>NC_133137.1:58534991-58847382 GCF_048418815.1 Hemitrygon akajei
ACAGGGAAAAAGAAATACACAGAATTTAATAAAAACTGCACAAAAACAGACAAAGACTGACAAACAACCAATATGCACAAGAGGTCAAACTGTGCAAATAAAATGTAACACTGAGAACAGGAGTTGTCAAGAGTCCTTAAAAATGAACCTGCAGGTCATAGAATCAGTTCAGTGTATTGGTGATTGAAGCCATGTCGGTTCAAGAGCCTAAAGGTGCAGAGGAGATTTAACAGAACGTTGCCTGGTCTAGAGGGCATGACTTCAGACAATAGGTTGATCGAGCTAGTGCTTTTCTCTTTGGAGAAAAGGAAGATGAAAAGTGACTTAATAGAGGTGTACAAAATAATACAAGGCATAGATCAAGTGGACAGGCAGAGACTTTTTGCCAGGACCAGAATGGCTAATACAAGGCGAACAACCTTAAGGTGACTGGAGGAATGTATAGGGAGATGTCGGAGTTATGTTCTTCACACAGAGAGTGGTGGGTGCATAGAATGCCTTGCCAGCGGTGCTGATAGAGGCAGATACATTAAGGGTATTTAAGCAACTCTTACTAAGCACACAGATGAAAAAATAATGGGAGGCTAACGGGGGGGGGGGGGGGGGGTTATATTGATCACAAGGTAGGTTAAAAAGTTGGCACAATATTATGGGCCAAAAAGCCTGTGCTGTGCTGTAATGCTCTATGTTGTAGTCTAATAACTGTACTTGAACCTGGTGGTGTGGGACCTAAGGCTTCTGTACCCCCTGCCCGATGGTAGTAGCGAGAATAGGGTATGGACCGTAAGGTGGGTGTCTTTGATGATGGATGTTGCTTTCTTGTGGCAGCACACCATGTAAATATATTCAATTGTAGGGAGGGTTTTCCCCCATTATAGACCTGGCTGTGTGTTCATGACTTTCTGTAGCCTTTACTGTTCCTAGGCTTTGGTACTTCCATACTAAGGTGTGATGTAACCACTTAGGATGCTCTCCGCTGTGCAACTATAGAAGTCTGGCAAAGATTTGGTGAAATGCTGAATCTACACAAACTTCTAAGAGAGTAGACAGTCTGTTGTGCCTTCTTTGTGATGACACTTGAGTGCTGGTACCAGGACAGGTCCTCTGATGTGATAACACTAAGGGATTCAAATCCACTGTTCCTGAAACCAGGTCAGTTATTACTCCTCAACCACCAGGCTCCTGAACCAGAGGGGATAACTTCACTCAATTTCACTTGCCCCATCACTGAAGTGTTCCTAATAAGCTATGGACTCACTTTCAAGGACTATTCATCTTAGGTCTCGATATTTATTGGTTATTTATTTATTTTTTAAAATTATTTTGTTTATTAATTTGATCTTTTTTGTATTTTCAGTTTGATGTCTTTTGCATAATAGTTGTTTGGCTTATTGGGTGCAATCTTTCATTGATTCTGTTATGGTTCTTGGATTTACTGTGAATGCCCACAAAAAATGAATCTCAAGAGTTTTATTTGCTAACATATACATACTGAGATAATAAATAAATTTACTTTGAACTTTGACCCTCTTAATCACCGAGCCCTTAATGAAGACTGCTTCATAGACCTCTGGCTTTTTCCTCCTGATTCAGTCAGTAATCAGCTTTTTGGTTTTGCTAATGTTGAGTGAGAGGTTGTTGAAGCATCATTCAACCAAATTATTAATCTCCCTCCTTTGGTGAGTCTTCATCACCTTTGATTCAGCGAACAAAACTGGTGTCATCAGCAAACTACAGCATTGTTGCTGTACTTAGCTACACAATTTAAGCATAAAGTGAGTAGAGAGCAGAGAGTTAAGCACACAGATAGACCTGTGTTGACGGTAAATTGTGGTGATGATGATGAAGCTAGACAACATTTAATCAATATAAACCACTGTTCCTTTTACAGTGTCATACATTGCTTAAAAGCACAGGACAAACACACACAATAATGACTAATCCCCAATTAACCTGCAGGATAAGTTACTGAGAAAACAGACAATGCAAAATAGTAATACTTACTCATATTAATTGCCATAATTTGCACAAGTCAGAGATTACATTTGTCTTCAGCAAAAAAACAATTTAAACTGGATAAACACTTCCCTGAGACGTTTAAATCATGCCATGATGTTGTGTGTGAAGTATTTTATCTATTGTTTTACCTCAATGTAGTGTACGTCAGTTCACTGCTTCAAACAAATGACACAATTGGGTTGAAAAATGAAATCAACTTCTGCTTTATGTGCTTCTCTAAACAAAAACCAGCATGTAATCAGCTTTGCTTCACTCAGATTTCCAATGAATTGACACATCAGAATATCGAAAATACCACAAAATGATAAAAGTCACATTCATTTTTATATTAACCTGTACTAAGCTTTGATTGCAAATTAATTGACAGTGAGCAACAGATAAGAATGCACACAAGTAGGATAACTGATCTGCTTTCCTCATAGTCAGCACAACAGATCCATTCCCATATCTCAATGAGAAATTACACAACAACAAAAAATGTGAGCTTGTGTACTGAGAAAATTTTCTTCCTTCTCTATTTTGAAATGAAGTTGTTGCCTAGAGCAGTACAATTCCCAGGAGAATGAAGTAAAATGATGAAAAATGCAAACAAACTAACCAAATTATAAGCCCTTGGCTTCTTTTTTCCTCTCTCAGATATGTTTGTTTAAATTTTGCATAAGGAAATTTATAAAAGATGTAGTGCTTGCTGTGAAATGTCAGTTCAAAATAATTATCAAAGTACATACATGTCAACATATACAACCCAAGATTCATTTCCTACCAGGCACGTTCCATAAGTCCATAACAGAATAATAACTGTAATAGAACTCACCAACTGGGAGTTCAACCAGAGTGCAAAAGATAATAAACCATGCAAATAAAAAATGAAATAATAATAATAAACATCAGCAATTATTACTGAGAACATGAGATGAAGAGTCCTTGAAAATGAGTCCATAGATTGTAGTGACATTTCAGTGATGGGGGAATGAAGTTATTCCTTCTGGTTCAATAGCCTGATGGTTGAGGAGCAATAACTGTTCCTGAACCTGGTGGTGTGAATCCAGAGACTCCTGATGGCAGCAGAGAGAAGAGAGCATGACCTGGGTGGAGGGGGTCCCCATCGATGGATGCTGCTTTCTTGCAACAACACTCCGTGCTCAATGGTGGAGAGGGCTTCACCCATAACAGACTGGGCCATATCCACTAATTTTTGTAGGATTTTCCATTTAAGGACATTGGTGTTTCTGTACCAGGCTGTGATGCAGCCAGTCAATATACTCTTTACCACACATCTAAAGTTTTTCAAAGTTTTAGATGTCATGCTGAATCTTTCCAAACTCCTAAGAAAGTAAGGGCTTGCTGTGCTTTCTTCATAATTACACTTATGTGCTGGGCCTAGGACAGGTCCACTGAAATGATAACACTGAAGAATTTAAAGCTGCTGACCCCCTCCATCTCTGAATCCTGATGGGGACTGGCTCATGGACCTCTGGTTTCCTCCTCCTGAAGTCAATAATCAGCTCCTTGGTCTTGCTGATACTGAGTAAGAGTTTGTTGATGCTGCACCACTGTCAGATTTTCAATCTCCCTCCTTTATACTAATTCATTTTGATTCAGTCTTCAGCAATGGTGTCATCAGCAAATGTGAATATGGCATGGGAGCTGTGCTTAGCCGCAGTCATAACTGTGAAGCGAGTTGCGGGGACTAAGCACACAGCCTTGTGGTGCACCTGTGCTGATAAGAGATTGTGGAGGGTATGTCGTTGCCAATCTGAACTGAATAAGGTCTGCAAGTAAGGAAATTGAGGATTCAATTGAATAAGGAAATACTGAGACCAGGGTCATGAAGCTTATTGATTAGTTTTGAGGGGATGATAGTATTGAATGCTGAGCTGTGGCAAACAAAGAGCATCCTAATCTGTATGCATCTTTGCTGTCTAGATGTTCCAGGGTTGAGGAAAGAGGCAATGAAGAGGCATCGTGGTGGCCCTGTTGTGCCGGTAGACAAATTAGAGTGGATCCAACTTGCTTTTCAGGCAGGAGTTGATATGTTTCATCACCAACCTCTCAAAACACATGATCACTGTGGACCTAAGTGCTACTGGGCAATATTCTTTGAGGTAGGTTACCATGTTCTCTTAAGGCACCAGCATAATAGAAGCCTGGTTGAATTATACCTCAATACTGCCAAAATAAGAGGATAAAGATCTCAGTGAACACTCCAGCCATTTAATCAGCACAGGACTTTAGCACTTGGCCAGATACTCTATCTAGGCTGTATGCTTGTCAAGGGCTCATCCTCCTGAAGGATGCTCAGAGACACCAGCTTCAGAGACTGAAATCTGTTACGAATGTGCCACAACTCTGAGGGGCCGAAGGGTACAAAGTAGCCCCCTCCTTCTTGAGAATCGCAAGATCACTATTAATTCGGGTCTGGGACCCAGGAAATGAGAGAGAATCCTCAAGGTTTTGGAATGTGTCCTGGCCTCAGCAAGACAAAGCCACGGATAACGGCCATTGTCTCTTGGAGACGGAATTGTGTATTGAGTACTGTACTATTCATTGAAGCCCCTCAGGGGATGACCAGAGTGGGCTGGTTGAGGGATTGCATCATCCCAACCTGATTGACATCTGAGACCCCGTGAGTAAGGATAAAAGAGGGTCTGGGGAACAACCCCTTTAGACGCACCAGGAGAAACGCTAGAAATCCCGTGACAGCGTTTTATAGCGACAGCCGGTGGGGCTTGCGTGCGTCCTTTTCCCTTGCCTGGGAATTGGCGGGCTCGCCACGGAAGAACTGCTTTAGCTAAAGGAGAGGCCACAAGTGACCGGCCACACCAACGGAACTCTCGAAGGTTCGAAATCATAAAAGGAAAAGCCGGCAAGTTTCTAAAAATCTCTCTCTTGACTCCAACCAAAGGCTGCAGCCTGTATGAACTGAGTGACTTTTATATTTCCATCAGACAATACATTATCCCCTAGACAACGATAGAGCTATTTCTTAGTGATTATTATTATACCCGCACTTTTAGATTTAGTATTGACGACGTATATTACCTGTATGTTTGCATTGATATTATTTTTGTGTATTTTTACCAATAAATACTGTTAAAGATAGTACCATCAGACTTCAACGGACCTCTCTATCTTTGCTGATAAGTGACCCAGTTACGGGGCTTGTAACAAAGTGGGGATCTCGTCTCGAGATTTGATACCAAATTGGAGGGCCAGTGAATTGGGCTTGTAAGTCCAAACTTGGATCTGGTTGTGCGGGTAGCCAGACGGGAAACCAGCAAAGATGGACATGGATGAATTTATAGAAAACCCGACTCTGGAGGCGCTAGAGGCTGCCACAAAGTCGGACTTGATAAATATTGCGAAAGGACTAAACCTCGCAGAGGTGAGGTTGTCAATGAAAAAGCAGGAGGTGCAGAGGGCCATAACTCAGTATTATATTGTGAAGAATGTGTTTTCAGCTGAGGTATTGGAAAACATCCCTGAAAAGGTACCAGCTAGTGGGACGGCTCAGTTAGAGTTGGAGAAATTGAGGCTGGACGCGGAACAGAGGAAGAGGGAGCATGAGCTCCAGCTAAAGGAGTTAGAGGTGAAAAGGGAGAAGGAAAGAGCTGAAAAGGAGCAGGAAAGAGCTGAGAAGCAAAGGGAGCATGAAATTCAGTTAAAACAGCTGGAAGCAGCTGAAAAGGAGAAGGAAAGGGCCAAGAAAGAGAAGGAAAGGGCCAAGAAGGAGGGAGAGTATGAGGAGAAAGAGAAACAGCGGCAACATGACTTGGACATGGAGAAGTTAAGGCAAGAGCGAAGAGCTCAAGGGTCAGACCGAGAGGAGCGGTTTAATGTTAGTCGGGAGTTTAGGTTAGTACCTCCGTTTGAGGAGACGGATGTTGATAGTTATTTCTTGCATTTTGAAAAGGTGGCAGTGAGTCAGAAGTGGCCCAAAGAGCAATGGGTGGCATTGTTACAAAGTGTGTTAAAAGGGAAGGCACAACGGGCATATGCAGCATTGTCCATGGAGGAGGAAGAGTCGGAGAATTATGAGAAAGTAAAGGAGGCCATTCTTCGGACCTACGAATTGGTACCTGAGGCTTATAGACAAAAGTTCAGAAATTTAAAGAAAGGGTGGATTAGTCCATCTCCGAATTTGCTAGGTTCGCAGATGAATATGCCCTAACCCACAAGACAATGTTTTCCTCGAATAAAAGTTACCAGAGAGACTGTGGGAACGGTAGAGAAAGCCCGCTGGCTGAGGCAGAGGTCCCGCCGGGAGCTAGTGGTAAGATTGAGGAGGAGAGGCAAGACGGCAGGAGAGGTCCTGGCTTGACCTGTTTTAATTGTGGAAAGGTGGGTCATATTGCATCTAAGTACCTTGCTCCTCGGAAGGAGACAGGAAAATGGAAAGCAGCAGTCCCTATAGGATGTGCTGTGGTGATCAGTAAATCGACGAGAGAGCCCCAGGTAGACAGAGTACGAGAAGGGTCTGAAAAATGTATTTCAAAAGGAACCGTGACTGTGAGAGAGGGAGACACACCAGTTCCAGTGCGGATCTGGAGAGACAGGGAGCTGAACTGTCATTGATTAGCAGTAAGGTACTGGATTTTGGTCGCAAGACTGGAATGGTAGCTTTGAGAGGCATAGGAAAAGGGACAGAAGTGGTGCCCTTGCATAGGATCATTATAAATTGTGAGCTGGTATCTGGACCAGTTGAAATAGGGGTGCGATCAGAATTCCCGAGAACTGACGTGGACGTCCTTCTTGATAACGATTTAGCCGGTGGTAAGGTTTGGTCAGCAATGAAGCTGACGAGCCAGCCGGTAAGTGTTGAGGACCTGCCCCTAGATTCCAAGATCTATCCCGCATGCGTGATCACTCGCAGCATGTCGGAAAACGCAGCTGAGAACGAGACCCGTTTAAATCCGGCCAGTATCGATTTGGCCGAGACGTTTTTACCAACCCTGTACCAAGAGGAGTTAGAGGGTGGTAAAACGGAGAATAGGAAAGTGAAAGAGAGTAAAGGAGAGGAGGTAGACCTTCCCTTAGCGAGGAGAAAATTTATAGAGGCACGAAGTAAAGATGAGAAACAGATAAGGCTGTTAAAAGGTCCAGGGTTGGACATGGATGATCTGTCTGGTTTGGCAGAACTGTTGGAAGAAGTTAAAAATTCTAAAAGTGTTCCCGATCATGAAATGAGGGCAGTCCTAGATGAAAAGGATGCCATTACCTTGAAGAAGTCTGCTGGGTTGGCAGATGAGGTTGTTTCAGCCCGCGGGGTTGAGTTTACTCTGTTACGAATGTGCCACAACTCTGAGGGGCCGAAGGGTACAAAGTAGCCCCCTCCTTTTCGAGAATCGCAAGATCGCTATTAATTCGGGTCTGGGACCCAGGAAATGAGAGAGAGTCGTCCAGAATACACAGGGTTTGGAATGTGTCCTGGCCTCCGCAAGGCGCAACCATTGATAACGACTATTGTCTCTTGGAGACGGAATTGTGTACTGAGTACTGTACTATTCATTGAAGCCCTCAGGGGATGACCAGAGTGGGCTGGTTGAGGGATTGCATCATCCCAACCTGATTGACATCTGAGACCCCGTGAGTAAGGATAAAAGAGGGTCTGGGGAACAACCCCTTTAGACGCACCAGGAGAAACGCTAGAAATCCCGTGACAGCGTTTAATAGCGACAGCCGATGGGGCTCGCGTGCGTCCTTTTCCCTTGCCTGGGGAATTGGCGGGATCGCCATGGAAGAACGGCTTAGCTAAAGAAGAGACACACCAGGAGAAACGTATGAGACCGGTGGAGGCTTGTGTGTGTGCCCATCCTTGCCCGGATGACGTCCCCCACGGAACGGCCTCGCTAAAGGACGAATACGGATCAAGAGCGGATAAAGGAAAGCTGGCAAGTTTCTATTCTCAAAATCTCTCTCTCTCTCTCTCTCCAACAATTGAAAACCCAGCGGTCCCCAAAGGCTGAAGCCTGTATGAACTGAATGAACTGAGTGACTTTTATATTTCCATCGGACAATACATTATCCCCTAGACAACGATAGAGCTATTTCTTATTGATTATTATTATACCCGCACTTTTAGATTTAGTACTGACAACGTATATCATCTGTATGTTTACATTGATATTATTTTTGTGTATTTTTACCAATAAATACTGTTAAAGATAGTACCATCAGACTTCAACGGACCTCTCTATCTTTACTGGTAAGTGACCCAGTTACTGGGTTCGTAACAACTTGGGGATCTCGTCTCGAGATTTGATACCAAATTGGAGGGCCAGTGAATCGGGTTTGTAAGTCCAAACTTGGATCTGGTTGCGCGGGTAGCCTGACGGGAAACCACAAAGATGGACGTGGATGAATTTAGAGAAAACCCGACTCTGAAGGCGCTAGAGGCGGCCACGAAGTCGGAATTGATAAATATTGCGAAAGGACTAAACCTCGCAGAGATGAGGTTGTCAATGAAAAAGCGGGAGGTGCGGAGGGCCATAACTCAGTATTATATTGTGAAGAATGTGTTTTCAGCTGAGGTATTGGAAAATATCCCTGAAAAGGTACCAGCTAGTGGGACGGCTCAGTTAGAGTTGGAGAAATTAAGGTTGGAACATGAAATTAAGTTAAAGCAGCTGGAAGCAGCTGAGAAGGAAAAAGAAAGGGCTGACAAGCAAAGGGAGCATGCGCTCCAGCTAAAGGAGTTAGAGGTGAAAAGGGAGCATGAAATTCAGTTAAAACAGCTGGAAGCAGCTGAAAAAGAGAGGGAGAGAACTGAGAAAGAGAAGGAGAGAGCCGAGGAGAGGTCCTGGCTTGACCTGTTTTAATTGTGGAAAGGGGGGACATATTGCATCTAGGTGCCTTGCTCCGAGGAAGGAGACAGGAAAATGGAAAGCAGCAGTCCCTTTAGGATGTGCTGTGGTAATCAGTAAATCGACGAGAGAGCCCCAGGTAGACAGAGTACGAGAAGGGTCTGAGACATGTATGTCAAAAGGAATCGTGTCTGTGAGAGAGGGAGACACACCAGTTCCAGTGCGGATCTGGAGAGACACGGGAGCTGAACTGTCATTGATTAGCAGTAAGGTACTGGATTTTGGTCGCAAGATGGGAATGGTAGCTTTGAGAGGAATAAGAAAAGGGACAGAAGCGGTGCCCTTGCATAGGATCATTATAAATTGTGTTCTGATATCTGGAGCAGTTGAAATAGGGGTGCGATCAGAATTCCCAAGAACTGACGTGGACGTCCTTCTTGGTAACGATTTAGCCGGTGGTAAGGTTTGGTCAGCAATGAAGCTGACGAGCCAGCCTGTGAGTGTTGAGGTCCCGCCCCTAGATTCCAAGATCTATCCCGCATGCGCGATCACTCGCAGCATGTCGAGAAAGGCAGCTGAGAAGGAGACCAGTTTAAATCAAGCCACTATCGATTTGGCCGAGACGTTTTTACCGACCCTGTACCACGAGGGTTTAGAGGGTGGAAAAACAGAGAATAGGAAAGTGAAAGAGAGTAAGGGAGAGCAGGTAGTCCTGCCCTTAGCCAGGAGGAAATTTATAGAGGCACAAAGTGAAGATGAGAAACAGATAAAGCTGTTAAAAGGTCCAGGGTTGGACATGGATGATCTGTCTGGTTTGGCAGAACTGTTTGAAGAAGTTGAAAATTCTAAAGGTGTTCCCAATAATGAAATGAGGGCAGTCCTAGATGAAAAGGATGCCATTACCTTGAAGAAGTCTGCTGGGTTGGCAGATGAGGTTGTTTCAGCCTGCGGGGTTGAGTTTACTCCGGAAGGGAGTTGCCCAGAGAGTAGCTGGGAGGATCAGGGGAATTTAGAATTTGAAAAGGGTACGGGTATTGAAAGCCTGGAAGAGGCAAATGTCCCGTTTGAGTGTGTCCAAGATGTGGATGCACGTGGTACTGAACCTAGTAATGGAGCTCAGAAAAAGTCTGAGGTAGTTGATTCAGTTGAAAAGGAATGCAGTCCTTGTGGGTCAGATGGACTTGGTTCAGTGAAGAAAGGGTTAACCTTGGTAATAGTGGGAAGTGAGAATTCCCAGTTGTTTGTGCTCGAAGGTGTGTTAAAAGTTAGTGAGGAGATAAAAGGTGGTGAGGTGAATATTATTATTGAAGGAAAAGGGAGAAGTGTAGTTCCTAAATTGAATGAAGAAAATTTAAAGTCTGGATTGATGTCAGAAGCAGCAACCAGGCTGCAGAGACAATGTGTAACACGTTGCCTGCGAATCAATTACAGGTTGATTTGGAATATAAAGGTGCCCCACACGCTATTGTTATTCAAGGGTGTGGTGTGAAAAAGCAGAATTCGAAATGCTGTTTGAACAAAGAGGGATCGTTTGCAGATCTTAAATTGAGAATTAATAGCATGAATGGTCCTGAAGAGAAAACTAGCAACTTGCTTAAAATTAAAGAATTGTGTGGAAATTTGGAAAATGGTCTAAGTTTGGAACACATTGTTGATTAAAATAACTCCTATGAAAGGCGCAGGCGAAAGCCTATTCCACACTGGTGCACAAGCTCACCACGTGGGAGTTAACTGGAAAAGGGGCGAGGGTTGACGGGATGCCGTTTTAACTAAACGGATCCGGTTTTAAGGAATTTCGACAAAGCATGTGAATAATAAAGACAACCCCATGGAAGATTGACTGTTAAGTTTGAAAGTAACAAAGATTAGTATTTGCATGAACTTTTGTAGTATACACGTAAGCTAAGATCATAACTCTTTAGTTTTTGTTTGTTGAAGGAAAGGAATAAAAAAATAGGTAGTTATTAAATTGGAGTCTGATGCTACAAGAATTTATTAAGGTACAAGATGTTAAGATATTAAAGGAAGTGACAATGTAATTGTTAACTGTTTAGATGCTGAATTGAATGTATAACTGTATTACTCTGTAGTGGAAAAAAAACCTCTTTTGTATTGTGTTAGATTCTGAACTCCTGTAAGACTCAGTATTAATTCATTTTTACCGATGGTAAAAAAGGCTTTGAAGGAAGGGGGTGTTACGAATGTGCCACAACTCTGAGGGGCCGAAGGGTACAAAGTAGCCCCCTCCTTCTTGAGAATCGCAAGATCACTATTAATTCGGGTCTGGGACCCAGGAAATGAGAGAGAATCCTCAAGGTTTTGGAATGTGTCCTGGCCTCAGCAAGACAAAGCCACGGATAATGGCCATTGTCTCTTGGAGACGGAATTGTGTATTGAGTACTGTACTATTCATTGAAGCCCTCAGGGGATGACCAGAGTGGGCTGGTTGAGGGATTGCATCATCCCAACCTGATTGACATCTGAGACCCCGTGAGTAAGGATAAAAGAGGGTCTGGGGAACAACCCCTTTAGACGCACCAGGAGAAACGCTAGAAATCCCGTGACAGCGTTTTATAGCGACAGCCGGTGGGGCTTGCGTGCGTCCTTTTCCCTTGCCTGGGAATTGGCGGGCTTGCCACGGAAGAACGGCTTTAGCTAAAGGAGAGGCCACAAGTGACCGGCCACACCAACGGAACTCTCGAAGGTTCGAAATCATAAAAGGAAAAGCCGGCAAGTTTCTAAAAATCTCTCTCTTGACTCCAACCAAAGGCAGCAGCCTGCATGAACTGAGTGACTTTTATATTTCCATCGGACAATACATTATCCCCTAGACAACGATAGAGCTATTTCTTAGTGATTATTATTATACCCGCACTTTTAGATTTAGTATTGACGACGTATATTACCTGTATGTTTGCATTGATATTATTTTTGTGTATTTTTACCAATAAATACTGTTAAAAATAGTACCATCAGACTTCAACAGACCTCTCTATCTTTGCTGGTAAGTGACCCAGTTACGGGGTTCGTAACAAATCAAAGGATCAGTGGGGGCTGTGGGAGTTTGTCATGGATCCCCCATGTTTTGTCAATCAAAGTGAGCATAGACGGGATTGAGTTAATCTGGAAGCAAAACCCTTTTGTTGCTTTGTCACTTGATTTCATTTGTAAGAGGTGATAGCATTAAAGCCCTGCCACAACTGTCAAACATCCTTCATTGACTTAAATTTAATCAGGAATTGCCACTTCATCCATGAGATAGCTTCCAGAGATCATATCTGGTCCTCGTAACTTTTTTGGCCATCAGACTAGAACACCTCTGAACTGGCCCTCAGCAGATTGTGAATCTCATACCCATCCAGGGTTTCTGATTAGTAGAGACTCTGAATAATTTTGTAGGGCCACACTCATCTACAACTGTTTTTATACGGTGTGTTCATTCAGATCCACAGATGAGTCCTTGAACACTGTCCAGTCCACCGACTCAAAGCAATCCCATAGCCGCTCCTCTGTCTCCTGTGACTACCTCTTTGTTGTGCTAATCTCTGAAGCCTTGCTCTTTAGCTTCTGACTGTACGCAGGTAGCAAAAGGGCAGACAAGTGATCATATTTCCTGAAATGTGGACTGGGCATTCCTTATCTTGTATAACAGTGTCAAGTGTGTTGAGACCTCTGGTGCTAAAGGCTCTAAAGCTGATGGCAATTAAAGCAGAGATTTCTTCAAATAAGCTTGGTTGAAGGCCCCAACTATGATTGAAATGCACTGGGATGGACTTTCTCTGGTTTTGTGACAGCATCATACAGTATCTCAAGTGCTTGATTATAGTTATCCGATGACAAAGCTGTGACAAAACTGCCACATTGGAGCACCACTGAGAAAGAGTTTACCATGAAACACACACCGCCAACTTTTGCCTTTTCCAAATCAGCAGTTCAGACCATCCTATGAATCAAGAAGCCTCCAGGTCTAATTGCTGTATCTGACATGCTGGGTGTAATCCATATCTGGGTTAAACATCAAACACAACAATCTCTCATTTCCCTTCAATACAGCCATCAGGTCCTCAATTTTGTTCTCCAGCAACTGCACATTTGTTAACAAGATGCAAGGTAGAAGAGGTCTCATTCCTCTCTGTTTTAGGCTGGCTTGGAGTCTCCTCTCCTGCTTTGCTTCTGGCCACGGTGATGGATCTTCATCCGCTTAAAGGTGCCGTACCCGTTTCCTTGAGAGTGATGTCCATCAAGTCCATAGGAAAATTGTAAAATCTGTGGTTCATTAAGTTGGTTCAAAAATACATTGCTTAAAGGGAAATAACAAGCTGCAGATTGCAGCGAGAGTAATTCAAGAGGTATATTTAGTAGCATCTGGAGATGGAAAGAACAACCAGAAGAGAGCCAGGAGAAATGCAGCCATGGTTGCTATCACTACCACCACCACTACCACATGTACATGTCCCACTTGCAATAGAACTTGTGGGTCCAGGATAGGACTGTATAGTCATCAAAGATCTCACCATTAAAGGAGTGGACGTCGTCACCGGATTCCGATAGA
Source organism: Hemitrygon akajei (assembly GCF_048418815.1). Lineage (NCBI taxonomy): Eukaryota > Metazoa > Chordata > Chondrichthyes > Myliobatiformes > Dasyatidae > Hemitrygon > Hemitrygon akajei. The sequence continues at coordinate 58,548,366 of NC_133137.1, forward strand.
CAACCGAATTGAATTTAAAATTGCATGTAACCCACAGAACATCACTGTGGTTAACTGGCACCATCTTCATACCAGAACTTATAAATGCAGAAATTAAGATAGTCATTTGGGACAGGCAATTTTTCTTTTAATTTTCCCATGTAGACTGTGATAATCAAATAAGCTCTTGCAAGAAAACCAGCACATTTCCAGAGACAATGTAACATATTTTTCACAAAATTATATACCAAAACCCAAAAACAGAGAAGGCTAACAAGTGATCCACATTTAGCTAGCTTGGTACTTGATTCATCCATTATATTTGAAAAGGAAAAACTGAAAACTTTAAAGTTTTCTGAAGTAACAAGCTACAACCCCATGGTATTACAGGAAAGATTCCAACATGGTTAAAGTAGTGGCTGATTGACAGGAGGAAAAACATGGGAATAAAGGAAGCCTTTTCTGATTGGCTCCTAGTGAGTAGAGGTGTTCCATTGGGGTCTGTGTGTGAATGATTTTTTTTTACATTATATGTCAATGATTTGTATGATGGCTTTGCTGCAGTTTCCAGACAATATGAAGATAGGTAGAGGGACAGGTAGCTTTGAGGAAGTAGAGAGGCTACAGAAGGACTTAGATTAGGAGAAAAGGCAAAGTAATGGCAGATGGAATACAATGTCAGGAAGTGTCCTATCATGCATTTCAGTAGAAGAAACAAAAGGGTTGACTATTTTCTAAATGGAGAGAAAATACAAAAACTGATGCACAAAGGGACTTGTGAATCCTTATGCAGGATTCACTAAAGTTTAATTTGCAGGTTGAGTCTGTGGTGAAGGCAGTAAATGTAATATTAGCAGTCATTTCAAATGGACTAGAATATAAAAGCAAGAATCTAATGTTGAGACTTTAAAAAGCAGTTTTGGGACCCTTATCTTACAAAAGGTGTGCTGAGACTGGAGAGGGTTGAAAGGAGGTTCACAAAACTGATTCCAGGATTGAATAGCTTGTTGTATGAAGAGCGTTTTTTTATGGCTCTGGGCCTGTGTTCCTAGAATTCATAAGAATGATGGGTAACCTCAATGAAACCTATCAAATGGTGAAAGGCCTTCACAATGTGGATGTGGAGAGGATGTTTCTTATGGTGGGTGAGTTTATGACCAGAGGACTTACAGGGGTGCCCTTTTAGAACACAGATAAGGAGGAATTTCTTTACCCAGAGAGTGATGAATCTGCAGAGGGCAAGTCTTTATATATATTTAAGGCAGAGGTTGATAGATTCTTAATTGGTCAGGCCATGAAGGGATACGGGGAGGAGGCAAGAGATTGAGGTTGAGAGGAAAATTGGATCAGCCAGGATGAAAAGGTGGAGCAGACTCAATGGGCCTAATGGCCCAATACTGCTCCTGTATCATTTACAGAACCAGTTTACTCGGGGAAAGAGCTTAGCTTGCCAAAGAACAGCTTTAGACGACAAAAGATGAAAGAAATAAAACTTATAACAAAACCTATAAAACACATACAAAAACTAGCCAAGTTCTGGTGACTGGAAGTGCTACAAAGTTTAACCTACAAGTGATGGCAAAAAGATAGCAAAAGCTACAAAATGCAGAGGCTTGCAATGGATATCAAAAGCAGCAAAATATATTTGCAATTATAAATAATGTGGTCACGAGCAACATGAAACCTTACAGAACTGTTATGACAGAATTGTTGAATAACTGGCATTGGCATTTCTTGTTAGACAGCAAGCATTCTTAATATTCTCAAGGATGGAATTCATCCAAATGAACATAAACAGCAGACATAAGAGAAAGTGCAGATAATGGAAAGCTGGAGTAAAACAGACACACACACACACACAATGTTGGAATAACTCAAAGTCGGGCAGTATCTATGGAAGGAATTGAGCAGTTGATGTTTCAGGCCAAGACACACATCAATTGCTCCAGATATCTGTACATGTGACATCAAAAAACAGCAGTACAGAAGGCGAGTAATGAACTCAAAAGCTATAAACCTTCAGAACAGACACTTCCCTCTGGCATTATGGAACAAAGAACGTCTCCTATCATCTTCTAAAGTTCTTTCAATTGGTGGACAATTAGTAATGTGGAAAAATACACATCACTAACTTTTAGGGAAAGTGAGGGATAGACCAAGAAATTACAATACAAGGTGAATATCTATTATCAAGAAGTTACTACGATGACGACTATAATAAAGAATAGTGACAAGCATTTCAACCAATAAGAGTGGTAAGACAGGTTAGAAAAGACTATCTAACAAGCCAAAATGATTGTTAGTTAAGAGTCAACTAAAATATACCCACTCCGCACCTAAAAAGGATAAAACAAAGTACCTTAACAACATTGAACATTAGAATTGTGTTGCTCCAAATGGATTGCCGTTCACGTACACATACTACAAAAATTTCACAACAAACTTAGAAAATAATCATATGGGGTAAGACAGGTATGTCTGTGCATTTTCCCCCTTGGTCTTACTATTGAGTGAAAAGTTACTGTTGTGATATCACTCAACCAGCTGATCTATCTCACTCCTGTCACCAATCAAAAATTCTACCAACAGTGGATTCATCAGTAAATTTATAGATGGAATTTGGGCTGTGCTTAGCCATACAGTCATGGCTGTAGAAAGTACAGCAGTGGATTAAGCACTTGGAGTGTACCTGTGTTGATTGTCAGCATGGAGATGTTATTACTGATCAGCATTGACTGTGGTCTCCTGATAAGGAAGTCAAGGATCCAGTTGCAAACGGAGGTACAGAAGCCCAGGTTTTAAAGCTTGGTGATAAGTATCAAGGGGGGTGATGGCATTGTATGCTGAGCTGCAATCAATAAACAGCAGCCTGACATACGTATTGCAGATGTCCAGGTGCTCCGGAGCAGAGTGGAGCCTGTAGACAACCTAGACTCTGACGAAGGTGACTTTCCCCCAACATTTCTAAAAGTAAAACAAAATGTAATGCTTATAAAGAAAATATATATGAGATGGTTGCAATAACTACAACCAATTCAAAATAATAAGGAAACCAGGTGGTACAGTTTTTCAACATTGACTTTTCACTGGGCCTGGTGACAGGTGGATAGATACTCTATTGATCCCAAAGGAAATTACAGCGTCACAGTTGTATTACAAGGGCACAAATATACAAATATTAGAAGAAAAGAGAGAATAAAAATTAAGTTAATACAGTCTAACAGGAGGGGGTCATCACTTCCCTGGCAATAGTTTGACTCATTACAGAGCCAAATGGCCAAGAGTAAGAATGACCTCATGTAGTGCTCCAAAGAGCAGCGCAGTTGCCTTAGCCTATTACTAAAAGTGCTCCTCTGTTTAGCCAAGGTGGCATGCAGAAGGTGAGAAACATTGTCCAGAATTGCCAGGGTTTTCCATAGGGCCCTTTGTTCTGCCACAGCCTCCAGTGTCCAGTTTGACTCCTATAACAGAGCCAGCTTTTCTAATCAGTTTATTGAGCATGTTGGCATTACCTGTGTTGATGCCAATGCTCAGCACACCACCACATAGAAGACTGTACTGGCAACAACACAGTGGTAGAACATGTGAAGGAGAGGTCTGCAAACTCCAAAAGACCCCAGTCTCCTCAAGAAGTAGAGGCAACTCTGGCCCTTCTTGTACACAGCCTCTGTGTTGGTGCTCCACTCAAGACTGTCATCCAGGTGCATCCCCAGGTACTTGTAGGTCTTCACCACATCCACATCCTCATCATCAATAGTAATAGTGCAGGGTTAGTCTTTCTAAAGCCCGTTACCATCTCCCTTGTCTTACTGATGTTCAGCTGCAGATGATTCAGCTTGCACCATTTGACAAAGTCCTCCACCGGAGCCCTGTATTCATCCTCCCATCCTCCCTTTAGACACCCAACCATTGCTAAGTCATAATTTCTGCAGATGACATGACTCTTCTCTTTTAATCTAAAGTATGAGGTATACAGGGTAAACAGGAAGGGAATCAATATAGTTCCGTTGGGCCCATTGCTGCTTACAATCATGTCGGACACACAGTTCTGAAACCACCTAAACTGTGGTCTGCCAGTAAGGTAGTCCATTATCCAGGATACAATGGAAGTGCCAACCTGTACTGAATGGAGCTTCTCCCCCAGCAATGAGGGTTCTATGGTATTGAAGGCACCTAAGAAATCAAAAAACACGATCCTCAGTGCTGCCCTACTTATCCAAATGGGAGTAGGCTCTGTTCAGCAGGTAGGTGTCAGTATCATTGATGGCAATGTACTCCTGGTAGGCAAACTTCAGGGCATTGAGGGCTGATCTGACCAGAGCTCGGAGGTGTGCCAGGACCAGCTTCTCTAAGTTCTTCATGATGTGTGACGTCAGGGCCACTGGATGGTAGTCTTTCAAGACTTTCAGTTGGCCCTTCTTGGGTAGTGGGACCACATATGATGTTTTGCACACAGTTGGGACCCTTTCCAGGCTGAGATTCAGATTGAAAATGCACTGGAGAACTCCACACAGCTGCTCAGCACACTCCTTCAGGACCTTGGGGTTTACACCACCCGGCTCCAATGCTTTACCATGTCTGAGTATCCCCACAGCCCTTCTCACCTGCTTATGAGTGAAGCTGAGTCCATGATGACTAGGGAGTTGAGGTGGAAAGCGAGGGTTGGGGGAGGTGAAGATCGGGATGATAGTTGGTATGTGGTGTGGATGGTAGATGCAGAGCATGGAGGGGATGTAGACAGTGGAAGCCTGTGTAGTTAATCTACGTGTTGAATGGAGGGGGGAATGGGGGATGGGGGTGTTGTTGCCAAAGGAGCATTGGATGTCTCGATACCTGGACTGGTGTGCTGAGGGCTGTGAACAGGAAGGCAAATGTCAAACCTATTGATGAGTTGATTTAACTCATTAGCCTATTCACAACTGCATTTTGATGCTCCAAAGCTAGGCAGATTAAAGCCAAGTAACACACACAAAATGCTGGAGGAACTCAGCAGGTCAGGCAGCATCTCTGGAAAAAAATACAGTCGATGTTTCAAGCCGAGACCCTTCAGTAGGGCAGCATCTGCAGATTATCTCTTGTTTGTGAGCAGATTGAAGCCAGTGATGTTCTTCATGCCTCTCCAAACCTCCCCTGTGCTACTCTGCCCAGGCTTGTTCTCCAGCTCTCTCCTGTATCCCTCTTTAACCACCTTGATCTTCTCCTTTAACTCCTTCTGCACGTGTTTCAGTTCCTCCCTGTCTTTTGATCTAAAGGCTCTTTTTGTGGTTGAGACGATCCTTAAGATCACTGGTGACCCATGGTTTGTTGTTAGGGAAGCAGCACACAGTCCTTGATGGTATTACAGTTTTACAGGTTAGCACAATGCTATTACAACTTGGAGTGTCAGAGTTCGGAGTTCAATTCTAATGCCATCTGTAAGGAGTTTGTATGACCCTCCTGTGATCAAGTGGGTTTTCTCCCGATGCTCCTGTTTCCTCCATGTTCTAAATATGCACTGAATAGTAAGTTAATTGGTCATTATAAATTGTCCTGTGATTAGGCTAGCATTAATTGCTGTCTATTGCTGGACTGTGCAGCTTGTTGGGCTGGGAAGGCCTATTCCGTGCTACATCTCTAAATAACAAGATAAAAAATAAAATAAAATAATGCACTTCAAAGTTTTCTGGCTGCAAAGGTTATATCTGAAAGGAGCAAGTTAGCATAAAACTGATGCTAATTGATATTTTGAGAATGGCATAGTGACCTCTGCACATTTTAAGTAAGTTAAATAATCACAGAGCAATTTCTTTCCATGTAGTATCAAACCAAAGGATTCAAGCTTGTTTCCTCCACTGGCTTCATACCACTTCCCTCTGTGGCCAGGTCAGCAGCTGATTCCAAATCCACAATAACATTAAGGCATGCACATTCATGATATTAAATTATATAGAGAAGCCAAAGTAAGATTTCTTAAACAATATTAAATACATTTCAAAAATGTATAGCAGAAAAAGGTGCTATCACCTAAAGGGAAAGCAGCTACAAAACATCCAGTTCTTGACAAGATGCCCACATAGTGGAAGAAAGGAAATGACAGTTCATTAGGTCATCACCCACTATGAACATTGGAAGGGGAAACATGCAATTTCTAATTTTCCAAAACATTTTTTTCAATATATTCAATTAGCTCCTCCAAGCAAGCAGATTTATAGAGCATCACATGCACCAGTACATACAGAGGCCAGAATAAAATAAAATAATTCCCATTCAGAAAGAATTACACACAGACTACAAACTAACTGGCACACAGCACTGCTTAGTGACGATGACTAGGATGCTGAGAGGCATTCAGACAGCTGATGCTCATCCATGTCTGAAATTCAAAGGGAGTGTGGATGTAAAACCTGGTCTTTACTAGAGATCTTGGTAAACAGTGCAAGGATCTGTCAATGATAATTCAAGTACATGTGTTTTATGCCCTGTCAAGCCAATAAGACAACTGTTCTTATTTATTAATTTCCCACTTTCTTTACTACATATTATTTCTACCCCTTTTCCTACTATCTTGTGCAAAAATTGTCAACAGATTCTTTTATCAAACTAATTTCTCTTCTATCCTATCTTGTGCAGTTTAAAAACTCTCTTGTCGAATTGACAATTCTTCATAACTCCTCCGCTGGCGAGAGTTGAGATTTCTGAATCACAAAAAGTTCTGATCTAACCTTGTATGCATAAACACTTCCACTCAAAAGTCACTAGACTGCCTCCTCACTGGGAATCAAGATTCTTACCCTCCTTAGCTTGGAGGCAATGTTAATTTTCTCAACAGAAGACTGAATATGCATTGCAATGAACTCCACAGCTTACAGATATGTTGATCTTCCTAATGTAATTGTGGCAGAATTTGCTGACAGTTATTCATATTTACCACATTTTCCATATCTGATAGTATTGCCTGTGATTCTTTCCATATTATACAAAATATTTACAATTAAATTTACAGAAAAATGAGCAGAAGGCAAAGTATAGAAGAAATCTTTCAAAGCTTTATATGGTTTACCAAAAGGGTTCACATCACCCTGTTCAGACTAAAATTAGGTTGCAAATGACCACATGAGCACAAAGAGTGGCCCTTGAAGATCAATTAAATAAAATACATGCCACTTTCTCAAGTACAAATACATGTACAAGTTTCTAACTTCCAAACTTTGGTTAATGAAAAATGGAAAGTATATTTCAAGTAAAGGGCCAAGAAAGAAATCTAGTTAAATTTTCAATCCTTCTTAAAGATATTGGGAAAGGGCAATTGCCACATTGGAAAAGAGAAAACAAACCAGATTTTAAGCTTGTGTAATTGGGAGCTCTAAAATATGAAACCGACAATAATATTATAAAATCTAAATTATCTTTCATATTGTATTTGAGAATATGGAATTACAACTATGGTCCATAAAAGTATATTGTGCACAAAGCCTCATCACCTAATGGACAATATGTACTCATAAGTAGTGGATATTGATTCAGACTAAGATGCATCTTACAATGAAATGCCAGTAATTTCATGCAGCTGCAACCAAGTTTAGCATTGCCCTCACAGGTAGAAATCCTGAAGTTACAGGTCACTCTTAGCTTGTGATTACTTAATACATTCTCTACAACAGTAAAGAATTGGGCATAAGTTCAAACCCACAGCAATTCTTGAATTGACATGAGGTTAAAGCTGGTGCAAGTACAGTGACTCAGTTTATTTCATGAAGAGTAAACTTACTAGAGACAGAAGTTCAAGAATATCTACTTTATCTTTGAATTTTTGTTCAGCTTTGGTTAAACATTGTCCATTAATTAAGCATTTTGTTATTTAGTTTTGGTAAATACAGTGGCATGCAAAAGTTTGGGCACCCCTGGTCAAAATTTCTCTTACTGTGAACAGTTAAGTGAGTAAAAGATGAACTGACCTCCAAAAGTCATGAAGTTAAAGATGAAACATTCTTTTCAACATTTTAAGCAAGATTAGTGTTATTACTTTTGTTTCCCACAATTTTTCAGTGAAAAAAGGAAAGGAGCATTATGCAAAGGTTTGGGCACCCCAAGAGATTTGAGCTCTCAAATAACTTTTACCAAGGTCTCAGACCCTAATTAGCTTGTAAGGACTATGGCTTGTTCACAGTCATCATTAGGAAAGGCCAGGTGATGCAAATTTCAAATCTTTATAAATACCGACTCCTCAAACCTTATCCCAACAATCAGCAGCCACGGGTTTCTCTAAGCAGCTGCCAAGCACTCTGAAAATTAAAATAAATGATGCCCACAAAGCAGAAGGCAATAAGAAGATAGCAAAGCATTTTCAGGTAGCCATTTCCTCAGTTCATAATGTAATTAAGAAATGGTAACTAACAGGAACGGTGGAGGTCAAGTTGAGGTCTGAAAGACCAAGAAAACTTACTGAGAGAACTGCTCGTAGGATTGCTAAAAGGCAAATCAAAACCCCCATTTGACTGCAAAAGACCTTCAAGAAGAATTAGCAGACTCGGGAGTGGTGGTGCACTGTTCTACTGTGCAGCGACACCTGCACAAATATGATCTTCATGGAAGAGTCATCAGAAGGAAACCTTTCCTGCATCCTCACCACAAAATTCAGTGTCAGATGTTTGCAAAGGAACATCGAAACAAGCCTGATGCATTTTGGAAACAAGTCCTGTGGACTGATAAAGTTAAAATAGAACTTTCTGGCTGCAATGAGCAAAGGTATGTTTGGAGAAAAAAGGGCGCAGAATTTCATAAAAAGAACACCTCTCCAACTGTTAAGCACAGGGGTGGATCGATTATGCTTTGGGCTTGTGTTGCAGCCAGTGGCACAGGGAACATTTCACTGGTAGAGGGAAGAATGAATTCAATTAAATACCAGCAAATTCTGGAAGCAAACATCACACCGTCCTTAAAAAAGCTGAAGATGAAAAGAGGATGGCTTCTACAACAGGATAATGATCCTAAACACACCTCAAAATCCTCAACGGACTACCTCAAGAGGCGCAAGCTGTAGGTTTTGCCATGGCCCTCACAGTTCCCTAACCTAACCATCATCGAAAATGTGTGGACAGACCTCAAAAGAGCAGTGCATGCATGATAGCCCAAGAATCTCACAGAACTAGAAGCCTTTTGCAAGGAAGAATGGGTGAAAATCCCCCAAACAAGAATTGAAAGACTCTTAGCTGGTTGCAGAAAGCGTTTACAAGCTCTGATACTTGCCAAAGGGGGTGTTACTGACCATGCAGGGTGCCCAAACTTTTGCTTCAGGCCCTTTCTTTCCCTTTTTTGTTATTTTGAAACTGTAAAAGACGGAAATAAAAAAGTAATCTTGCTTAAAACATTAAAGAAATGTGTCATCGTTAACTTTATGCCTTTTGGAAATCAGGTCATCTTCTACTTGCTTAGCTATTCACAGTAACAGAAATTTTGACCAGGGGTGCCCAAACATTTGCATGCCACTGTATATAATCATTTTTAAAAATCAAATTGAAAATTAGCTTATAAATGTATCTGAATGTCTGGTCTCGTCTCGCTCTTGTTCTCTCAACCTGGAACACCTAATGATTAAGTGCTGACTGTTCTACTTACTGAGAGGATTCTCTGCTGTGATCCTGACCATAGTTTACAAAGCATCAAAGGCAGATGACAAGCAAGCATACAATGCATTATGTGCATATTGTGAGCTGTGATTAATACATCCTTGCCAGGGACTTCAATCAGACTTTCTCAAAGAAGTTACTGCCAATTACCATCAGAACCTGCAGTACCCGGGGATCCAACACACTCGACTATTGCTACACTATTATCAAGAATACCTACTGTTTCATCCCTACACCACATTTCAGGAATTCTGATCACCTGGCTGTTGTCCCCAATATACAGGCAGTGTTTAAAGAACAAAGCACCAAATGGCTACAGAATTGCCTGGAGTCAATGGACTGGGCCATGTTCAAAATCGTTGTCATTCATCCATACACATTATACTGCCAAACGAGACAACATTCCTCTAAGGGTGCACAACACAGTAAATATAACTCACACACATAGCACAAAGTAATACTACTACAAATAAACTTACAAATAATAAGGTGCATACATACAAGTTAAAAAGTAAACAGCATAACACTACTGGTGCTTCATGCATGATAAGACCTAGGTGGTGATAGGGAGTTCAGTAACTTCACTGCCTGGTGGGAAGAGGTATCTTCCCATCCTAACATTATTTATCCTAATGCTATGGTACATCCTGCCTGATGGCAGAGGGTCAAAGAGATTGTAGGATGGATGGGAGGGATCACTAACAATGCTAAGGGCCCTGAATATGCAGCACTCCTGATAAATTATCTCTAATGGGTGGAAGAGAAACCCCAATGATCCTCTCAGCCAACCTTTCTAAGGACTTGCAGTCAGATGCCTTGCAATTCCTGTATCAGATGGCAATGCATTGGTCAGGGCATTCTCAATGGTGCTCCAAGTAAAGGTTGTTTAAAACCGGGAGGGGGAAGCCTCACTCACCTCCATCTCCTCAGGAAGTGAAAATGCTGCTATGTTTTCTTGACCAAAGGTGCTGTTGAGGGACCAGATGCGACCATCGTTTAAGTGCACTCTCAGAAACTTGGCGCCCCATCTCATGCTACAGAGGAGCTGTGTATGTGCAGCAAAGAAAGGACAGCCTGCATCTTCCTAAGGTCCACAGTCATCTCTTTGATCTTGTTCATGGTGAGACTCGGGTTGCTGTGCTTGCACCATTCTACCACACACTCTACCTCCTCTCTGCACTGAGAGAGATGGCAAGCCCCAAAAAGTGTAGTTTACCCATCAGCTACTAAGGTATGATCATACTGAATACCGAGCTAAAGTCAATAAACACCTTTTTCAAGGTAAGACAGAACTGAGTAGAGATGTTATAGCATCACCAGTGGACCAATTTGCGTGATAAGCAAACTGGAAAGGGTTCAATGTAGCAGGAAAATGGGACTTAATGCGATCCATAACCAGCCATTCAAAGCACTTCATTACTGTTGTTGTCAATGCCACAAGATATTGGTGGCCACTTTTTAAAGCCTGAGGGGACAGTATTCTTTTCTAGAGAGATGCTGAAGATGTCTCTTAGAATCTCAGTTAACGAAGCTGCAGAGTCCCTCAGCACTAAACCAAGCTTTACCTGGGATGATCCTGACCAGGGCCTCCCTCACATGTCTGTGGCCAGATAGAGTGTCTGCACTTGGTGGGAGGAGGGGGAAATGAGGGAAGGAGAGCACTCTTCACTGACGCATTGGTCCATGCATCCAACTGAGCATAAGGACATTCAGCCTATAAGGAAGGGAAGTGTCACTGTCGTTGACATGCAGGGTGGACTTGTAGTCCATTACAATCTGAATGCCCTGTCACAAGTGCTTCGTATCTCTGGTGTCACAGAAATGCTGGTATATTAGACCATAAGACGTAGGAGCAGAATTAAGCCATTTGGCCCATCGAGTCTTCTCCACCAATCCATCATGACTGATTTTGTATCCCTCTGAATTCCATTCTCCTGCCTTCTTCTCATAATCCATGAGGTCCTGACTAATCTAGAACCTATCAAGCTCGCTTTAAATATACTCAATGACTTGGCCTCTACAGCTATCTGTGGTAATGAATTCCAGATTCACTACTCTCTGGCTAAAGAAATTCTTCATCTTTGTTCTAAATGGACATCTATCTAAATTGAGGTTGTGCCACAAAAAGACTCACCCACAAAAGGAAGCATCCTTCCTACACCCACTCTATATAAGCAGCTGAATATTCAACAGGTTTCAATAAGATGGCTCCTCACTCTTCTGAACTCCAGCCAGTACAGGCACAGAGCCATCAAACACTCTTCATATGTTAACCCTTTCATTCCTGGAATCATTCTCATGAACCCCCTTGGGACACACTCCTCTGCCAGCATATTTTTTCCTAAAATAAGGGGCCTAAACTGCTCACTGCAGTCTAATACTTCAAAGGCCAGCATTACATTCTTGCTTTTATATTCTAGTCCTCCCGAAATGAATGTTAACATTCCATTTGCCTTCCTTACCACCAATTCAATCTGCAAGTTAACATCTAGAGAATGCTGCATGGGGACTTCAATGTTCCTTTGCATTTCAGATTTTTGAATTTTCTCCCCATTTAGAAAATAGTCTATGCCTTTATTCCTTCTACCAAAGTGCATGATCATACACTTTCCAACAGTGTATTCCATCTGCTACTTTTTATTCATTCTCCCAATCTAAATCCTTCTGCAGACCCCCTGCTTCTTTAACACTCCCTGTCCGTCCACCTATCTTTGTATCATCAGTCAACTTGGCCACAAAGCCATTAATTCTACCATCCAAATCATTGACATATAACATAAAAAGTGGTCCTAGCACTAACCTGTGCAGAACACCACTAGTCACCAGCAGCCAACCAGAAAACGCTCCCTTTATTCCCACTCCTTGCTCCTACTTGTCAGCCAATCTTCTATAAATGTTAGCATCTTTCTTGTAGTACCATGGCCTCTTATCTTGTTAAGTAACCTCATGTGTGGCACCATGTCAAAGGCCTTCTGAAATTCCAAGTAAACTTCATCTATACTGCCTGTTATTTCTCCCAAGAAATTCCAACAGATTTGTCAAGCAAGATTTCCTCTTAAGGAAACCATACTGACTTTGGACTATTTTATCTTGTGCCTCCATATACCCCGAAACCACATCCTTAACAATCAACTCCATGATCTTCCCAACCACTGGGGTCAGGCTAACTGGCCTGCAAGTTCCTTTCTTCTTCCTCCCTCCCTTCTTGAAGAGTGGAGAGATATTTGCAATTTTCCAGTCCTCCAGAACCATTCTAGAGTCCAGTGATTCAATAGCAATGCACTCAGTTCTGACACACTTGAATTTCTGCCATATTACCAGTGTCTTCCACAGTGAAAACAGACACAAAATACTTAAGTTTGTCCGCTTTTTTTGCCCCCATTGCTACCTCTCCAGCATCATTTTCCAGCAGTCTGATCTCCGCTCTTGCCTCTTTTTTACCCTTTAAATATCTGAAAAAAAAACTTTTGGTATTCTCTTATACATTACTGGCTAGCTTAACTTCTTATTTCATCTTTTCTCTCATGACTTTTTTTTAGCTGTCTTTTGTTGGTTTTCAAGTTTCTCAATTCTCTGACTTTCCACTAATTTTTGCTCTATTATACGCCCTCTCTTTTCCTTTTATGCTGTACTTGACTTCCCTCATTAGCCACAGTTGCCTCATCCTCTATTTGGAATACTACTTCATCTTTGGGATATATCGATCCTACACCTTCTGACCCACCCGCAGGAACTCCAACCATTGCTTTTCCGCCTTCATCCCTGATAGTGTCCCCTTCCAATCAACTCTGGCCAGCTCCTTGCTCATGCCTCTGTAATTTCCTTTACTCTGTTGGAATACAGATACATCCGATTTTATCTTCTCCCTCTCAAACTGCAGGGAGAATTCTTTCACATTATGATCACTGTCTCCTAAAAGTTCATTTACCCTTAAGCTCCCAAATCAAATCTAGGTGACCACACAACATCGAATCCAGAATAGCTGATCCGCTAGTGGGTTCAACCACAAGCTACTCCAAAAAGCCATCTCATAGGCATTCTAAAAATTCCTTCTCTTGGGATACAACAAATTTCACAGTCTACCTGCATAATGAAGTTCCCTACCTTTTTTACATGTCTTCTTTATCTCCCATTGTAATTTGTATCCCTCAACCTGGCAACTATTCAGAGGCCTGTATATAACTCCCCAGAGTCTTTTTACCCTTGCAGTTTCTTAACTCTACCCATAAGGATACTACATCTTCCAATCCCATGTCACCTCTTTCTAAGGATATAATTTTATTTGTTACCAACAAAACCACACCATCCCCTCTGCCTACCTGCCTGTCATTTCAATACAATGTGTATCATTGGATGTTAAGCTCCAAACCAAGATCTTTCTTCAGCCATGACTCAGTGATGCCCACATCATACCTGCCAATCTCCAATCGTGCTACAAGGTCATGTACCTTATTCAGTATACTGTATGAATTCAAATATAGCACCTTCAGTTCTGTATTCATTACCCTTTTTGATTTTGTTCCCATGTTACACTACAACTCATCCCATTGACTGCAATTATTCCTTATCATCTGTCTGTCCTTCTTTATAGTCACACTACATACTGCATCTATTTGTACACAAACTGCCCATTCTCTGCCCTATCACTCTGGTTCCCATCACCCTGTTAAATTAGTTTAAGCCCTTCCCAACAATTCTAGCAAAGCCACCAGCAAGGATTTTGGTCCTCCTCACATTCATGTGTAACCTGTCCTTTTTGTACAGGCCCTACCTTTCCCAGAAGAGATCCCAATAATCCAGAAATCCGAAAGACTACCTTCTGTACCAATTCCTCAGTCACACATTCATCTGTCAAATCATCCTGTTCTTACCCTCACTGGAGCATGACCCAGTCAGCAATCCAGAGACTTCTACCATATCGGTCCTAAGCTTCAACTTTCTATCCAACTCCCTATATTCTCTCTTCAGTACCTCCTCCTTTTTCCTACTAATGTCATTGGTATCAGTATATATCAGAACTTCTGGCTGTTTACCCTCACCCCCCCCCCCTTTAGAATGCTGTGGACCCAGTCTGAGACATACCTGACTGTAGCAGCTGGGAGGCAAAATACCAACCGGGTTTCTTTTTCACATCCACAGAATCTCCTATCTGTTCCTCTAACTATGAAATCCCCTATCACTGCTACACTTTTTTTCCACCCCCTTTCCATTCTGAGCCACAGAGCCAGACTCAGTACTAGAGACCCAGCCACTGCGGCTTCCACTTGGTAGGTTACTCCTCCCAACAATATTCAAAGTGATATGGGTGACTGCCTCACTGTAGCTCCCATATATCACCTCAATCACTCATATGAGACAAAGGTCATCAAGCTACAGTGCCAATTCTTTAAAATGGTCTCTAAAGGCGGCAAAACAGGATTGGTCTTTGTGAATAATCCCATTTTGCCTTCTTGATGGCATAGGAAAGTGCAGCTCTTGCTGACCTGACAGCTCTCTTACCCTTGATTTGAAGGAAGTGTTCCAATCTCTCAGCCAGGTTCATACCTCTGCTGTCAACCATGGCTTCTGATTTGCCCTCACATAGATGCCTTTTGTAACAGTGACATCCTCGGTATACTTTTCTTTGTAGCCAATCACAGATCGTGCATATTCATTGATGTTAATGTGATGGTCGTAGGTAGCTGCCTCCCTGAACACTTTCCAGTCTGTGTTTTCAAGATAGTCCTGGAACAGTGAAGTTGCTCCTTCTGGCCAGCTCTTTAACTCCCTTTGAATTGGTTGAACATGTTTAATCAGTGGTTGATATGCTGGAATTAGCTTTACAGATGAGTGGTCAAAGAATCAAGGACTAATCAACAAGTTCCAAGACCCAGGTCTCGATACTTTCTTGTGCAACCCAATCCTCAATTTCCTCACTTTGAAGACCTTGACAGCCAGCAAAGCTGGGGTTTGTTCAGTCAGCCAAGGCTTTTTTTACTCATCTATCTAATAAGTAGAGTTTCTACAGGACCAGCTTATACATTGGACCTCACCATTTAGAACTGAGCCTGCTTAACAGTTGAAACCATTAATCAGGGATTTCAAACAGTAAGTCTGTGCACCAGGTACTTTGTGGCTAGTGAGTCACTACCAACAATAGGAAAATAAAGAAATACAATTGAATCTATGAAAAACTATACATAAAGATTGGCAAACAACCAATGTGAAAAAGAAGGCAAACTGTGCAAGTAAAAATAATAGTGAGAACACTGCTATGAACAATCATGGTCACAAGACCATCATCACCCATGTCATATGACACAACACATAATGATGAAGATGATGACTGAGAACATGAGGTTTTTTTTTAAAGTGAGTCAGCAGGTTGTAGAATCAGTTCACAGTCGTGGTGAGTGAAGTTATCCACACTGGTTCAGGAGCCTGATAGATATAGGATAATAAACTGTTCCTTACCTGGTGGTGTGGAACTTGTGGTTTCTGTACCTCCTATCCAATGTTAGTAAAGAGAAGAGGGTATGGCCTGAATGGTGGGGGGGGGGGGGGCTTTCATGATGGATGCTGCTTTCTTGGCAACATTTCAGGTAAATGTATTCAATGACTGTCTCCATTATGCTCTACAATTTATTTTGAGTGTTAGGAGCTTCACATATCCCTTGGACCTTTACATAGTTACTTAAGGAATTAGAGACTATTTTGCCTTTTATCCATGTATTTGTCTCTTCCACATGATTAACAGGAGCTTCTGATAGCACAGATTTGATCAGATGTTTCCCTTTTTATTCCTATTGTGTTCTCATGGGAAAGATGATTATTCTACAAAGTATCAGAATGTTTCATAATAAGCATGCCTTTCCATTATGAAATTGTAATCTAGATACAGACCATGACACCAGGATTTGAAGATATAACTTTTACAATAGGTTCCTAATACAACTGGAATCCAAGTAGGACAGTTGCTTTCATAGATCCCTGGTCAACCCTACTGTTCCCACAAACCACTTCTCTTTCTTATGATACTTTCCCATTCAACTGCATGTAATGTAACACTTGTCCTTTCACTTCATGCCTTCCTATCATGCACAGCCGAAAAGAATGTATCAAGGTGAAGTAGTACAAAAAAGCTGGATGAACTCAGCAGGTTGGGCAGCATCCGTGAAAGGAGCAGTCAACGTTTCAGGTCGAGACCCTTCGTCAGGACTAAAGAAGAGGGGGCAGGGGCGCTATAAAGAAGGTGGAGGGAGGGTGGAAAACCAATCAGAGAAAAGATCAAGCGGTGGGGGAGGGGAAGCATGGAGGGGATAGTCAGCAGGTCAGGCAGCATCTGTGAGAAAATCTCTTTTCTCACAGATGCTGCCTGACCTGCTGAGTTCTTCCAGCGTCGTGTACGTATTCTTTGATCCACAGCATCTGCAGTTGTATTTTCATGGAGGGGATAGGCAGGAGAGGTGAAGAAGGAATCTAAGGGGAAAGCACTATGGGTAGTAGAAGAAGTCAGAGTCATGAGAGGTGATAGGCAACTAAAAGAGGAGACAGAGTGAAGGTGGGATGGGGGAATGGAGAGGGAGGGAATTACCGGAAGTTGGAGAATTCGATGTTCATACCAAGGGGCTGGAGACTACCCAGACAGTATATGAGATGTTGTTCCTCCAACCGAAGTTTGGCCTCATCATGGCAGTAGAGGAGGCCATGTATGGACATATCCGAATGGGAATGTGAAGGAGAGCTGAAGTGAGTGGCAACTGGGAGATCCTGTCTGTTGTGGCGGACGGAGCGTAGGTGCTCGATGAAGCAGTCCCCCAATCTGCATCGGGTCTTGCCGATGTAGAGAAGGCCGCACCAGGAGCACCCGATGCAATAGATTACCCCAACAGACTCACAAGTGAAGTGTTGCCTCACCTGGAAGGACTGTTTGGGGGCCTGAATGGTTGTAAGAGATGAGGTGTACGGACAGGTGTAGCACTTACGCTTGCAGGGATAAGTGCCAGGTGGGAGATCTGTGGAGAGGGATGTGTGGACCAGGCAGTTGCGGAGGGAATGATCCCTGTGAAAAGCAGAGAGGGGTAGAGAGGGAAAAATGTCCTTAGTGGTGGGGTCTTGTTGAAGATGGCGGAAGTTGCGGAGGATAATATGCTGGATCCGGAGGCTGGTGGGGTGATAGGTGAGGACAAGGGGGACATGGTCCCTGTTGTGGTGACGGGGTGAGGGCTGAAGTGCGGGAAATGGAGGAGATGTGGGTGAGGGCATCATTGATGATGGCAGAAGGGAAACCATGATTCTTAAAGAAAGAGGACATTTGGGATGTCCTGGAATGGAAAGCCTCATCCTTGGAGCAGATGCGGCGGAGACTGAGGAACTGGGAATAGGGAATAGAGTTTTTGCATTTGGCAGGGTGGGAAGAGGTATAATCAAGGTAGTTATGGGAGTCAGTGGGTTTATAGAAGATGTCAGTGGACAGTCTATCTCCAAAGATGGAGACCGAGATTTCGAGAAACAGGAGAGAAGTGTCCAAGATGGACCAAGTGAATTTGAGGGCTGGGTGAAAGTTAGAGGCAAAGTCAATGAAATTGACGAGCTCAGCATGGGTGCAGGAAGTAGTACCAATGTAGTCGTCAATGTATCGAAGGAAAAGTTGGGGAGCAGTACCAGTATAGATTTGGAGCACCTACTGTTACACATAATCCACGAAGAGGCAGGCATAGCTAGGGCCCATGCGAGTGCCCATAGCTACACCCTTGGTCTGGAGAAAGTGAGAAGAGCCGAAAGAGAAGTTATTAAGTGTGAGTACCAGTTCTGCCAACCTGAGGAGTGTGGTGGTGTTGGGGAACTGGTGAGGTCTATTGTCCAGAAAGTAGCAGAGGGCTTTGAGGCCTTCTTGATGGGGAATTGAAGTGTATAAGGATTGGACATCCATTGTGAAAATGAAGCGGTCAGGACCGGGGAACTGGAAGTTATAGGGCCCCTGTCCCCTCCTTCTTTAGTCCTGACGAAAGGTCTCGACCCGAAACGTTTGCTACTCCTTTCACGTATGCTGCCTGACCTGCTGAGTTCATCCAGCCTTTTTGTACGTCTTGATTTGACCACAGCATCTGCAGTGTACTTCGTGTTTACAAGGCGAAGTAGTGATTTAATTGTAATTCTTCCAATCATACGTATATATATATATATATATATTTTGCATTCTGTACTTACAATATGGTCTCCTCGACAGTGAAGAAATCAAATACAGATTTGGTAACTGCATGGCAAGGCAACTGTATTCAGTCCACAGGGCCGACCCTAATGTTCCTGTTGCCTACCATCCCATTCTTATTGGTCGGCACTGTTAGAGAAACAGCACCTCATCTTCCAACTGGACATGTTGTAGCTTCTGGACTCAATATTGAATTCTAAAATTTTGGGTAACTTGAATTGTCTATCTGCATCAGTCATTCATTTGCAATATTGGTCAGCTGGTTTTATTTTTATTTCCTTTTCTGCCTCTGGTAATAGTTGTCATGTCCAGCCTTACCTTATCTGCTTCCAGCTCCACATTTCACAACTGTAACATTCCTTTGTCTATGTTCCCACTCTCATCATTTTGGTTATGGCCTATCCTCAAGGTCACCATGGTTCAACCCTCTTGAAAACACCCATCTCTCACCATCCCTGCAGCTTAACAAGCATTTTCTCTCCTTCCCAATTCTGAAGAATAATTCTGCTTCTCTTCCCACAAGCCTAGTAGATCCAGCATCTACATAAACGAAGTAAACAAAAACAAATAAACCTGCAGAAGCTATTACTTGAAACAATAACAAAAATGCTGGAAGAACTCGGCCATTAAACAGCAACCATAGAATGAGAAACTAGTTAAAATCTCTGTTAAAAGATCTTATTGAAGGTCTTTCACCCGAAACTTTAACTGATTACTTTTTCTGTAGAAAGTGTGCTTGACAGGCTTCCTTCCAGTATTTCTGTTTTTTTTAAATTAAAGAGCAAAACCATTAAAGCAAAAATCTAGGTTTCCAAATTCAGAATGAAGACAACATATTGTGATAAAGGACAGCCTTTCTGTGGAATAAATCCGAATACTGAGGATTTAAACTTTATGTCATTTGATGAAGAGATCATCACATCCCATCTTAAACCAATTTCTTTTTGTAATTCCTCTTTCGTACAGTTGATTGCCTTTTCTGTAATGTGAAACCTCTATAAGACCCTAACTAATACATTTGTCTCACAAGAAACCAATTTACTGAACACTTAGAGGCTGTGATGGATTTTTTTCTCATGCAAGCATTCGTAGGTCCCATACTGCAGTTTCCTTTTTAGCTCACGCCTCAATATGATTTTATTCCAATGAAAATCTTTGATGCTCCTGCACTGGTCCCTTCAACAAACTCACCCAGACCCCAACTCCCACAAAATGAAAACACCTTTCAATCAAAGCAGTGATAACTCATTTCAATCAGAAGCAGCACAATTGCAATACAAATTGCAATGAAAAAGAATCATACCTAGTACGCACAAACATGAAGCAAGACCTAGCATGACAATGGCCCTACACCAAGCTGTGAGAATAGAGACATTCAATCATGCTACACAAATGCAGCCAACACTGCTTCAAGAGTGGTAATGTCAATAGAATATGTCAAGTGAGTCTGTGGCTGCACATCATCATTAAACTACAGAATTACAAACCTTCATTGGCTCTTACATCTGAAATTCAAAGCATATGCTCCAAAAAACTAAAAAAAAAATTCCTTCTGTGAAAGGTCCAAAAATGGAAAAGTTAAGAATTTCTACATGAAATTTGCATTCCAGAATGGCTGTAGGCAGTTTGTCAAGTTTGATACACGCTCCTATGTCTTATAGTCTAATATGGTCTAAGTGCTGATTTCAAAGCCAGTGACTGCATTAGTTGATAATCCTTTGCTTACAATTTTGATACTCTGCATCAAGTAACTTACCTTATTCGCCAAAGCCTTTTTATCACTTCCAAGCCAAGAACCAGAACCGTAATTAAACGTTCTTCTTTTGCCTGGATGGGTGCAGTGCAGTTGAAACACCACCGTGAAATAAGAACAGTGATCCTATGTTCATGAAACTTCTCCCACTTGACAGAATTTCCCAATGTTTACTTTGTTCAAATCACCCACACGGCCCTCATTTCTAAATCCTGTCCCAGACTGCCTTCCTAAACCTGAGATAATTTGTTTCCTCTATTTCAAGCATCTAACAATGCAAGTCAAATTCTTGCTAACTTAAACCAAGATATCATGCCAAATTTCCAGATGAGCTTAATTTTTGAGCAGTAAACTTAAGTATCATAGTAGACCTTTAGCCAAACTTCATGATCATTTGAAAAGATAATACCTATATCTTGACTCACACCAAGTTTCTATCGCCAATTATACCAGTACTTCCTTACTTCACCAGCTCTTAAAGCAGCAATACCTAGATTTTAATACAATTCGCTTTCAAAGACATGAAATTCCTTTACCTATCTCTGTAAAATCATAAGCTTTCAAGTTGTCTTTGCTCTTCAGATACTCCACTGCACTTTGTTCATTTTGAATGGCACCAAGTTTTCAGCCAAATTAGACCCAATTCCTTCTGAAAAGCTCTCTACCTCTCACTTTCCCTTTGAGAAGCTACTTGAGATTTCCCTCTTGGGCCAATCTTTTGGTCATTTAATTTGATACCACATTTTTTTGTTTGATAATATTTATATTTAGCAGCTAGAGCATTTCACTACATTCGAGCTTCCATGTTGTTATTGTTCACAAGAAAAATTAACCAACTTACCACTAAATGCGAAAACAGTGTTTTAAAAACAAATTCAAATATTTCTTATCACTTTGCTGAGCAACGATTTTAATTTCCATTCTCATGACTGTGTGGCATGAATTGCTCAGACTTAGTGAGTTTATAATCCATTATAAAGCAGTGATATCAATTACTAGTTTTGATCACTTTATCTAATTCACCTTCAAAAATCCATTTGATTCAATAATATATTTTTACAGGGAGGAAAATATGCTATCTTTACTCAGTCTCTGAACTAATTATGAATCCAGATCCATCAATCTGGTTCACCTTTTACCACAAACTCGTGTCAGGTACAACTTTGCATGGACAATAAACACCAGCACCAGTACCTACATCAACAACCCATGAATGCAAAACCTTTTTATACACAATTCTGATTATATGCATTTACTTCTCAAGAAGGGTCAACATTTATCCTTATTCATTCCCACCAAAATCTAGTTTGCTATCCGGCACAACCTTCTGGCTTGCTGATATTTAATACAGTAAACTGTTTTCTTTTTTGACAATCCAACATGCCATCGCAAGAATGACTATTTTGGCTTTTTATCCCCGCTTTAAAGAAACAACCTGTTTATGTTTCTGACGCTCAATAAAAATGTAACTGACCATAATTAAAGGTCTACCCGGTACTACTAACTGGCAAAGGGCAACTAAATTCTTAAAATATATCATTTTTCTTGCAAATATTCCACCATCCCAGGTAGCATTTTTTGACGATCTCTAATTCTTAAATATTCAATTTTTCAAATATTTAAAACACATTTTTACCAGGCTATGATGCTGTTCGAGCCAAGTTTATTGCCATTTAACTATATACATGTATATATTACATATAGCCATACAACGTATATAGAAACAAGACTACGTTTCTCTGAACCAGGGTGTAAAACACAGTAGTACACATAACACACACATCACACGATAACTTATGGAAGTAAGGATAAAATTTACAAATGAATCAAACATCAAATAACAAACTAAAGTGCATTAATATTAAATATTGTAAGGTACGGAACAGTGACACTTCAAATACAATGCAGCAGGGAGTTCAGAAGCCGAAGAAACAGTTTCTCATCTGATCTTGCCTGTTTTTATGCAGCATACTCTCCTGCCTGATGGTAGAAAGTCACAGGATGTTGGATAGATAAGTGGGATCATTAATAATAGCAAGAGCCTTGTGTATGCAGTGCTCTTGATAAATGTCCCCCATGGGTGGAGACCCCCATGTTCCTCTCAGCTGTTCTTACAGTCCTTTGTGGGAACTTCTGGTCTGATACTCGACTGCTCCCATACCAGATGGAGTTGCAACTTATCAGCAGGCTCTCAATGTTTTTTTTTCATTTGAAGACTTCACTTTGCTCTAATCTTATTATCTGTTTTTCCTAAAGAAGTAGTTTGGTTGTCTATCACCAACTGACCATGAGTTATTCTGTCCACCTCCAAAGAATCTTTCTTTTTTTCTTTCAATCTTTGCTGTCAGACATGGTGATGGTAATTTTCACTATAAAGCTCCATAAAAATTCTCATGTCTATGTGTAAATTCGCACCCATACAATTCCCAAACCATTACTCCCAAGTTACCTCTTAACGTTACCAAACCATGAATATGTTGGAGGCACAAAAGACAGTGGATGCGGGATTCTGGAACAACACACAAGACGGAGAAGGAACCCAGCCAGTCAGGCAGCATTGATGGAAGGAAAGAGATATTTGATGTTTCAGATTGAAGGGTTGTGACCTGAATGTTATCTAGTAATACACATCGCTTCCACTTGCAAGTCTCTCTACTCAGGTTTATTTCACCACACAGTGACAACAAGGTAGCAATTTACTTCCAGTGATCATGACAACAGTGCATTAAAATTTCAAAACTTCTTCAAAGACACTGCAGCTCAAATATGTTAATCTACAGCACTTTACAACATTCATCCTTTATTTTCCAGATTTAAAAATATTTGCTATGTTCTGGCCAATGTATCAACAGAAATGGTTTCTATTTATCCACGATGCCCAATGACACCATAAGCTCCAAAGTCCTTCAAATAAAGGATGTCACTTGATAAACAATAAATATTTAGCCTGGTAAGAAAGCACATAGCCTTGAAAGTGCCAAAATTTTAGCAATCCTTGAAACACTTCTTCACTCAAAGGATAGTAGGAGTCAATATTTTGATCCCTATGCTGAGGTTACATTAAATATTATTTTAATTTCTGGGATTGATATAAATTGTATGAAGGAGAAAATTAGAACAAATTTGGATTTCTTTCTACAACAAAATTAAATGAAGTTACAAATATTAAAAAATACTGCACAGTTGGTTCAAGAATACATCTCAGATGTAAAGTCAATTCCCTTATTAAAGGGTGAATAAATATTATTGTTTTTCCCTTAGATACTTGAAAGCAAAAGGAATACTGAGTCACTTTATTTAAATACACTTTGCAATACATTTATACAAGATTTTTCCACTACTTTGAGACATCCCACAGTATTTTTATCGTCAACAAGTGCAGCCACTCTTGTGATCTAACAATCAATATGCACACTGAATGGTCTATGAACAGTAATAAATTTATGACTGATCATCTATTTTTTGAGAAAAGTATTGACCAGGACATCAGGAAAATTCTTGATTACTGTTTTTAAATAGTACTACATCATCTTTCACAACACTTGAGATATGCCAAAATGCTGATTTCATGTTTCACAGAAATGTCACATTTTGACATGTAGAGCTCCTTCAGAACACTCTGAAGTACAAGCCAAGGTCTTTATGGACAGGTTTCTAGATAAGAACTTGAAAATATAAAAGGAGAAGGCCACAGTTGTCAGCTAGCTTGATACATTCTGAAATGAAACTGTTCACTCAATAAGCACTACTGCCCCTGTATTACCTTTTGAGAAAATTATGCTGTATATGGATTGTTCTGCAGTCAGAATGACACACATGAAATCAACTGTTTGGAGCATGCAAACCAAACTGTTAAATCGCCTCAGTACTGCTCTGTGTTAATTCCAGAATTTTCATTTACTAGCAGTTTTCTGTAGAGGGCAGTAACAGCAGTTTTAAAATTTATTGAGTACAGTACAGATATTTTGCAAAGATCTAAGAATTATTTCTATTTACTTGATATTTTAACAGTGAAACAATAAACACCTTAAAAGTGATTACTTGGCAGTCTGATTGAGTGTTTGAAGTGATACCCCAAATCACTGTCTTCAATTCACTTCATTATGGCAAAATGAAATCCAAGACTGACTTGAGTTCCAGACAGACAGACAGACATACTTTATTGATCTTATTGAGGGAAATTCGTTACAGCCGCACCAACCAAGAATAGTGAAGAAATATAGCAATATAAAACCATATATAATTAAATAATAATAAGTTCCAGTAAAGTCATAAGTTACTGGAAATTCCAAATTATTATTGTATGAGGATACTACCTTGCAGCGCGGTGTACTCTGACACTCTTGTTTCAACACAAGATTTACCCGACTATAAAATTCACTGTAAAATTGTTACTAATACCATAAAGGATCTAGTTATTCAATTATATCTTAAGAAACTTTAATGACGACAAACTGGCAGCTAAACTTTCCACATAACAGTAATATAATTTATTGTGCCAAAGTGATTTTTTATTACATCAGGAGAATATCGCATGTGCTTAACATGCATAGATAATTGGATAGACTTGACTTTCCTGAAGAACAAGAATAGAAGGAAATAGGAGAAAGAGTGGGAGTACAAGTTGGCCATCTAGCCCCTCAAGGCTGCCCTGCCATTCAATATGATCTTTGATAACCTGCTCCCACTTCTGGTCAGTGAAGCGTTTATATGTTCTCCCCATGATCAAGTGGGTAATCTCCAGGTGCTTCAGTTTCCTCCCATATTTTAAAGATGCACAGTTAGGGTTCGGGAATTGTAAGCATACTATTTTGGCATCAGAAGCATGGTGACATGTGGTCCCCAGCACAATCTTATGACTATGTTGGTCATTGATGCAAAATAATGCATTTCATTGTATGTTTCAATGTGACAAATCAAGGTAATCTTTATCTCTCTACTTCTGTGCCAATTTCCCTTAGTCCTCAATCCCAGTGCTCTCAAAATAGCACTTTAAAAAAAATACCTCCAGTTATCTGGTCTCTGCTACTCCCTGGGTTGAAAAATTCCAGAGATTCACCACTCTCTGCAAAACATTGTTCACCTCAGTTTTAAATGACCCACCCCCTACTGTAACATCAGTAAATAAAATGGGGGAGGGGGTGGATTCTGGTAGCTTATTGACCATCATTAATGATACCAGCAGATTTTTCCAGATTTATTCCATTTAAATTCCTCAACTACCAAACTCCAACCTCCAGGTCAAGTCTCCATTAGCTTCACCACCATACTCCAAAGTTCTATTAATACTTCAAGAAATGTTTTGATCTATTGTGAAATTCTGTATTCAGTGCATTGATTAAATAAACAAGCTAATTAATGAGCAAAGGTTCAGAAATGCGGAAAATAAAAATGTTATGTTCTACACCATTTTTGCCTTTTACTCAAATCTTAAATGTCCAATTGCCCACTCGCATAAATAATCAAGAGTAATGTATTTTGGGAAAACAGCAAAACAAAAATTGACTGTTTTCCATCATGGTACATCACAAAGGTCCAACTGGCACTTGCTGTTCAATACGTTTACAGCTGCCTCCAAAGTTTTCACAGGCTTTTGAACAGAGGCTTGTTCTAATCTGGAATCTGATCCAATATAACATCCTCTGCAGGGGATCTGTGGAGTTGCAGTATAGACAATATGAGACTTTCAGCTAGATTTAAGTGTCATTAGGATATGTGGTCTAACACAGGAAGTATGAATCAAGATCTATACGTTAAATTTGAATCATGTCAGTGAGCAAAATGAAGATTGTGAAAGAAAAATTAGAAGAATTTTTATTAAGTTCTGACACTCATATCTATTACATTATCTTAGGGACAGATAAGTTATCTAAAGTATTAATACCTAAATAATACTGAAAGTTCATACATATGGCCTATTTTTATTCTGCCACGTTTAATGGATAATTTTAACATGTTCATGATCTGGCATAGATTTCAATGCCGGGTCCATCTGAAAGGAAACATTACAGAGCAATAAGGCACAGATAACTCAAGAATATAATTTCCAGATTTCACATTTAATCACATATAAGCATACTTTAGACATTACAGTCTTAACTTTGTACATTATTGCTTTTAGAACAGATGGCCTTACCAATATTCTGAGAAAAAATGGGGGTCAGTTGAGATGTTATTTGATAGAAACAACACTCAGGGTGGACTTTTGTATTTTATTTACTACATTGAAAACTTCTTTAGTTTGTTACTTAATTTAAATTAATGTACACTTCAACTGTAAGTACTGGGAAATAAAACTGAGGCACTCTGCTGCAATACTTAAGGACCCAACAATTACGGGTATTTAAAAACACTGCAAAAACAAACAACACTCAGCAAATTTCTTCACATTCCTAACCAACCAATACTCCCCACATACTTGTGCACCAGAAATGTTCCAATACTTCTTCAACCTACATATTTGATCAAAACTACATAAGCCTCAGAAGTCAGAGGGTATTCAGTCCCTTACACCTACTCTACCAAACGAGCTTATGATTGGTCTTTTATCACGGTTCCATTTTTCTATACCAACTAAATATTCATGCATCTTAAACATACTTAGTATCCAAGCCTTCAAAGTCATCTTTGGTAGAGAACTCCAAAATCTCAATCCTGAACTGATGATGCTCATTTCAAGCCTGTTCTAAATATCACCCAGCTTGCGGGATTACACTGTTAAGAATAATTCTGTACGTTGCACTGAGATCACTCCTCATTCTCTCTAAGCAGACAGGCTTTAATCTATGCTATATGCTATGCTTTAATCTCTCTATGCTTTAATCTATCCTCCCAGGATTCACTGTATTCCTTCTACTGCAAACATATCTATTCTTTGTTATTAGACTGCGCACTCAAACAATATTCCATGTGAAATCTCACTAGGACCCTATATAATATCAATTAGTTATCACTGCACTCATATTTAAAAATAAAAGGTGATATTCCATTTGCTTGTCATATCTGCACATTAATTTTATTGACATGCATGTCACTCTGGACATCATTCAATCTATCAATATTTAGAAAATAATCTCTTTAAAAAGGAAATGGATGATAACACACTTCATAACATTATATTCCATCTGCTCTGTGCTTACCTTGATATCTAGCCTTTCTATAACCCCTGAAGCCTCTCTTCGTCCTCCCCAGAATCTATACTCTCATATATGAGCAACTGTTTTGGATATGTTGCATTTGGTCATCTCATCTAAATTACTGATATAGATTGTAACAGCTGGTACCCCTAAACCAAACCATGGGGCACTGCATGGGTAATCAGTCTCCCAACCTCAAAATGACCAATTTATTCATGAGTTCCCTTCATATTCTAACCTTTCCATCAGCCATTCAATGAAAATACATTTTACATTCTAAATAAGTTCTTCTAGAATGAGTTTCATTGCTCTCACTGCATCTTTCTGTCCATTCAAATTGGCACAGTCTGTCAGATAATATTATGTGTGGAAACTTCAGCTCTTGAAATGCATATTATTTTATAATCTCCCATCAACAGCTAACTAGCAGTTCGGAAAGAGTGAATGAAATCCATTACAAATCATCTGATACATTTCCTCCAAACTTAATACAACATTTTGCCTTCATTTCATAAATTTAAACTTAATAAACCTCTAACATTTTAACCAACTAATAACCACTGTAGTTAACATATTTTGTAAGTAGTGATATTTAAACTTCCACATGAAGCCGTTCTGTGTAAGCACATTAATTACATACATGTACAGAATGCATAAGAACAATGATCAAAATTATCCACAGCAAATCTTAGCAGTATGCAGAACCATTATAATGAAGATTTCCACCCTTCAATTATGGCTTCACCTTGTACTCATCATATTGTTCATTGTAAAACTACATCAGCACATTAAATCTATAATACTTTTCTGTTAGGGAAGTGACAACCTCCCATGAACAAAGGGACGCAAACATTGCATCTAAAGAAATAAGTTCACCAAGGGAGTATACTTTCATGAAAATCAAAAAAACTGCAGATGCAGGAAATCTGAAGCAAAAACATAATGCTGTCAACCCTCAGTGGCTCAGACAGCATCTGTGGAATGAGAAACAGAGATAATGTTTCAGGTACATTGTCAGGGCTGACAATGAGTCTTTGCCTTGATTTGTTAACTCTTTCTCTTTCCATAGATGCTGCCTGACCTAAGTGTCTCAAGCATACTCTATGTGTACTTCCATAGCCAGATATTCTGACTGCAGCACCATAACCACAAACAATTTCTGCCATATATCTAAAACACACTTCACCTAACCCTGCTAGTACAGGCACTAGCTGATGACAAAGAAACAATTTTAGATGGCTACACTTCGGATCTTAAGACTTCAAGCACATTACAAATCATTGCTAATACACAGCAATGCTGAGTTCTACAAAGGAACACAAAATTTCGAATATTATAATGGAAACATTTACCAAGGTCTCAAAATGTTCAACCTTCAAGGTAGAAATAAACACTGACGCCAGCCACATTTAGTTTTGAATTTAATGCATAATAATAACAACATTAAAATGGTTAAGAAGTAGTTCAAGAATTATTGTGAACTTCACTCTTGTTAGAACTGCCTTGCTAGCCTATCCAGTTACAATGTTCAAAAGTAGTCATAAACGTGATAGAAAAAAAAGAAAAATATTGCATCTATTTGATTTTAAAGCAAGGTGCATATCTTCTAGCTAACCGGGATAACATCAGCTTTCCCTGGAAGGATTTGCTTTAGGCACACTGATTCAAACTACAGTCATTTGATTCCAATACAACGAAGGAGGCAACATGGGTAAAACTTTTCTTTACGTCCTGCTATTAGAATATCCTAATCCGACACGTCATCGTTTGTAAATAAACACGAGAAACCTCGCAGAGAGTAACGACCCACAGCATTTTTAAATTTCGGATGACGTTCAGACGTCATATTTTAATAAGCGTCGCTGGAGCCTATGTCGAAATCTACAGGCGCGACACACCCACCCCACGCAAAATGCGAAATCCACATTGAGCAACTTTAATTCGAATTTAACACAAGAAAATTGGTATCCGCAGCCAACCAGCACTTGGAACGGAGCGCCGCACAAGTTAGTAATCACAGCCAGCACGAATCTACTCATTGCATTATAAGTCTTGGATTTACTCACTTAATGTAATACCTCGCCCCTTCGAAGGTGTATCCTTCTTCCCAACCGGTTGGTAGATCTGTCCGGAAATAGAAATCCTTAGCAACTCAAACAATGAGCATCTCTTTGACCCCCCTCCCCACCACTGACTCCGACTCAGGCACAGAGCTGCAGCGTGGTAAAACTGGACAAATACACGGTGTTCCCACATTCCGTTGAGCCGAGAGCATTCACCAACATATAGCGCCCGCCTGGAGCTCAGGACAGGTTAGTGGGGCTTTGGGAAGCACAACAAAGTGAAGACAAACGACTAACTCGCACTGACAGAGTACGCACACTCAGCCACCGCTAACTGGTGCGGGAAAGGTGCAATCACCCAAAATCCAAGGAGCTCTGGTCCAGGGTTTCATTGTCACCCAATCCTGGTAATCAGTATCCGCAAACTCTTGTCCCACATCCACCAAAGGGCCCCCATCAGGAGCCACACTCTCACCCAGGAGTCCCCGATTAAAACCTACACACTCACCCAGGAGTCCCCGATCAGGAGCCACACTCTCACCCAAGGATCCCCGATTAGAACCCACACTCTCACCCAGGGGTCCCCGATTAAAACCTACACACTCACCCAGGAGTCCCCGATCAGGAGCCACACTTTCATCCAAAGGTCCCCTGATCAGGACCCACACCTTCATCCAAGGGTCCTCTGATCAGGACCCACATTCCAACCCAAGGATCCCCTAATCAGGATCCACACTCCCACCACACAGCCATGCGTCTCTTATTAGAACAAGCCCAGCACTTCGGGCGACCTGGTTTCCCGCCCCCACCACGGTCCCAGCTGGGAACAGAGAAAGGTGTCGAGGGCGGGACGGGCTCTCCGTACCTGCCGTCTTGCGGTGCCCGCTGATGACGGCCTCGCCTGTCGCTGGATGCAGCCAGGTTGTTCGCTGTGCTTCCTCACTGGGGGAGAGAAACACACATATAAACACCGCGGGTCAATGGCTGGCTCAAAGGGCGGCCACCCCCTCCCTTCCTCTTCTCTCCTCTCCCCTCCCCGCCGCTCCGCCCCGCACTCACTCGATGAAGAAGACGCGCCCGTCCCGGGTAACACCATGAGACCAGGACCCCGGCAGCCGGAGCCACTCGGACTTGCAGTCCGCCATATCTGGAGCCGGGGAGGTCCCTGCGCGCTCCCGACGCCTGTGACTCCTCCCCGTCGTGTCCGCACGCTCCAGCGGCCGGCGCGCGCCCCGACCAGGTAGTGACCGTTGTGTACGAGCGTCGCCCAGGCGGGCGCCCGAGGTGAGGGGGACGAGGGAGAACCTTCCGGATCGAGCTGGGGGTGGCGTGCATAGGACGGGGAACGGGCTCGCACTCGCACTTGTATTTGCATTTGCATGCGCTCGCGACCGCGGTGCGTTGCCGGGACAACAACGGACTGCGCCGACCCGGGGAACGTTCACTGCCCCCTTCTGGGGTCAGGGCGCTCTCCTGGAGCTGGCCAAGATATCCCCCTGCAGAACTGAAGTTAACCTCGGTCCTGGCGGACACTTTCTTTTCGGTAACTTCTGCTCTGCCTGGCCAGAAGGCAACCTTTATACATTGTGCCAACAGCTCTAGGTAAGGCCACAATTTTGGTGGGTAACCTTCATGCAATTGTGCCCCAGCTCTGGACAAAACAACTTTCAATAGATTAACTCTACCCACTTTGCCCCTAACTCTAGGCTGGGCATCCTCCCACAGTAACACTGTGTGTCCCAGAGATACAAGAAGGACTGCAGATTCTAGAAATTTGGATCAACCTGCACAAAATGCTGGAGGAACTTCAACAGGTGAGGCAGCATCTGGGGAGGAAAACAAATAGTCATATTTCAGGCTGAAACACTCAATCAGGATAGTCCCAGTTTAGGGTATGACCACCCTAGGAGATAAACCATATGGATAGGATATTGTCACTTTGGAAACCCTACCTTCTGTGCCCCAAGTTCAGGGCAAGACTACCTCCTGTGGGTTATCTTTAACTACTTTGCCTCTAGCTCTGGGCAAGACAATCTGTAGAAACTTCTACCCACTGTGCCTCCAGCTAAGGGCAGGAAACTTCCCTAAAGGTAGCCACTACCTTAAAGTGCCCCCAACATTGGGTAAGACAAACTCCGAGGGGTAACGCCTATCCTATTTGCATTTAGTCATGTGTAGATCATCTTTTAACATTAACTCTGAGCATATGTACAGCCAGCCTTTCTTAGGCACTATGGATTCCTCTTATACATAAAAACCTCTTACTAGTAATGCTCAGAGTCAGATTTATGATCACTGATCACTGACTCAGATGACATGAAATGTGTTGTTTCACTTCGTATATGGGTTAAGTACTTCCTCAAGGTAATTGTTTCTCATCATATAGTCTTTTTTTTATTCAGAGACTCCAGTGCTCTGGATGCATAAGTTCACTCCACTATCTATTCAAGTTTGAGATTAACTCTCACTTAATGTTCACCCACCATAACCCATCTTGTTATGGGTTAATTCCGCCCATTGTTAGAAGAAACACACGTATACTTGGG
Organism: Hemitrygon akajei; assembly: GCF_048418815.1. NCBI lineage: Eukaryota > Metazoa > Chordata > Chondrichthyes > Myliobatiformes > Dasyatidae > Hemitrygon > Hemitrygon akajei. Next base: position 58,580,638 of record NC_133137.1, read on the forward strand.
GTCAACCATAAAAAATCCCAGACCAAGCTTGATAACTAACATCTACTCACATTTATCTCCCTTTGCTTTAAGCTCTGTCATGCTTATATGTGGACAAATTTGCCATCATTCTGTGTGTTATTGTAAAAGAGATTGATTCATGAAGAGTGCAGAACTGCAGGCACAAATGTCTCTATCTTTGTCAGGGAGATCCTAACTTGCTCACAATGGATAATACATTTTAGTTGGAGAATTCCCTGCATGAAATGGCCTCAGGTACCAACTGTTATACAAGTCTAGGAAGATCCAGACATGTTTCCAATGTGTGATGTATATTTTCTGCACACAATTTTGGTGATCCCTACAGTGAAATAACTTACAGATTCTAAGGGGCTGTACGCATCTTGAAATATTATGATGTTCTACCTATGGATATATTTTACCAAATGAGCACTCAGGTGGGTGAGATTCCTCTAAGTTACTAAACCACACACAATGCATTCAGATGACAAATATAAATATTGCAGTGATTTTCCTTTCTTGAGTTTTGGAAAAAAAATAAAGTGCATAAAAGAGTGGTTGAATGAAAAATAAAGACTTTGCATAGTGTGTACAATAACACACAGAATGAAAGCAAATTTGTCCACATATAAACATGACATAGCATAAAGCAAAGGGAATTATACTCATCATCATCATTATGTGCAGTATTGTATGACAAGACAATCATGGTCTCATGATTATGATTATTCTTGGCAAATTTTTCTACCGAAGTAGTTTGCCATTGCCTTCTTCTGGTCAGTGACTTTACAAGATGGGTGACTCCAGCCATTATCAATATTCTTCAGGGATTGTCTGCCTGGCATCAGTGGTTACATAGCCAGGACTTGTGACATGCACCAGCTGCTCATATGACCATTCACCATCTGCTCCCATGGCTTCATGTGATCCAGATCAGGTGGCTAAGCAGGTGCCACACCTTGCCCAAGGGTGACCTGCAGCCTAGGGGACAGAAGGAGCACTGTACACCTCCTTTGGTAGAGATATATCTTTACCTCGCCACCCAGAATTGTGAATAGCCATATTTATTCAGGACAATGCAGCCATATCTGGCAATGTAAACATTTTTGCACGACCACACTTTGCTTTATATTGTCACACTAGACACATAGTTCTAGTACATATACAAAGGTCATTCACCTTATAAATAAACCAAGCTCTGATCTTGCAATGATAGCAACACATACTAGAATCCTAAATATCTAATATGTCATCTGGTGTTATCTATGTTCCAGCTGGTAGCACTCACTAAGTCCAAATGTTGAAGGTTCAAGTACCAATCCAGAGACTGACGGTCCAGTCCACTATCTGGGTAATTCACTATCAAAGGAGCTGTCCTTTGGAATGAAGTGTTAGAATTCAAGAAATAGAAGCAGGAATAGTCACTCAGATTATTGTTGATCTTTCACCACAGCACCACAATCCCAGTTGAATCCTCTATCACTTGATACCTAAAAATCCATCAATCTCTCTTTTGAAAATACCTAGCAACTGAGTCTTCATAGCTCTCAGGGTGAGAATTCAAAAATGTCACTATCTTTTGCGTAAGAAAATGTCTTCTCATTTTTGTTCTGCTCCATCCCTTATTTTGAGACTGTGGCCACTTGTTCTTGAATGCCACTCGGGGGAAACATCAACCCCGCATCTACTCTGTCAAGCTCAGTAAAATATTTTGCGTGCTTCAATAAGATCACCTCTCATTCATTGAAACTCAGTAGAGTATGGTCATGCTCAGTGGCGTATCTAAGGTATGGCAGGTATGGCGTGTGCCCTGGGCACCACTTGAAGTGGGGGCGCTACTGAGCAGTTTCTATTAAAGTTAGACAAACCATCCTTGGATAGTGAAAAAAGAATTTTCTTCATATGTATGATCTGCCTTTGATTATCATGGGTGAGAAGCACTAGGATGGACTTATTTCAGAGCATTGTGTAATAAGACCATGAAATGTTTCTTCACGAAGAAGAAGGAAAGTGGAGCTGAGGGACGGTAGAGACGAAAGTTGGGGAACAAGTTGTTCGACACGTTCCATGGAGTGGCCTGCACCTGCTACAAATTTGTTAGAATCTGAGGGTGGATCAAGTACAAATATGTCACAAGCTGAGGAGGAAGTCAAGTCAGATAAATCCAAGTATGACAAGATTAAGAGTGAGGCTGCCACAGAGAACATGGACATGACAGGAGGGGAAGATGATGGTGGTGGTGGTGGTGGTGATGTTGAGTTTATTGACGAGATTTTACCTGAAGAGATTGAACCTGATGACACTGAACCTAGTGAACTAGAAGGTGTCAAAGAGCCTCGAACTGTCATACCAGAAGTGATTGAACAGCATAACACTGGACTTATGAAGTTCGACAAGGATACTGGAAAAGCAATTCTGACTGATGTGTTGAGAACAGAAATAATAAAGCTGGGTTCGAAATATTTCCAGAACAGTGAGGGGCCTTTCCTACCAACAAATAACCGCTCAATGAACGAAACTTGGTTCAAGAGGAATTTGGGAAATGATCATGGTGAGGAAGTGACTTGCTCATGGCTGGTCTATTCCACTACTAAAAAGTCTGCATTTTGTATCTGTTGTCTTCTCTATTCCTGGTCAGACCATCAATCCTCATTGGAGCAGGAAAGTGGATTAAACCAGTAGAAAGCACCTGAAAAGATTAGTGTTCATGAAAATGCCAAGAATCATCGGGAATGCTTCACACAATGGAAAGAAATTTAGCTGGAAAAAGAGGAGTTATTGACGCGGTATTTCAGTCACAGATTGAGAAGGAAAAGCAGAAGTGGTGTGGTATCTTGACGAGAATCCTTCACTGCATAAAATTCCTTGCGACTCAGAACCTGGCTTTGTGAGGACACAGAGAGTCACTTCAGCTAGACGATGACTCCAATGTAGGAAATTTCCTTGGCTTACTGAAACTACTGGCCATCTTTGACCCTGTCATAAAAGAACACCTCACTCATTTAGAAAGTCATCCTGGATCCACGTCTTATCTTTCACTGGGTGTCCAGAACGAATTCATCCACATGATGGCATCCACTGTTCATCAGAGTTTACTGAGAAGCATTCATAAAGCCAAGTACTATGGTCTCATGTTCGACTCGACTCCTGATCAGGCACACCGTGAGCAGATGTCAGAAGTAGCGAGGTATGTGGAAGTTGATTTTGAGAAGGAAACAGTCCATGTCAGAGAGCCCTTCCTTGGTTTTATTCAGATAAGCCAGAAGGATGCTGAGAGCTTGGTTGAAGACATCTTGAAACAGCTAGAGAAGGACAAAATGGAGCTACAAGATTGTTGGTCACAGTGTTATGACAACACTGCTGTGATGGCTGGACACAGAAGTGATGTTCATCAAAGAATAAGTGAGAAAAACAACCTGGCAGTGTTTGTGAATTGCGACAATCACTCACTCAACTTGGTGGGTGTACGTGCAGCCAAGCAGGATACAATGATGGTCACGTTTTTTGAAACCATTGAAGCTCTCTACGTGTTTTTCTCTCATTCGACACAGCGCTGGGAACAACTCAAAAACGCCGTGTCTGTGATTATTAAGTTGGAGTGCAAGGACAAAAGCAGTGAAGCCCGTCAACAGTACCTTGTGGAGATACTTCAAGTTCTTCAGGACATGATAGACAATGAAAACAAGACCAGTGAAGCAAGAAGTGATGCAAGGCAGCATGTTGAGTTATGATTTTCTGATTTTGCTAGGATTTTGGAACAAAGTATTTGTTCTCACTGACCATATTCAAAAGAGGCTACAGGATCCTAGCATGAACTTCCACGATGCTGCCCTGGATTTGAAAGCCCTCCGAGATCATTTTTATGATGAAAGAGAAGTGTTGGTCAGTGAATCACTTGAAGGAGTCTGTCTCTGTCAAGAATGGAATATTAAAGTTGAAAGACATTAGAGACAAAAGAAACGAATGGCTGATGAGAACTGGAGAGACACTGGGTTAACAGCTAAGGAGGAAATGGAAAGAGTCATGAAGGGAACATTTGACCATCTTCACAGAGAAATGGACGAAAGGTTCACTTGTTTGCATGACACTGATGCCAAGTTTGGGTTCCTTCTCGATGTCAAGGGGCTGTGTTATGGCACCAACAGTAACAACCTAAAGAAGAAGTGAGAAAATTTGGGCAAATTGTACAGCTGTGATTTTGTTGGACAGCAGCTATATGAAGAAATTTTGGATTGCAGAATGCTGCTATCAAGGCGGGTCAACATGAAAATATCAATATGTGAAGAGCTTCTTGAATTCATTGTTCTCTTGTTTGTGAGTAGAGTATGGTCCAAGTGTTTAATTCTTTTCAATAATAAACACATAATCCCTGGAATCAATCTGATGAATCTCCACTGAACTCTGTCTACTGCAAGCAGATTCTTCCTTAGCTGGAGAGGCCAGACCTGGAAACATTGTTCCAGATGTGGTCTCACCAGGACCCATATGATTGGAGCAAGACATCTCTAACTTTATACTCAAATTCTCAGAATCAGAATCGGGTTTATTATCACCAACGTGACGTGAAATTTGATAACTTAGCAGCAGCAGTTCAATGCAATACATAATATAGCAGAAGAAAAAATAATAATGAATAAATAAGTAAATCAATTACAGTATATTCAAATCCTCTTGCAATTAGGCTAACATGTGCTGAACCTGCACATTACTATTAAGTGATTTTAAGGATTCCCTTAATCTCTCATGTGCCTTTGTATTTTTCTTATCAAAGTGAATGACCTTGAGGAGGAATTTCTTTAGCCAAAGGATGGTGAATGTGTGGAATTCATTGATGTAGATGGCTGTGAAGGCCAAGTCTTTGGGCAAATTTAGAGCAGAGGTTGATAGGTTCTTGATCAGTAAGGATGTCAAGGGTTATGGGGAAAAGGCAGAAGAGTGGTGTTGAGGGGGATAATGAATCCACCATGATGGAATTGTGGAGCTGCCTTGATGGGCCAAGTTCTGCTCCAATGTCTTATGGTCTCATATTTTTTCCACATTTATATTTCATTTCCTGTGTCCTTGCCCATTAATATAATTTGTCTATATTCCCTTTAAGCTATTATCCATCCTCCTTTCTGCCCACATTATCACAGTATTTTGTATCATTGTCAATGTTGCATATAATATATATGATCTTCTTATCCAACTCATTGGACTACGCACCACTGTGGCCCCAGCACTGACCCCAGTGGCACTCCAATGATCTATCTCATTCTTCAAACCCAAATATAACCCATTTACTCCTGCTCTTTTTTCGGTCTATTAGTGAATCAAAACACATTACACATGTCATCAAATAACCCTCAATACCCATGTGTGGCAGCTTACTGAATTAGTTCTTGTGTGGCATCTTATCAAAGATCTTCTAAAAGTCCAAATACACCACATCAACTGCTTTGCTCTCATTTATCTTGCTAGTAGAAACCTAAAATGTTTCCAACAGATTTGTTAAACATGATTTTCCTTTTGTAAATGCATGTTGATTCTGTCCAGTTAATATGTTTTATTAATCTTTCCAGCATTTTCCATAGTACTGATGTCAGTTTCTTGTTTTGTTAGAAAATGGTAAATAATGGTATTACATTTGTTACTCTCCCATCTCTGGGAATCGTTATGGAATCTACTGAATTTTGAAGGATAATGATCATTGCACCCATTTTCTTTATACCCTTCTCCTCAAATGTTTGATGTATAGATCAATAGATCAGAGGATTCAGTGTCTTTCAGTCCTTTTTGTTTCTCCGATACTTGTTTTATGTTCATATTACTCTCTCTGTGTTCCTCACTTACTCAAGAATCGTCCTCCTCCATTATTTCCTCTACTTTCTTCCATGAAAGCAGATTTAATTTCTGTGCCATTTCTTTGCTTTCTAATGTAATTTCTTTTCTTTCAGTCCATAAAGGATCAACATGAACTTCAGCTGATGTTTTACCTTTTACATCTTTCCTGCTGTATGTTTTTAAGTTTCTCATATTCTAATATCCCTTTCTTTATCAATGCTTTGGTTCTCAATTATTGAATTATTAAATTTTCCAGTCCTCAGGCATACTTCTTTCTTGGGTCACATTAGAAATCTTTTCTTTTTATCTAATACCGTCTGTAATTTCTCTAATAGCCAAGGCTAAGTTGCTTTCATTATTGGATTTTTGCCTTTTATATAATATATTAAAATACTAAGTATTAATTTTTTAGAAGTTATCCATTCTTGGATTTCTTTCATATCATCCAATTTAGTTTCCAGATCTACCATAGAAAACTCATACCTTATGCTTAATTCAGATTTAAAACTTTGGTATCAGAATGAAGCAGATCATTTTGAATACTGTATTTACAGGTATTCAAAATTCTGTACGATCGCAGTTCCTTGAAGGGCCCTTCACTGCATGATCACCAATTAACCCTTACTTATTATACAGTAGAAGAAATAAAAAAGGGTCTGTTTCCTCATTGGTTCCTTGTCTGGAAACTATCTCTTAAATGTATCTTGATACATCCTGCACATTATTAGTGTTAATATGATTTGCCGGATTTTATGTCAATTAAAGCCCCCCCTTCATCATTGTTATATTAACTTTGTTATGTGCACCTTCAATTTCCTGATTAATACTATGACCTAAACTATAATTTCTGTCAGGTAACACCCTTCAACATTCACTGCTTTTTGTTTCTAAGCTCCACCCAGAATGATTCTACTATTTGACTTTCAGAGCTAAAATCCTTTACCTTATTCTTTTAAATCAATTCCTTTTGCCATTTTTCTGTTGCTTCAATATTATGTATTCCAGAATATTTAATTCCCAACTGTTATCACTCTCTGAGAGGGCCATTTATTTCTACTTGTGCTATTAGTTCACCTTTCTTGTTGCACATGTGACTTGCATTCAGAAAAGAAGAACCTTCAGTTTTACCTTTAATGCAATTTTTCCTGGTCCGACATCCATTTCAGGTACAAACCTACATTTGTAAGTATGGCCCCATTCTGCTGGTCTCTGTTATCATTAATAACATAAGAATAAAGAACTGCAGATGCTGGAAATCTGAGATAAAAACAAAATGCTGGAAACTCTGCAGATTGAGGACCATCTATGGAAAGCAAAGTTAAGTTAATGTGTCAGGACAAAAATCCTTCAGAAAATAAGAAAACAAGTTAGTTTTATATTTCATGAAAGATAGTAGAGGGACAAAAAAACCAAACAGATTATTTCTCATAGAAATAAATAAAGGTCTTCCAATTTTTCCCAATGTTCATAGAGCTATCTGGTAAATAGATTAAGGAGGGAAATTAAAGAGAGAGAACACAAACAGAGGTGCATGTTAAAGCTGTGAAATGCAGGTCTACTTTTAAATACTGAATTGAAATGGAGAATGTTGGAAATGCCAGGCAGATCAAGTAGTGTCTTTAGAGAAAGAAAGAGTGAGGTAAAATTGCACATGGATAACGGCAAAACTATCCCGTTCTAATATAACAGAAAAAACGAGCTATCTGAAATTGTGAAATTTGGTATTGAATCCCAAGGGCTGAAATGTGCCTAGACAGAAAATAAGGTGTTGTTCCTCTTTAGTTTAGGAGGCCAAAGACAGATGTGTCGGGATAGGAATGGGATGCAGAATTAAAATGACAGACATAAATGAAGGTATCTTGCAAAGCAGTCCTTCAAACTGCATTTGGCTCTTCAAAGTAGAGAAGGACATATAGCGCACACCAGTTTGTTTACACAAATGAATTGCTGTTCCCATTATGAACCGTGGGGGAGCTGCTCCAGCTGGCAGGAAATGGCTTACCTGTGAATCAAGAGCCTTGCTCACCTGTTCCCAGATGAGGGGACAAGGTCAGGAATTAGTTCCCTGCCATGCTTTAGCATTTCAATAGGAGAGCAACTGCAGCAGAGGCTATGTTGATTATGAACTGTCAGTCAGCCTTTTGAACCTCTTCTCAGGCCGGGATAGAGTTGAGAGGTTGAGGTAGATAACATGTTATGAGATGGAGTCAAGGTCACTGCATCAAGCACACAGCGTTGCCAGAGGAGATCTTTTGAAGTATACCCTTTAGCAAGTGCTGACTGCCTCCCTGTCCTGAATAAGCTTGATGATCATGATGCAGGCAAATTGGTTGTCACATTTCTTACACTTCAAATATTAGTCTTTGGCTGTAAAGCACTTTGGTATGTCCTGAGCTGATGAAAAGCATTATGAAAATGTAGTTCTTTCTTTAAATAATGCACGCTGTGGGGCTCCTCTAAAGTGAATTACCTTTCCTTACATTTTACTCTCTGTTGAAACATTTAACTGGTTAAAGGCAATCCTGTCAGAAAATAAATCCCTGAGTAATATCATGCTAGGTGAGCGAGAAAAGCTGAGGGTTCTTACAGGTAAGTCACTTTCAACCCTCGATCCATAACCATGGAGGGAGTGCAAGCTCAGAGCAATGTATTGGTAATTGACACATTTAACAGAAGAAATAGCTATGGATTCAACGAATCAAAAATACAACTGTTCTGCTAATGGGTCTAGGACCGAAATCATTAATCATTTCTCTTTCCACTGATGCTGCTTGACTTGCTAAGCATTTTCAGCATTTTCTCTGTTCAATAAAATAGTGATCAGGTTCAGGAGGCTGTGAAAGTAAACATGACAAAACAGTTACATGATCCGATACTCTTGAATCAAAGAAGTTAATGGTATAATAACTTGAATAGAAAGGTGCATACGGGCTATGGTGTGCAGGGAATTGCAATATTGCTTCAGCCAGCAGCTCCCATTACATTAATAGCAGTGTAAGAAATTCACCCATACAAAGCAGCATTGTTAGGGATAGAGGAAGAGAAGGGGAGATCAGAGTTAGCACTTGGAGTAGTGTACTGAGCATAATCAAGCAATATAGCAAATAGCAAAAAAAAGTTAAAATATATGATGAAAATCCTGCCAAAGGGTTTTGGCCTGAAACATTGACTGCACTCTTCTCCAGAGATGCTGCCTGGCCTGCTGAGTTCCTCCAGCATTTTGTGTGTGTTGCTCGGATTTCCAGTATCGGCAGATTTTCTCTTGTTGGTGATATATAATAATAAGTCTTGTTTGATTCAATTGCAAAATATCTGCAGAGAAAATATTTCTCTTATTATCTAGGATTTTACATGTCATTGAAAATTGAAAAATACTTCCTTAGAATTACGTACCTAATTTTATGTAAGGCAAAATCCCAATTTTTTTTTCAGCTCTGCAACCTCATCGATTCTCAGTCTAATACTGATTGGATGTCATCACAACTATATTCATTTCTCCATATCCAGTGGAGATCACGGCAATTCATTCCCATTCTGAGTACTATTGACTGAACAGGAATTGGATTCAGACTGCACAATCTCATTGGAGATTGCATCAGGAAAGATTAAATCCAAGAGATTTTAGTATGTGACCCATTTTATAAGTGTAAAGCTGCCGAAGGATCCAGTATGACTTGAGTATGCATAAACATGTTCTGAGGGAACTGAACTTCCCACGACATTGTAGGGACTGTTCAGCAGATATTTGGAGCTGTGCCTGGACTGACATATGCAAACAAAAACTTAATGCATTGTTACAGACCCCTTGAGAAATTAGATTGTGACAGCCTTTGCCCTGAACTGTGCAATTCTTTCTGGCAATCAGCAGCCAAATCAGGAATTCTTGGAGGAACAAATAACAGTTGCTGCTGAAAAGGTATATCGAATTGTTTGACACTCACTTCAATACATAATCCATTTATTGCTCTCTCATTTAATTCTCTCTTGAATTATTTTAAGTGGCACGATACTGTACATCACACTAACTTGAATAAATCAACCTGAGTCTTGACCTCTGTGTGGAATTTGGATATTCTCAGGTTGATTATATGGGGTCCTCTCACATCCAAAAAAATGTGAGTTGTGAAGTTAAGTGGCCACTGCAAATGCCCCCCTAATGTGTAGATGAGTGTTAGAATCTAAAAGGTTTAATGGGAATCTTGGTACATATTGGCGCCAATGACATAGGTAGGAATGGTGAGGAGGTCCTCAAGAGAGATTTTAGGGTGCTATGTAGAAAGCTGAAAAGCGTGACCTCCAGGGTAGTAATCCCTGGATTGCTGCCTGTGCCATGCACCAGAGAGGGTAAGAATAGGAACATTTGGCAGATAAATGTGTGGCTGAAGAACTGGTGCAGAGAGCAGGGGTTCAGATTTCTAGTTCATTGAGATGTGTTCTGTGGAAGATAGAAACATGGAAACATAGAAAACCTACAGCATAATACCCACAAAGTTGTGCCAAACATGTCCCTACCTTGGATATTACTAGGCTTACCTATAGCCCTCTATTTTCCTAAACTCCATGTACCTATCATGAAGTCTCTTAAAAGACCCTATCGTATCCGCCTCCACCACCGTTGCCGGCAGCCCATTCCACACACTCACCACTCTCCGAGTTAAAAACTTACCCCTGACATCTCCTCTGCATCTACTCCCCAGCACCTTAAGCCTGTGTCCTCTTGTGGCAACCAGTTCAGCCCTGGGAAAAAGCCTCTGACTATCCACACAATCAGTGCCTCTCATCATCTTATACATCTCTATCAGGTCACCTCTTGTCCTCCGTCACTCCAAGGAGAAAAGGCCGAATTCACTCAACCTATTCTCATAAGGCATGCTCCCCAATCCAGGCAACATCCTTGTAAATCTGCTCTGCTCCCTTTCTATGGCTTCCACATCCTTCCTGTAATGAGGCGACCAGAACTGAGCACAATACTCCAAGTGGGGTCTGACCAGAGTCCTATTTGGCTGCAACATTACCTCTCAGCTCCTAAATTCAATCCAACGATTGATGAAGGCCAATGCACTGTACGCCTTCTTAACCACAGAGTCAACCTGCACAGCTGCTTTGAGTGTCCTATGGACTTGGACCCCAAGATCCCTCTGATTGTCCACACTGCCAAGAGTCTTATCATTAATACTATAATCTGCCATCATACTTGACCTACCAAAGTGAACCACTTCACACTTATCTGGGTTGATCTCCATCTGCCACTTCTCAGCCCAGTTTTGCATCCTATCAATGTCCTGCTGTAACCTCTGACAGCCCTCCACACTATCCACAACACCCCCAACCTCTGTGTCATCAGCAAACTTACTAACCCATCCCTCCACTTTCTCATCCAGGACATTTATAAAAATCACGAAGAGTAAGGGTCCCAGAACAGATCCCTGAGGCACTCCACTGGTGACCGACCTCCGTGCAGAATATGACCCATCTACAACCACACTCTACTTTCTGTGGGCAAGCCAGTTCTGGATCTTCAAAGCAATGTCCCCTTGGATCCCATGCCTCCTTACTTTCTCAATAAGCCTTGCATGGGGTACCTTATCAAATGCCTTGCTGAAATCCATATACATTTCACCTACTTCACTTCCTTCATCAATGTATTTAGTCACATCCTCAAAAAATTCAAACAGGCTCTTAAGGCATGACCTGCCCTTGACAAAGCCATGCTGACTATTCTTAATCATATTATACCTCTCCAAATGTTCATAAATCCTGCCTCTCAGGATCTTCTCCATCAGCTTACGAACCACTGAAGTAAGACTCACTGGTCTATAATTTCCTGGGCTATCTCTACTCCCTTTCTTGAATAAAGAAACAACATCCACAACCCTCCAATCCTCCAGAACCTCTTCCCTCCCCATTGATAATGCAAAGATCATCATCAGAGGCTCAGTAATCTCCTCCCTCACCTCCCACAGTAGCGTGGGGTACATCTCATCCAGTCCCGGTGACTTATCCAACTTGATGCTTTCCAAAAGCTCCAGCCCATCCTCTTTCTTAATATCTACATGCTCAAGCTTTTCAGTCTGCTGCATGTCATCACTACAATTACCAAGATCCTTTTCCATAGGGAATACTGAAGTAAAGTACAGGTATTCATTAAGTACCTCTGCTATTTCCTCCGGTTCCATACGCACTTTCCCACTGTCACACTTGATAGGTCTTATTCTTTCATGTCTTCTTGCTCTTCACGTACTTGTAGAATGCCGTAATCCTGCCTGCCAAGGCTTTCTCATGGCTCCTTCTGGCTCTCCTAATTTCCTTCTTAAGCTCCTTCCTATTGGCCTTATAATCTTCTAGATCTCTAACATTACCTAGCTCTCTGAACCTTTTGTAAGCTTTTCGACTATATTTATTACAGCCTTTGTACACCATGGTTCCTGTACCCTACCATAACTTCCTTGTTTCTTTGGAAAGACCTATGCAGAACTCCACATAAATATCTCCTGAATATTTGCCACATTTCTTCCATACATTTCCCTGAGAACATCTGTTTCCAACTTAAGCTTCCAATTTCCTGCCTGATAGCCTCATAATTCCCCTTACTCCAATTAAATGCTTTTCTAATTTGTCTGTTCCTATCTCTCTCCAATGCTATTGTAAAGGAGATAGAATTATGATCGATATCTCCAAAATGCTCTCCCACTGAGAGATCTGACACCTGACCAGGTTCATTTCCCAATACCAAATCAAGTACAGCCTGTCCTCTTGTAGGCTTATCTACATATTATACAAGATATGATCTGAACAAAGGGTTGGTTTACATGTGAACTTGAGGGAGACCAACATCCTTGTGAGCAGGTTTGTTAAAGCAGTTGGGGAGAGTTAAACCAATCTGGCTGGAATGGAAATTAGTGTGATAGGTCTGAGGATGAGGCAGGTGGTATACAAGTAGATGCAGTACGTAGTAAGACTGTGGGGAAGAAGAGGTTGATAATAGGGCAAAACTGCAGTCAATTGGATCAGCTGCAGTGTAAAGGGGAAAAATTGAAAAGGGTGATGAATACAGGACTGAAGGTATTGAAGAGTCAGATGCACGAATACTGAATAAAATAGATGAATTTGTAGCATCGTTACAGATTGCCATGTATGATGTGGACAACACTGAGTCGTGGCTGAATGATTATAGTTGGGAACTTAATACCCAAGGATACACATTGTATCGAAAGGACAGGCAGGTAAGCAGAGGTGGTAGCTTGGCTCTGTTCATAAAAAATGAAATCAAATCCTTAGAAAGAGGTGACATAGGATCAGGAAGTGTAGAATCATTGTGAGTAGAGCGAAGAAACTGCATGAGTAAAAAGACCTTGATGGGGGTTATACACTGACCTTCGAACAGTAGCAAAGATGTGGCCTACAGGTTACAACAGGAGATAGAAAATGAATGTCAAAAGGGCAATGTTGCGAGAGTCATGGGGGATTTCAATATGCAGGTAGATTGAGAAAATCAGATTGGTGCTGGATCCCAAGAGGGTGAATTTGTAGAATGCCTACAAGACAGCTTTTTAGAGCAGCTTGTGTTTGAGCCCATTAGGGGATCAGCTATTCTACTTTATAAGGCACTGGTGAGGCCTCTCTTGGAGTATTGTGAGCAGTTTTAGGTGCTTTATCTAAGAAAGTATGTGCAGATATAAGAGGGTTCAAAGGAAGTTCACGAAAATGATTCCAGGATTGAAAGGCATATCATATGAGGAGCATTTGATGGTTTTGCCCCTGTACTCATGGAATTCAGAGGAATGGGTGGAAGGGTCTAGTTGAAATACATCAAATATTGAGAAGCCTCAAAAGAATAGATGTGGAGAGGATGTTTCCTATGGTGGTGGAGTCAAGGAGCAGAAGACACAGCCTCAGAATAAAGCGACATCCAATTAGAGGAGAGATAGCCAGGGAGTGGTGAATCTGAAATTTGTAGCTGTGGAGGCCAAGTCATTGGGTGTATTTAAGGCAGAGGTTGATAGATTCTTGATTAGTCAGGGCATGAAAGGTTAAGGGGAGAAGGCAGAAGATTGGAGCTGAGAGGAAAATGGATCAGCCATGATGGAATGGTGGAAAAGACTCAATGGGATAAATGACCTAATTCTGCTCCTATATCTTAAGGTCTTATGGAATGAGAAGAAAATAAAAGTACCATCACAATAAATTTGAATTTTAAAAATAAGAATGGAGATACTGAGCAAATATTAGAGAATTTAACCAAAAGCTATATCGGAGGTGGATTTTGATAGAAATTGTGTAATTAGAGGCAGTGGGGTCTCAGCATAGAATGCACAACTATCAATAAGGGACAAAGGAAGACAAAAATCCTTCCAGGAAGATTTTAGTATTAAGGATGAGTGAGATTTGGAAGGGACGAATAGACAATTATTTTAGGTTGATAATGCTGGGGGAAACATTTGTAGGTCAGCTAGAGCAGGATTAAGTGTCACTGGAACATGATCAATGGAATGTGGACAAATTTAAATTTGTACAACTTGAGGGTGGTTGAATCTGGAGAGCATCTTTTAATTGCTGGCTCTGGAGGTGACAAATTCTGAGGCTGAATTTCAGCAGCAGATGAACTTGGGATGAAAATGTTTAATGTTTCAAAGGTGAATCTAAGGATGGAGATGATTCATGCTAAGAAAGTCATCTTGGTGTTGAGCATGATGCTGAGAGTGTGGGTGGCTGATTAACTTATTTCTATCCCATGTGACACCAGCCTAAATCAACTCATCCAATGATACCATCCATTCCTTGAAACCTTGACAGTTTCAATACATTGACACTTCCACCACCCCACCCACCCACCCCAACTTCCTTCATTTAAACCCTTGTGAAGCTGAGATCATCCAAAACAATACTGCCTCAACCTAACTTGTACCAAACTCTGTTCATCTTTGCTATTTTGAACATACATTGGCTTACATTAAACAGTGCTTTGATTTCAAAATCCTTGTCCAAGCTTGAAATCATCTGTCCCCTCTCGATCACTACCATATCTTCCAGCCTTACCATTCTTTTAGACATTTGTGCTCCACCAGTCTTGCTCTCACACTCTTCCTGAATACAAATGCTAAACTTGTTTCCTCCACCTCATTCATTTGGTTGAACTATTTCTCCTTTTGACCAACTTCATCTTTAACTCCCCTCACTACCTTCAACTCAAAGATGTAGTTGTGGGGACCTGTTCAGGTTGAAGCATTGTTTGTCTCCTGCTGTGCTTGCTTTGGCAGCACATATACTAGAGCTGGAATGATACTGAGAAGATTCGCATGGCCCCTGTACAAGGATGACATACAAATTTGTGAAGCAGTTCATATTTTGGCTTGGTGAGGAAGGACCACAGTGTAGGGTTCTTCTGCTACTGGAGAAGGAGGGGCTGGTTTATGTGAGGATGCCCCTCAATTATTGTAGTACTTTTCTATGCCGGGAGCCACATGAGTGGCAGCAGTGCTATTGATGTGTAGGGATATAATACAACTGTACCAAAACCATTGATTATGAATGTGAATAATGAAAAGGTATTGCACTTTTATTCTTGTAAATATTTTTATTATGAATAAAGTTTTTTTGGATAAAAATAGTTTTTAACCTCATTTGTTTTTTTTCTAGAATGTTGATCACCTCATTAGACTGCTATCTATCCCCAGAACTCAAAACAGTCATCACTGTTACTGTTATTGTCAATTTCCATTTACCTGTCACTTTAATTCTCCATCCATCTAGCAGTTCTGCCATTGGCTTCTTAGACTGGTCTAATGAAGCTACAACTTCAGCTTGAGGAACAAAATCTGATCTTCTTGAATTAGGACTTTATACTGAATTTCTGCCTTTCCAGTTTGTGTTAGAACTGGCTAGTTTTGATATAAAGTTGTAAGCCTATAATGTTTAATTGTGTCTCCTGCTCCCTGGGTGTTGTGTGACCTGCTGAGTATTTTTTCTGCTTAACTTTAGAATTCCAGCATTTGAACTGCATTACATAGCACAGTTCCAGCATTGTGTACTTTCTCTCTCCTCTGTTGTCTTTCATTGCCTTCTGGTTACATCACCTCCAGAACAGCCATGATTAACAAATTTCACTGCTACCACTTGTCTTATTGGATCTTTCTTAGTCTTCATTCTGCCCTCTTTCTATAATTTAAAATTTGTATAATTTCTAACTATTCCTAGTTTTGGAGAAACTAAGTTGATTTGATTTGTTAACTCTTTTTCCAACATTTTCTGTTTTGTTTTCCTGTATTTGCAACTTTTTACTTTTCAGTCAAGAGTTGTATAATCTCTCCTCATTACTTAAACCCTTGCAGCTCTGATGACATCCTGGTGAATCAAAACTATACTCATTCTAAAACAAACATTATCCCTTCTTCTGAGTTGTATCAACTATAAAATTCTACATGTGCTCCAAAACAAGACTTTGTATAGTTGGTGAAAAATGTTCTTCCCATCATATTCCAGGTAGCTATTTATAAAGTCTGAAAATTCATTAATACTCTGATTACTTTTTGAAGCTGACAGCTTAATTTTAGTGATCAATTTTAAAGAACATCTAAATCTCTTCAAGATTTCCTTCTGTTTGTCTTTAATATGCATAGACCTATTTTTGTTGATCCAAAATTGTGAATTCATATTTACATAGTAATCCACTTGCTTGCCCACACACTTAATCAAACAGTGTTTCATTGTAAGTTATCCAGATTATGTACTATCAAGTCAAAACAACTCAAATTTATTTTTGTGCATGAGTATAGTGAGGTACAGGTACAATGAAAAACTTTCCTGCAGCACATAGTTTTGGACAACACACAGAATATAAATTAAATATAAAATATATATCAAATATACAGCAAAGAGAATAATGCTATGCAAAACAAAGTATTAATGATGATCATAAATGATTACTGAATATTATTAGCAAACTTTCATTTTGGACCACTTGTTTAATAGCAAATGTACAACATAGATAGATAGATAGATAGATAGATAGATAGATAGATAGATAGATAGATAGATAGATAGATAGATACTTTATTCATCCCCATGGGGAAATTCAACTTTTTTCCAATGTCCCATACACTTGTTGTAGCAAAACTAATTACATACAATACTTAACTCAGTAAAAAAATATGATATGCATCTAAATCACTATCTCAAAAAGCATTAATAATAGCTTTTAAAAAGTTCTTAAGTCCTGGCGGTAGAATTGTAAAGCCTAATGGCATTGGGGAGTATTGACCTCTTCATCCTGTCTGAGGAGCATTGCATCGATAGTAACCTGTCGCTGAAACTGCTTCTCTGTCTCTGGATGGTGCTATGTAGAGGATGTTCAGAGTTATCCATAATTGACCATAGCCTACTCAGCGCCCTTCGCTCAGCTACCGATGTTAAACTCTCCAGTGCCTTGCCCACAACAGAGCCCGCCTTCCTTACCAGCTTATTAAGACGTGAGGCGTCCCTCTTCTTAATGCTTCCTCCCCAACACGCCACCACAAAGAAGAGGGCGCTCTCCACAACTGACCTATAGAACATCTTCAGCATCTCACTACATACATTGAATGACGCCAACCTTCTAAGGAAGTACAGTCGACTCTGTGCCTTCCTGCACAAGGCATCTGTGTTGGCAGTCCAGTCTAGCTTCTCGTCTAACTGTATTCCCAGATATTTGTAGGTCTTAACCTGCTCCACACATTCTCCATTAATGATCACTGGCTCCATATGAGGCCTAGATCTCCTAAAGTCCACCACCATCTCCTTGGTCTTGGTGATATTGAGACGCAGGTAGTTTGAGTTGCACCATATCACAAAGTCCTGTATCAGTTTCCTATACTCCTCCTCCTGTCCATTCCTAACACACCCCACTATGGCCGTGTCATCAGCGAACTTCTGCACATGGCAGGACTCCGAGTTATATTGGAAGTCTGATGTGTACAGGGTGAACAGGACTGGAGAGAGTACGGTTCCCTGCGGCGCTCCTGTGCTGCTGACCACCGTGTCAGACCTACAGTCTCCCAACCGCACATACTGAGGTCTATCTGTCAAGTAGTCCACTATCCAATCCACCATGTGAGAGTCTACTCCCATCTCCGTTAGTTTGTGCCTTAAGATCTTGGGCTGGATGGTGTTAAAGGCACTAGAGAAGTCAAGGAATGTAATCCTCACAGCACAACTGACCCCATCTAGGTGAGAGAGTGATTTGTGCAGCAAATACGTGATAGCATCCTCCACTCCCACCTTCTCCTTATACGCAAACTGAAGAGGATCCTGGGCGTGCCTGGTTTGTGGCCTCAGATTCTGTATTATCAGCCGCTCCATGGTCTTCATCACGTGCGACGTCAAGGCAACAGGTCTGAAGTCATTCAACTCCTTTAGTTGTGGTTTCTTCGGTACCGGCTATTCTCCTGTGAGTGGCTATTTTCCTGTGAGTTGAAGTCTGACTTCAAGTCTTTATTGATTATGAATATGTCAGGTTTCAGAAAGTTCCAGTGAAGACATATTCCAGTTCTTCACATGAAATATTGCTTCATTCCCTATGAACCATTCCCTATTGCTATTCAGAATGCAGCGTTCTCTCAAAAATCTGGACAAGATTCCTATTTCACCCAACATTATTGAAAACAGAACTATCTCATTTGTATTTTGCAGAATGGTGTCTGCTTTTGGTTTCCCAATAATAGCTGCAAAAGTAATTAAATGGTTTGGAGATACCAAGAGAACACAAGGCATAACTTAATTACAAATCCTTGGTAAACATTTGTGGCAGGATATTTAGCTTGCCAGTGAAACCTTTAGAAGAAAAATGTCAGAATAATGAAGACAGAATGTTTATTAAGTAACTATAAAAATAACTAGGAATAACATGAAACAAATTGTTAAGTAGTCATTTTGCAAGTGACAAGTGCAATGAATAACTAATGTATTTTCAATGTTCTGTGATACAGGATTTCAGCATGATGGACGAATGAACTAAAGTATTGGAAGTACAAAGAATTACTATTAAGAATTGGTAACTTGTTTCATTGCTATGCTCTTAAATGAACAGAATGTAACAGACAATAGGTAGGCTTAGTGAAGGACTGTGCCTTTTTAACAAGCATCAAACAACATATAATTACATTTTCAAATTGAAAGAAGCATGTGAGGAAATCTTATGAATGGTTTCTATTTAGAAACGTGTTATGCTCTCCCTTACCGGACAGCAATCTTGTATAAGGCTTCGGGAATCCTGTGGATTGGGCCTTGCAGACTTGTGACACTAGGAACTTGTTTATTTAGAAGCCTGAATACCAGAAGAACAACACAATTAATGCAGCATTCTTGGCAATATCCTGATCATTTGATTTTTTAAGTATTAGTAACTTCGGGCAAGACTCAAATAACAATCAAAAGTCATTGGAGTTTATTTATATGTCAATGTTGCAGAAGAATGCTGCATTTGAACTTGGTTTCCATCCAGTATCATTGAATCTTTATTTCATTATTCCTCCTTATCATCTTTGGATCGTCCTCCATGTTAGCACAGTTGAACTAGTCCTATTCATCTCTTCTGTGGTCCATCTCTATATCATGGTACTTGCTTGTTCCAATCCATATCTCTCCTACCTTCTACAAGGGCATCACCCCTTGTTACTTCATATGGAAACCACCTGCTCCATTGTTTCTGATCCACCTTTTGTCTTTTCCTTGGACAGTGGGGCATCAATCTGTAATTGTAATTCCACAACCACCACCGTGCATTATAGATCATACAGAACTTTCACCAAGCTATTGATCTCCCCAGCTTATGAATGCCCAATTTATGTACAGCCTACATAGAAATGAATGTTTGCGGGATGGATTTACCAGCTGTCGTGGGGCTACAAACATCTTCTGTCACCTAAGAACTCAGTTGACAGTTACACCTCTGACTGTTCGGGTTATGAATAGTTTACATTTACGGAACCCTGGTGTCACCTGGGGATGATGTGTATGCTGTTTGGCCCTGGACAAAACACTGCTTTCTGTGTCTCAATTGCACTTCTTGGTGTCTGTCAATTTCACAATTTCTGTATGTTTCTGAGCTGAAACGCTACACATTCCCCTTTAGCAAAACTACCTATTTTACTAATGCAACATCACCTTTATTATCTCGCCCCACTGGCACTTAAACCTTTGTTCGTATTTTGCAACTTTTAGAGTTGGCTTCTTAAACATTTCCTTGTTAGGTGTGTGCTAGATAAATTATAATTTAGTCAAAACTGTGCCACCTTGTTCCCTCCAATCTTAAATATCTCTTCCCCTTTTCCAGCAGCTTTTGTTTACGTTTTGAGGTTCACATTCACCAAAACACTGAATTGAAAACTGATTTCTTCACCTACAATGTGGCCTTTACTCACTATGTATCTGCAACTTCTTTAGCCCTCCACCCTCGCTCATTTCCAAGATTCTAATACTGTGCAGCCCTTTTTACACCCTGTTCCAGCACCGGCAAGTATCCTAATAGTATCTCAGTCTGTACTATTTCATTAGCTCTCTCTGTTGCAGAGACTTACTTCAGTCACTTCTCCAGGTACCCCTTCTATTGATCTGCCCTCTGATGCTCAAAGCATCACAAAACTCTAAAAATGCAAGCTGTCATTTATTTAAAGTTATCCTTAATTTTCATAAAACTTATGTATAATTGTTTAATTTTAACTATTGTAAATTGACTACATCTATATTGGAAGAGATTGATATTAAAAATGACTGAAAATAATTACTGTGCCAGTAATCAGTTTATAGTATTTTAATGACATAGATTGAACATAACCTTGGTTTATATATCTAGAATAAGAGGCATATTTTTCACATCAATTTTTAGGGTAGCTTAGAGGTTAAAAAAGTAACCACAGTTGAATCTACTAACTTACAACAATCTCTGTTTTCAAACCAAAATGTCAATCGGTATTTCTATGCAAAAGGCTCATTCTATTTATCTGCTGTCTCTGCTTTATCTGTTCTGTGATCCACTTTTATTGATTCTGACTGTTTACATAGAATTGTGGTAATCAAGGCCTGACCTGCTTTGAATTCTTGTTCAATGTTCACCAGAACTATAGATGTAAGCGTGTGATTTCCAGAACAAAGTTGGTAATACTTTAGAAATAGCTTTAAAATGCAACCTCAAATTAAAAAGCAATGGTAATTCATTGACATCTTTGCAGATAAATGCAACATGCTAAAGAAGTTTCCAAACGCATGAACCGTCCAAATGAGGAATGCAAGTTGAAGTTCAAGTTTAATTGTCATTGAACCATACACATGTATACAGCTAAACCAAACAGCATTCCTCCAGGGTCAAGGTGCAAAACAAACTACATACAGTCACACACAGCACATATAGTTATGATAGCACATATAGTCACAAAATAATATTAGCATAAGTCCTTGATTGGCATGGCCTGAAGGTTGACATTGCATGGGATGATGTCCTGGAGCCACATTTCTGCAAGAACAAGCATACAGCAGTTCGTCATCTTGTGCTAGATCAGCCACAAATGAAGGAAATCCAACTTGTCTTCCAGAGGGTGAACACTCAAGAGCAGCACTGACGGGAGAGCTGGCCCACAGGAGCCAGCCCCCAACCCTGCACTTCAAGCTCCAGCCATCTCTCTGTTCTATGGACCAAGCCAAGATTGCCTTCATTATCTCTCTCGACAGTGTGAGCTCTGATCTGGGCTACGGCTAATGGACAATAAAACCATCATCTGCAATGAATGTGCGGAATTCACTGCTGAGATACACTTGGTTTTAGACCATCTGGGAAGTGTAAGGGTGGCAGTGGATCGGATATTATGCCTGCATCAAAACTCACACTTGGTGCTGGATTACACCATGGAATTTAGGACCCTCACAGCAGAGAGTGGCTGGAATGCAGAGGTACTGCTGACCCATTACCATCACTGTCTCTTGGAGCACTTGAAATTTGAGGTGTCTACCCAGGAGATACCTACTGACCTTGAAAGCTTCATTACTCTGGCCCTCTGTTTTGACAAGTGTTTTGTGAAATGATTCTCCAGCACACCAGCCAGAACCCCATTCCCATTCCCAGAACCATTTCAAGCTGCAGGACCCCTATCAGCAATGCTGTTAGAACCCAGGCATTTAAGGAGAGCTCCTTTAACCACCCGGCAACTTGTGTGCTTACTGTGGAGCATCAAATTCTCACTCTGTCAAGGAAACCAGCATCACCAAGTAGAGACAAGAGGCTTTCCATCTGGTAAGTTCCCCTGGGTCCCTCATTCCTATAGCCCAACTCACTCTCTATCCTCCTCCATACCCCGACATCTCTATGTGCACAGGATGCTCTGGTGTATTCTGGCACAGCAAGTAACTTTCTGGACTGGAATCTGTGTGTGAAGTTTGGATTCCCTACCAAGCCTATCTCTCACCCCTTCTGCATCACAGCCGTTGACAGACATCCCTTGGGGTTTGGAATGGTCAGAACGTGCATTCGCCATGCACATAACTATCAGAAAACATTGCAAATCCATCTACTTCCTCCTTATCAATTCATCCAACACTCCTCTCAAGTTACCGCTGGCTCTCCACTCACGATCCTCACTTTCTTGGTCATCCGGTTCACTGTTGGGTTGGGGACCCACCTGCTGAATGGCCTGCCTGCATCCTCAGTTGACCTCACCCCATAAATCCAGGGAGACAATAGAAACCTTTGATCTCACCAAACGCCTGCAGGAATACCATGACTTAGCCATCACCTTCAGTAACAGAGAAGCCAG
This sequence comes from Hemitrygon akajei, assembly GCF_048418815.1. Taxonomy (NCBI): domain Eukaryota; kingdom Metazoa; phylum Chordata; class Chondrichthyes; order Myliobatiformes; family Dasyatidae; genus Hemitrygon; species Hemitrygon akajei. The sequence goes on from NC_133137.1 coordinate 58,603,236, forward strand.
CACCCTGCCACCTCACGGACCACATGAATGCGTGATCGACCTCCTCCCAGCACCACCCCTCCCCTAGGATGTTTGTTCTCCCACACCCCTCCAGAGGACCAAGCCATGAATGACTACATTGCTGAATTTGTACAGCATGGCTCCATTCAACTATCTCAGTCTCCAGTCTGTGAAGGATTCTTATTTGTCCAAAATTTGTCTCTGTTTCTTCATCGACTTCCATGAACTCTACAAAATCACCATTAAGAACCGTTATGCTCTCCCCTTGATGGATAGTACATTCAAATCACTGCACAGGGCCCAGACATTTACCAAACTGGATCTATACAGCATGTACAACCTGATATGCATCATCGGGGTGCGGGGGGGGGGGGAATGAATGGAAGACGGCATTCATAACGCCATCTGGCCACAATGAATATTTAGTAATGCCTTTCTGACTTTCCAACAGTCCAGCCATTCTCCAAGCCTTCATTCACGAAATCCTCCAGCACCAGCTATGTGTAGGTATGTGTTCATCTACCTCAATGACATTCTCATGTTCTCCAAGAAGTCCCAGGATCACATCTGCTACATCCATTCAGTTCTTCAGCGCCTTCTTGAAAATCAACTGTGCTGCAAGTTAGAGAAATGCTATTTCTACATCCCAGTTACTCCCTGGGTTCCATCCTTTCATTCCAAAGCATAATTATGGACCGAGGAAGTGTACATGCCATCATTGAATGGCCCTGACTGTGCTTACTCGCACAGCTACCACACTTCTTGGGTTTCTCCAACTTGTACCACTGTTTCATCAGGGACTGCAGCCAAATTACCTCACAAAATAAACCTGATACGTTGTTATGGACCACACTTTCGAGGAGCTCAAGAGACCCTTCACTACCCCTTGTGGTAGAGATGGATGCATTCGATGTTGGCGCCAAGGCTATTCTCTCCCAGCAAGGACTGGACAGGAAGAAACAATCTTGTGCCTTCTACTTGCATAAGTTCAACTCTGCACATCACCATTATGGAGTAGGAGACAGGGAGCTACTCACCATCAAATGAGCTTGGAAGAATGGAGACTTTGGCTGATGGGAACACCAAGTCCTTCCTGATCTGAACAGACCATCAGAACCTCACATCCATTGAACAGACCCACCAATTCAACCCACATTGGGCTTGCTGGGCCCTTTTTGAGCAATTCAACTTCACTATCTCATACTAACCCAGCTCCAAGAACACTAGGATGGACGCCCCATCACAACAGTTCAACCCAGCTGAAATGGAGATAAACCCTCAGTCTATCATTCCATCCTTACAGATCTTCACCCCAATCACCTGGATCTTGAGAACCAGATCCACCAGGACCTACAACGCGAGCCTGCTCCGGCCGACACATCTGACAACTGCATGTATGTGGCAGCAGCCATACGCTCTAACGTATTCTAGTGAGCCCAATTGTCACCCCTCTTCAGCAATCCAGGTGCACAACTGACCCTGGGTTTAGTTCAGCACCAGTTCTGGTGGCTCAGCATGATCACAAATGTACGTCAGTCTGTTGCTGCCTGCCCTTAATGTTCCCAGTCCAATTCCTCCAATCAGTATCCCTTTGTGCTCTTGTGGCCCCTACCGGTCCTAGCATGCCTGTGGTCCACATCACCATGGATTTTATCATGGGTTTGCCAGCTTCCAATGGGCCACAGTGATTATGGCAGTGGTGGACTAGTTCTCCAAGACAGCCCACTAATTTGCCCTCCCCAAACTTCCATCAGCCACTGAAATGGCAGACTTAGTTCCCCAAGGTGTAGTTCACCTCTACAGTTTTCCTCAGGTCACTGTGTCAGACCAGGCCCCTCAATTCATCTCCTGCTTCTGGCAATCCTTCTGCTCCCTCACAGTGAGTTTGTCCTCTAATTATCATCTGCAGACAAACAGTCAGTCAGAAGTGCCAATCAGCAAGTGGAGAAACTTCTGCAATACTTCAACACCTCTAGCCCTTGCACATGGAACAAGCATCTGCTCTGAGCTGTATTGTCCCACAATCTACACACTTCCTCTGCCATTGGTATGTCATCCATTGAAATTCTTCATGGTTGCCAACCATCATTGCTTCCCATAGAGGAGGCAATGATGGAGGTATTGTCCACTAGGGCCCTGGTTCACTGCTGTTGGAATGCTTGGAAGAGGGCAAACAGAGTATTCCTAGCTGCTAACTGCTTCTACTGGCACCAAGCCAACTGCGGGCAGTGCCCAGCTAGACTACTCCAGCTTGTGGATTTTGTCTGGCTGTCCACCAGAGATCCACCCCTATGCATTGACTTCTTCAAGCTCTTGCCCTGGTTCATTGGTCCCTTCAAGATCACCCATCGCATCAATCCAGTCCCTTACCGTTTCAAAGTGGCACCATCACTCAGGATCACAGCTACCTTCCACATATCCTGCTCAATCCCATTGTCCATGACCACTCGACCTACCTGAGACTGCATCTTTGGAACCTAGAACGGTGAAAGGTGGTTCAGGGTATATAGTTCACTAATTGATGGATTCACATTGTTCTGGAGGGGCTTGTGCAGTACCTGCTCAAGTAGAAAGGGAGGAGATGTTTTGGATGCCATCTAGCTTCATCTTGGATCCATCATTCATTGTGGCAAGATCAGTCCTTCCTCAATCATTCCTGTTAATTCCTTGTTACAAGTGTTCAGGAATAAATTTTTTTACCTAATCTGGAATTTCCACTGGAGCCATAATCTGTCCTGGGCCATCGAGTGCTAAACACATGGGGGGGTTGAGATGGGGTGGTCCTGTCAGGCTTTTCCCAGTCTCTACTCAGCTAGTAGGAGTCACCTGCCACTTGGTTCCAACTCATCAACTGCAGCCTATTTAAACCCAACTCTCATCCACAGTCCATGTTAACCTACCAAGCCAGCCAGGTTCCACCAGTTGCTGTTGTTCTTCAGTTACCTTGTTGTCTCGCATGCAAAGTATCCATTCTCTCTTGTTTCGTGGCCCCTTGTGGCTTGATATTTTACAGTAAAATGATCACTCACTACTAAATTGTGTCTGCTGATCTGTGTAGAGCTGATCTCTGCTGATCTCTACAGTTCTTGACATAAGTATGATGTTGGGAAGGCAATAAAGAACATCGTGATATTTTTCCACAGTGCAGGATAGCATTCAGAGATTTCTTAATGCAACTAAAAGTCTTGATACGATTTCTTTGAACCTTGGCTACAGCTCAAGTCATTTTGTGGTGAGATCTCTTCTTCCTCCATCCTTCCTGTTAATTACTTATTACAAGTGTTCAGGAATGGATTCATTACTTAATCTGGAATTTGGATCAAGAGAAGATCCTGAAATCTCTCTGACGTGACTTTATGCAGCTCACCCAGGTGGGCATAGTATACTTGAAGCTGATCATCTCTCTTTCACCTCCAACTCAGACAGGCTTGTAAATTGGAAAAAGTCGCAATGGCCATAGTTGCACTTAAATTGGGTTAGCCTGGACAGAAATGTGGAGATGACTGATCTGACTTTGATAAGATTTACATTGTTTCCTTGCAATTGAAGACTGATTTCATTAAACTTTGTGAATAATTCTGACAAATAAGCAATATCATGCCTAATATTCTTGAGTTGATTACTAAATGAAGCATTTGAGTCTTCAAAGAATTTTATGTGTTTTTTGAAACGGTGTTAAAAGAGTCTCAGGCAGTTTCCTTTTGAGACTTCTGTTTACAACAGCAAGTATTCAAACTGTTTATCATTCTCAAAAGCTCTTGAAATAGTTGAAAATTGAGAGCATGGAACTTTATTTTATTTAATGCTGTGATAACAGTATTTAATGATTTGTGTAGCCAATCACTTGGGTTTTTTTTGCAACAAGATACTGTCTGAATTACACAGTGAACAGTAAACAAGTTAGGTACAGCTTTATTCAATAAAATAATAACCCCACAGTGGCATTCTTCATTGATGGTGCCCATCTGTTGCACAAGCAAGAATGTTGGTAATTGGAATGTCATTGTCTTTGAAAAATTGCTCAGCAACTGGAAATATTAACTGGCCCTTCATATCTTTTTGTAGACCCCTTGGAAATAACAACTTTTGAATCATGCTTCTATCTCTAAGGTTCAAAGGTTTAAGTATGCATGCACAATACATCTCTGATATTCATCTTCTCCAGATAACCATGAAATACAGAAAAAAACCGCAGAAGTCGTCGAAAGAAAAGACATCAACCCCCTCACCGCACAAAAAGGAAAAATAAACAAAACTCGCAAGCTCCAACTCCCCTGCCCCCTCCCATGCACAAAAGCTAACAGGTTTTCTATGTTCTAGATCGCCCACACGGAAAACAACAGCTGGAATAAAAAAGGAGAAAAACAAAACCCCCAACCCATCCCTTTGAAAAAAAACAGCGACAACAACATAAAACCCCCAACACACTCCCTCACAAAAAAGCGACAATACCATCAAACCCCCAACCTCCTCTCTCATCCACAAAAAGTAACAGATCACCCACACAGAAAAATCAATGAGAACATTAAGACATAAATCCCCAACCCCTCCCTCTCACAAAAACTAACATACCGCCCACCCAGAATCTCAAACCCCCAATCAGTAACAAGAACAAAAACACAGAAAACTGAAAGAGAGCAATACAGACTACAGTACAACAATCACATAAATCTTAAAATTTTGAAAACATTCTCCCATCAGAATCAAACTCAGTCTTTCTGCAAAGAGCAACTGCCATGCCACTGATGTGTGGCTTTCTGATCACCGCACCACTGACCTGTGGCCTTCCAAACTCTGGTGACCCAGCATCAACCCATCGATCTGTGGTCTCCATGGAGAGCGACCACTGACCTCCTCCACATTCACCTCAATGCTTCAGTCTTCCTTGATGCTTCGAAAATGGATCAATTATGGCCCCGCACCCTGTCTCTGGTCTTCTCCACAAGGCAGCTCTCAGTCCTCTCTGGGGACTGCAGAGTGCTGGATCATTTGATCGAGCTCCAAGCTGCATGTCACAGGCCCCAATAGTTTCCAAAACATCATCAAGACCAAAGAACAAGCAGAAGGTGTAGAAAAAGTGAAATAATTGAAGAGGTTGGCTATCTGGAAGATGTTGCCCAAGGAATCATTGTTCACTGGTGACATCTTGAGCAGAAGCGAACATAATCAAGAAGCAAAGATTCGTTGAAATGCACACAAAATGCTAGAGGAACTCAGCATGTCAGGCAGCATCTGTGGAAATTATTCGATCTGTGACTTATGCAAAACTGCATTCAGAACCTTCCTGACTCTTGGCAGTTATCAGTTCTTTTCCAACTGTATGAGGCTCTTCGGATTTAAAATGAGCAATGAAATGTTGTATGAAGTAGGCAACCCATTGCTGTTTTGTCATGGGCTGCTGCCAAACATGTTTTGAAGTGTTTTCTGTTTTCATGAATTAACTGAAAATAAGCCAAGTTCTTGTTAGCTTTATCAGAGTGTATTCTATTCAAATGTTCAAGGAGCCTGGACAGTTTCATTGCCTCACTTAAAATAAAACTTCTTCACACAACAGACACATTGGCTGCTGTTGGTTGCTTGGTATTGGTGTAAGTCCATACTTCAGATACCTCATTCTATACCATCTACACTTCTTTTTCATTTGGTCTGCTTCTGCCATTTTTGTTATGGATTAACAACGACCATCAATCACTTACAGTTGAAATCCATCCTCAAGCGCTGTGATCAATAAAGAAGTAAGCTATGACATCATCATAGCAAACTCGGGCAAAACATGATTCCCTGCTTAGAGGTACGTAAAATAGGGTAACAAAATCTCGGCTGGCTGTGGGCCAGAGAAATGTGCTCAAGAGCATTCGAAAGGGCAGATTCTGAACTTTACCCCATTGAAAGCCATACCCCAATTCATGGGAATGGTGACACTTTATTAGATAATGAGAATCATACTAGCTAACACTGTACTACAGAGGTGAATGGCAATAATATGTGGGCTTGGCTCAGAAATAATATGATTTCTTCAGTCTAGATTTCTCATGATATGCCAAACAGAGAAGTGTCATATTGATTTTCAACAACTATAAAACGCTTCAAGCAAAGTAGAGAATGGTGGATTAGTGTGAGCTGAGATGATCATGCGATCATTGTAATCAACTATGAGGCACTGAGAATCAAATGATTATAATAAGTAATTCTTTATTTTTAATTTAAGCATCAGCCCAGATAGGCTGGAAAGGCGGGGTGTCGGGACCGGAGGTGAGAGTCGGGCCAATTTTGCTCACTCTCCTGTGGTGTTCACTCCTTTCTCCGCGATGCAGAGCCTGTAAGACTGCCTCACCTGCTGTGCTTCATCTTTGCGAGCTTCGCAGCGATCTGCCCTACTAATAAGATGAACTGAAACCAAGGCTTGGGCCTACTCCAGGCTGATCCAGGGATTCAGATCCAAGGACTCAATTTGGTTTGGAATGCTGTGGCGCACTTCTATGGTTTGCATGATTTGTGTTTTTTTTCCTGTTTCTCTGCACATTGGGTGTTGGTCTTAATTTTTTTTTAATTGGGATCTTTTGGGATTCTTGTTTTGTGGCAGAAACATCTCAAGGTTGTATAGTTTATGTATTCTTTGATAATATATGTACTTTGAATCTTGAATGAAACCTGTTAATACCTCAGCTGCCCCTTTTGCTACTGAGCTCACCACCCCTTTTATCTTTATCGCCTCCTTAGAACCAAAAGTATATCATGATATGAGGTAATGGCTTTCTTTTCTGTTTTGGCAGACAAAATATTTGATGAAAAGCCACTAACAGACAACATGTAAATAAACTGAAAAGGTACAGATATCAGCTGAAAATTATGCTGATAAGAACTCAAAAGCAGGCACTTTGCTGGAGGCAATATATCAAAAGAGCAAAAGAAGTTCAATGTAACCTGACAGATTTCACCAATATCCAGATTTTTCCATTAAAATATTTTGCACTGGGGGAAGAATGCTTTGCCATAGTGTCATGTCTTTTATGAACAAGGAGAAAGGAGATGCAGAAAAGACATCAACAAAAAAAATCATACAAGTTTCTAAGTAGAGAAAATTAAGGAGAATTATATCAGGTCAGAGATTTAGTGGGTTGCTGTCAAATATGTCAAATACTGCAAATATTTCTTGTAGTCAGTCTGCCATCCCAAACATATCTTAGTCAGGCTAGAATGATAATCAAAACTTCCTATGTTTGTAAAAGTTTATTTTAAACTTTCAGAAACATTTAAATTGCTTTAATATTTTCTGAATTGTTCTAAGATCATTCAAAGAGGAACGACCAGCAGCTGTGGAGATAAAAGGTAAGTTTACATTTTGGGTCAATACCCTATATCAGGACTGATGTTAGGGTCCGGTCCGGAGCCCGCCTTCCGGGCCTTGCAGCCAGCCCTCCTGTCACCCGGAGCCATTGGATCATCTTGGCTTAAGGAGGTACACCTGTTGCCTATTAGGGGGCAGGTGTTTATAAGGGGCTCGGGGACTGAGCCTAGTTGGGGGGTTGTCCTGCTCCGAAGCCGATTTAACCTGCTCTGTACCCGGTACGCCGGCTCTGAATCCTGCTCTGTGCCCGGTCCGCCGGCTCTGAATCCTGCTCTGTGCCCGGTCCGCCGGCTCTGAATCCTGCTCTGTGCCCGGTCCGCCGGCTCTGAATCCTGCTCTGTGCCCGGTCCGCCGGCTCTGAATCATGCTCTGTACCTGGTCCGCCAGCTCTGAATCCTGCTCTGTGCCCGGTCCACCGGCTCTGAATCCTGATGTGTGCCCGGTCCGCCGGCTCTGAATCCTGCCGTGTGCCCGGTCCGCCGGCTCTGAATCCTGATGTGTGCCCGGTCCGCCGGCTCTGAATCCTGATGTGTGCCCGGTCCGCCGGCTCTGAATCCTGATGTGTGCCCGGTCCGCCGGCTCTGAATCCTGATGTGTGCCCGGTCCGCCGGCTCTGAATCCTGATGTGTGCCCGGTCCGCCGGCTCTGAATCCTGATGTGTGCCCGGTCCGCCGGCTCTGAATCCTGATGTGTGCCCGGTCCGCCGGCTCTGAATCCTGATGTGTGCCCGGTCCGCCGGCTCTGAATCCTGATGTGTGCCCGGTCCGCCGGCTCTGAATCCTGATGTGTGCCCGGTCCGCCGGCTCTGAATCCTGATGAGTGCCCGGTCCGCCGGCTCTGAATCCTGATGTGTGCCCGGTCCGCCGGCTCTGAATCCTGATGTGTGCCCGGTCCGCCGGCTCTGAATCCTGCCGTGTGCCCGGTCCGCCGGCTCTGAATCCTGCTCTGTACCCGGTCCGCCGGCTCTGAATCCTGATGTGTGCCCGGTCCGCCGGCTCTGAATCCTGCCGTGTGCCCGGTCCGCCGGCTCTGAATCCTGCTCTGTGCCCGGTCCGCCGGCTCTGAATCCTGCCGTGTGCCCGGTCCGCCGGCTCTGAATCCTGCCCTGTGCCCGGTACACCGGCTCTGAATCCTGATGTGTGCCCGGTCCGCCGGCTCTGAATCCTGATGTGTACCCGGTCCGCCGGCTCTGAATCCTGCCGTGTGCCCGGTCCGCCGGCTCTGAATCCTGCGCTGTACCCGGTCCGCCGGCTCTGAATCCTGCCGTGTGCCCGGTCCGCCGGCTCTGAATCCTGCCGTGTGCCCGGTCCGCCGGCTCTGAATCCTGCCGTGTGCCCGGTCCGCCGGCTCTGAATCCTGCTCTGTGCCCGGTCCGCAGGCTCTGAATCCTGCTCTGTGCCCGGTCCGCAGGCTCTGAATCCTGCCGTGTGCCCGGTCCGCCGGCTCTGAATCCTGATGTGTGCCCGGTCCGCCGGCTCTGAATCCTGCCGTGTGCCCGGTCCGCCGGCTCTGAATCCTGCCGTGTGCCCGGTCCGCCGGCTCTGAATCCTGATGTGTGCCCGGTCCGCCGGCTCTGAATCCTGCCGTGTGCCCGGTCCGCCGGCTCTGAATCCTGCCGTGTGCCTGGTCCGCCGGTTCTGAATCCTGCCGTGTGCCCGGTCCGCCGGCTCTGAATCCTGCTCTGTACCCGGTCTGCCGGCTCTGAATCCTGCCGTGTGCCCGGTCCGCCGGCTCTGAATCCTGCTCTGTACCCGGTCCGCCGGCTCTGAATCCTGCCGTGTGCCCAGTCCGCCGGCTCTGAATCCTGCCGTGTGCCCGGTCCGCCGGCTCTGAATCCTGATGTGTGCCCGGTCCGCCGGCTCTGAATCCTGCCGTGTGCCCGGTCCGCCGGCTCTGAATCCTGCCGTGTGCCCGGTCCGCCGGCTCTGAATCCTGCCGTGTGCCCGGTCCGCCGGCTCTGAATCCTGCCGTGTGCCCGGTCCGCCGGCTCTGAATCCTGCTCTGTACCCGGTCCACCGGCTCTGAATCCTGCGCTGTACCCGGTCCGCCGGCTCTGAATCCTGCCGTGTGCCCGGTCCGCCGGCTCTGAATCCTGCCGTGTGCCCGGTCCGCCGGCTCTGAATCCTGCCTTGTGCCCGGTCCGCCGGCTCTGAATCCTGCCGTGTGCCCGGTCCGCCGGCTCTGAATCCTGCCGTGTGCCCGGTCCGCCGGCTCTGAATCCTGCTCTGTACCCGGTCCGCCGGCTCTGAATCCTGATGTGTGCCCGGTCCGCCGGCTCTGAATCCTGCCGTGTGCCCGGTCCGCCGGCTCTGAATCCTGCTCTGTACCCGGTCCGCCGGCTCTGAATCCTGATGTGTGCCCGGTCCGCCGGCTCTGAATCCTGCCGTGTGCCCGGTCCGCCGGCTCTGAATCCTGCCGTGTGCCCGGTCCGCCGGCTCTGAATCCTGCCGTGTGCCCGGTCCGCCGGCTCTGAATCCTGCTCTGTACCCGGTCCGCCGGCTCTGAATCCTGATGTGTGCCCGGTCCGCCGGCTCTGAATCCTGCCGTGTGCCCGGTCCGCCGGCTCTGAATCCTGCCGTGTGCCCGGTCCGCCGGCTCTGAATCCTGCCGTGTGCCCGGTCCGCCGGCTCTGAATCCTGCCGTGTGCCCGGTCCGCCGGCTCTGAATCCTGCCGTGTGCCCGGTCCGCCGGCTATGAATCCTGCCGTGTGCCCGGTCCGCCGGCTATGAATCCTGCTCTGTACCCGGTCCGCCGGCTCTGAATCCTGCTGTGTGCCCGGTCCGCCGGCTCTGAATCCTGCCGTGTGCCCGGTCCGCCGGCTCTGAATCCTGCTCTGTACCCGGTCCGCCGGCTCTGAATCCTGCCGTGTGCCCGGTCCGCCGGCTCTGAATCCTGCCGTGTGCCCGGTCCGCCGGCTCTGAATCCTGCCGTGTGCCCGGTCCGCCGGCTCTGAATCCTGATGTGTGCCCGGTCCGCCGGCTCTGAATCCTGCCGTGTGCCCGGTCCGCCGGCTCTGAATCCTGCCGTGTGCCCAGTCTGCCGGCTCTGAATCCTGCCGTGTGCCCGGTCCGCCGGCTCTGAATCCTGATGTGTGCCCGGTCCGCCGGCTCTGAATCCTGCTCTGTACCTGGTCTGCCGGCTCTGAATCCTGCTCTGTACCCGGTCCGCCGGCTCTGAATCCTGCTCTGTACCCGGTCCGCCGGCTCTGAATCCTGCCGTGTGCCCGGTCCGCCGGCTCTGAATCCTGCTCTGTACCCGGTCCGCCGGCTCTGAATCCTGCCGTGTGCCCGGTCCGCCGGCTCTGAATCCTGCTCTGTACCCGGTCCTCCGGCTCTGAATCCTGCCGTGTGCCCGGTCCGCCGGCTCTGAATCCTGCCGTGTGCCCGGTCCGCAGGCTCTGAATCCTGCTCTGTACCCGGTCCGCCGGCTCTGAATCCTGATGTGTGCCCGGTCCGCCGGCTCTGAATCCTGATGTGTGCCCGGTCCGCCGGCTCTGAATCCTGCCGTGTGCCCGGTCCACCGGCTCTGAATCCTGCGCTGTACCCGGTCCGCCGGCTCTGAATCCTGCCGTGTGCCCGGTCCGCCGGCTCTGAATCCTGCCGTGTGCCCGGTCCGCCGGCTCTGAATCCTGCTCTGTACCCGGAACGGAGGCTCTGAATCCTGCCGTGTGCCCGGTCCGCCGGCTCTGAATCCTGATTTGTGCCCGGTCCGCCGGCTCTGAATCCTGCCGTGTGCCCGGTCCGCAGGCTCTGAATCCTGCCGTGTGCCCGGTCCGCCGGCTCTGAATCCTGCCGTGTGCCCGGTCCGCCGGCTCTGAATCCTGATGTGTGCCCGGTCCGCCGGCTCTGAATCCTGCCGTGTGCCCGGTCCGCCGGCTCTGAATCCTGCCGTGTGCCTGGTCCGCCGGTTCTGAATCCTGCCGTGTGCCCGGTCCGCCGGCTCTGAATCCTGCTCTGTACCCGGTCTGCCGGCTCTGAATCCTGCCGTGTGCCCGGTCCGCCGGCTCTGAATCCTGCTCTGTACCTGGTCCGCCGGCTCTGAATCCTGATGTGTGCCCGGTCCGCCGGCTCTGAATCCTGCCGTGTGCCCGGTCCGCCGGCTCTGAATCCTGCTCTGTACCCGGTCCGCCGGCTCTGAATCCTGATGTGTGCCCGGTCCGCCGGCTCTGAATCCTGCCGTGTGCCCGGTCCGCCGGCTCTGAATCCTGCCGTGTGCCCGGTCCGCCGGCTCTGAATCCTGCCGTGTGCCCGGTCCGCCGGCTCTGAATCCTGCCGTGTGCCCGGTCCGCCGGCTCTGAATCCTGCTCTGTACCCGGTCCGCCGGCTCTGAATCCTGATGTGTGCCCGGTCCGCCGGCTCTGAATCCTGCCGTGTGCCCGGTCCGCCGGCTCTGAATCCTGCTCTGTACCCGGTCCGCCGGCTCTGAATCCTGCCGTGTGCCCGGTCCGCCGGCTCTGAATCCTGCCGTGTGCCCGGTCCGCCGGCTCTGAATCCTGCCGTGTGCCCGGTCCGCCGGCTCTGAATCCTGATGTGTGCCCGGTCCGCCGGCTCTGAATCCTGCCGTGTGCCCGGTCCGCCGGCTCTGAATCCTGCCGTGTGCCCGGTCCGCCGGCTCTGAATCCTGCCGTGTGCCCGGTCCGCCGGCTCTGAATCCTGATGTGTGCCCGGTCCGCCGGCTCTGAATCCTGCTCTGTACCTGGTCTGCCGGCTCTGAATCCTGCTCTGTACCCGGTCCGCCGGCTCTGAATCCTGCTCTGTACCCGGTCCGCCGGCTCTGAATCCTGCCGTGTGCCCGGTCCGCCGGCTCTGAATCCTGCTCTGTACCCGGTCCGCCGGCTCTGAATCCTGCCGTGTGCCCGGTCCGCCGGCTCTGAATCCTGCTCTGTACCCGGTCCGCCGGCTCTGAATCCTGATGTGTGCCCGGTCCGCCGGCTCTGAATCCTGATGTGTGCCCGGTCCGCCGGCTCTGAATCCTGCTCTGTACCTGTTTCGCCTGCTCTGTATCTGTTCTGTCCAGGTTTGTCTTGTTTTCCTGTTTCTCTCGTGTGCGCTGGTCCTGCTGTTCTGCTGTATTCGCCTTGCCCGCGCTGTCACGCTGTTTGCTTGCTTCTCCCTATTTACCAGTGTATCCCAGTTGTCCTGCTGCTCACCCTGGACCCAGCTCCTTTCTGTTCCCTTGCCTCCGTCTGGTAAGCCAGGCCATCGCCGTTACCCCTCAGGTGGTTCTGTCCCTTCCTACCCCTCACCTCTGATGGGTTATGCCCCGCACCTGCCCAGGTGTTCTGCGTCTTGCCCGGGCCTCTGTGTTCGTGCCTGGGAGGCGGCCCTGCCCAGGAGTTATGCGCCCGCCCCAGGGGGCTCTTCTGCCCTGCCTGAACTCTGGGATCCTCCTGCCCTGCCACGAACTCTGGGACCCTCCTGCCCTGCCACGAACTCTGGGACCCTCCTGCCCTGCCACGAACTCTGGGATCCTCCTGCCCTGCCATGAACTCTGTGACCCTCCTGCCTTGCCTGACCTCCGGGATCCAGCCCCGCCTGCATTACCCCTTGCATGCCATGACATCCCCATCCTGTCCTACCCCTAGTACTTCAGTGCCTGCGTCCTGCATTCGGGTCCATTCCATGTCCGCTCCTGACAACCGAGAAGGTTAAGGAAAGGTTGTCAGTATAGAGCAGTACAAAGGGAGATGTGACAAAGACTGGTAGATGATAAGGTGGAGCTAGAATGTGAATGGTAATTGAAATTGGTTTATTATTGCCATATTTTCAGAGCACACTATAACGCTTTTTTTGCATGGCATCCAGACAGCTCATTCCATCAGACCATTCCGGTTATTCCATACACGGAGGTAGATAAAATCAAAGGAAAACAATAACAGAATGCAGTCCATCATGTTACAGCCACTGAAAAAGTGCAGTGCAGGTAGACAAACAAGTTGCAAGGGCTATGGTAAGATAGACTGAGATTGAGATTATCTTTATCATGTATCAGATTCAGTCAAGAGACTAACTACAGAAGGATGATGGGAAGATGGAAACAGATGGGATGAGGTGAATGGAATTTTGAACAAAGGGAGAAGAAAATTAGGCAGGCAGGTGAGTGCGTGTCAGAAGAGAGCATGGGAGGTTTGGGCCACTTGAAATTGGATAATTCAGAATCAAGTTTAATATTCCCGACATTTGTCATGAAATTTGTTGTCTTTGGTGCAGCAGTACAATGTAATACATAAGAATAGAAAGAAATGTGAACTACCAGTAACGTCCATTCAGAAATCCGAAATCAATATTTATTGCATTGGGTTGTAAGCTACCCAAAAGGAATCTGAGATGTTGTTATTCTGATTTGTGTTTGGCCTGTCTGTAGCAATGGAGAAGGCCAAGGACAGACATATATGTATGGGGATGGGAAGTAGGGTTAAAATGACATGCAAATGGAAGCTTGCGATGGCTGTGGACTGAAGGATGTTCTCTGACCCATCAAGTCATTCAGTCAGTCCCTCGTTATCCTCCACACATCCTCCGCAGCTCTACAATGTTCTCTCCTTCAAACTTACCAAGTGTACCCATGAAAGCCAGCAGCCTTCCCTCAATTGCAAATGGTGGAACAGCTGTGATGATGTTGGAATGGCTGAGTAAGCTTAAGTGGTTGAATGAGGCACTCGTATTCCTATTTTCCATGTTTCAATGAATCATGTTCCCAGAGTCTGTCCAGCACTTGAATAAGGAGACACCTTTCATTTGCACAGCTGCAGAGCAAGGAGCACAATGGCCAAATCACAAGATAACAGGATGGTTATTTAAAACTGAACTGTGTCAGTATTTCTTCTCATTGAGGGTGGGGAATCACTCCCTAACTCAGAGAGTTCTGGGAGATCATTGAAGACATTTGAAGACGAGGCAGATACATTATTGAAAGACAGTAGAATTGGGGGTGATGAGAATTGGTATATAAGAGTTGAGGCCTATCATATTGAATGGCAAGGCAGGCTTACAACTCCTATCTTTAGTTTTGGGTATCCCTTACTGCAGTACATCCTTTTTTATCCCTGGTACTTGAGAACTTCGCATATAAAGTTGAGCTTGGCAACAAGAGTTGAAAACAAACTTGTAACTTAAATCAGAGCAAAGGATAAAATGTAAGAGAAATAGAAATACACAAAGGAGAAAAGCAGGGAAAAGTGAAAGAATTGACAGAGATAGTGGGAAGGTAGGTTAATAGCAAAAATCCCGGTAGTGTGGTGAAGGTGAAAAGAGGAGGAAAAATAACAAGGGGAAAATACATCTGAGGTTTTGATTGGGCTCCATTGGACTACGCAGAGACATTTGCTGAGAAATTGAACTGCACTCATTTGTTGGTGTACTAAAACATGAGGTTTTACTTTTAATACAAATGTCCTTTACAAAACAATTGTGAAGTCATTCAAAATCTATTAAGTACGTTACTGTAGCTTACAAACAGAAACAAGGTTGAAAACAAGCTCTGTGCGTTTCTTGATACAACCACAACCAATTAACAAGCATTTTCCACCAGTTTGCTTCCCAGCATTCATAGAAAGGTGTAAGTTTCTAAAGGCACCCTCAATATGGCAGCAACATTGCAACCTTAAATTAGATTACACTTATAGAGGACTGCGTTTAGCACAGCCATTATGGAGGACTCAGCTAGTTGAGCAGCATCGGTAGGAGAAAAGGAATTGTCTGTGTTCTGGTCTAAAACTTGCATCAGGTCTGAGACTGGTTAGGCGCGATAGCTGTATTAAGAGATGAAAAGGAGTGGTGAGACAGGCTTGTGAGTTTGAGGTGGGCTGAGGAGAGGGTGTAAGATTACAGGCAGTTTGTGCCAGGAGGGAGGGGGTGGAGAGGGGATAGAATTGAGAGAATGGCAGGTATATAATTGATGGAGAGAGGCAGAGGAGAAAAAATAAAAATGAGCAACAGATAGAGCAAGGTGCAGCAATTTCCACCCGAGAACTGAATGTTGGTCGTTCATTATCAGAAAGTGACTGGGCCTCACCTAAGCGTATGAAGAAAATGATACTAAAGCTTTATCTTCCACAGCTTGACCACTTTATTGGACAAAACTGTTTTGGAAATTGCATTTGACTATCTAGTTACAGTAAATGAGTAGTCACAAACTAGGCCAAAGTATTTGATTTTGACAGTCAGTAGTGCTTTGCATCACAGAGTTTTGAACTATTTCTTTATGAAATACGTGGGAGAAATTAGTCTTCAGTTGTTGGTGCTGAATGCAAATGAAAATACTGGGTGCCAACTTCATTCATCTCCAAATGCTTAGTTTCATGTAAATCATTAGAACTGAAAAGGTGTGTATATGCATGCAACTAATACTCATGCACACTTTTTTAGTTGTAGTGGTATCGTGTGCATCATGGCTGATATAGTACAGTGAAAAATCCTTAGGAACACACACATGTAAATAACTAGGATGCCTAAGATTTTTGCACAGTACTGTATTTGTCAACATGCAGTGGAGAGTGAGTTTGTAAATCTGGCGGGAGCAAAGGATGTTTGGAATGGCAAGGGTGGAGTGCCGCAGGAGGGGTGTGGTACAGGTGGTAGAGAAGGAGTGCCAGGGCGGAGGGTGGAGAGGGTGCAGACATACCCAGCTGTGAGACACCAGGCAAGGTCATTTGATTCCAAACAATTGGTTTATTCATCGTTACAGAATGTCTCTCTGGTGCTTCCCACTCCATCCCCTCTCCCTTTCCCCTTTCCCAACCGTGATTCCCCTCTCCCTGCCCCCTTCCCACTCTCGTCCACAATAGAATCATTTCAGAATCAAGTTTATCATCAATCACGTGTATCATGAAATTTGTTTTTTTTTTGCAGCAGTACAGTGCAATACATAGAATTACTACAGTAATGTGAATTAATTTCATGTAAAATTTGCAGTACTGCCCCTAGTTAAAGATGATTAAACTAAAATCATGGAAACTGACTTCCTTACTGTATCTAACCAGGGTTATCATATATATCTAAAAATGGTAGAGCATAATGAATTTGTAACAATGAAATAAATATATGTAGTTCTACAGGTACCACATTGTTCCTAAATCAAAATAAAATATTTCAACAAAGCCTCAAGGACAATCCCTGCAAGTATATCAGAATTATCTGCACAACAACATTTTTAAAAATACAGGTTGGAAATTCCAAAATCCAAAAATCTCTGAAATCCAAATTTTTTTGAGCACTGACATGATGTCATAAAAATTCCACAAGATGCTGGGAAGATTCCCAGGTGAACTGGAGCTCTCTGTGCACTACAGACAGTTCTGAGAAGTGATCTCACATATGTAATGAACAGAAGTTAATAAAAATAGAAAAACACTGCATGTTGAAAATTCACGATCGCGATCATGTATTGTCAGTGTCAGAATGAACATGAGCCACTTAACGGTATGCTGATCATGAAACAAGCAAAGATCTATCACGACGAACTGAAAATTGAAGGTAATTGTGAATTTTCAGCAAACTGGTTGCAGAAATTTGACGCATGGAATTAAATTTTTAAAGCACCTGCTGATCATGAAAACCTAATAGCAGAACAAGTCCACAATGCAGATTTGTTTTTATATCTTACATAAAGCCTTAAAAAGTAAAATAGAAATGCAGTGTACTGTAACCTTTTATTCAAACCATGTCATCATAGGCGGAAACTGAAAGCCTGCCGTTGTTTGTTGTTGGACAACAGCTGATTCAGGTATTCTCCTGGTTCTGCAGTGCTTCTTTTGTTACCCTGCACACATTATATTTTCATTATATCAATGGTATGTAATAATTTTTACTGTTAAGTACATATATGTAATGAACAAATGTAAGACAAAGACTGCTTACCGTTAGCACAAAATTTCAGTGTCGGAAATGACGGTGATCCCAAGCTATCTCATTACAGTATATATTCCAAAATCCTAAACACTTCCGGCCCCAAGCATATTGGATAAGGAGTACTTAACCTGTATGAAATACTAAATTAAATCTAAAGAGTAGGTTAGGAAGGTGAATTGGAAATGGCAATAGTTAAAATGTGCAAAGGACAGAGAAAGAAAATGGTTTGAATTTATTTAAAGCTTTCCACAAACCCAGTGCGGTTTGCAGCTAATGAGGTAGTTTTGAAATACAGTTACTGAGAGAAATGTGTCAATTTAACTGTGCATAGGAGAAACAAAGAGTAAAGTGATAGCACTCTGATAACTCTGCACTCTCCCTTTGTGTTCTACCTTCCCTGAGATTTACCTGTGCTTGTTCTGGAAGTTTGGTTTACATATATACAACCAAATGAACAGTGTTTCTCCAGACCATGGTGCACCCACGATACATACATCACACACTGCACATAAAATATTACCACAAATAAGTTATAAAATATAATTCAAAATGCATGCAAAGTGCACAGCATAGGTAAACAGTAAACTGCTCGCTGTCCTAGTGACAAGACCTCGGTGATGGCAGGGTATTCATTAGTCTCACAGCCTGGGTAAAGAAGCTGTTACCCAGTCTGCTCCAAGACCTGATGCTCCTGTACTTCATACATTGGTGGATCAAAGAGATTGTGTGATGGATGGTAGGGATTGTCAACAGTGCTTCATATAAAACGCTCCCGGTAAATATCACAAATAGTGGGTGAGGGAGACCCAAGTGATCCACTTGGAAGCTTTTACTGTCTCGCAGTCCGATGCCACATGGTGATGCAGCCAGACAGGATATTCTTGTAGAATGGGGGTGGGGAGCCTTGCACGCCTGAATTGCCTCAGAAAGTGTAGATGCTGCTTGCTGTGCCTTGACTCGTGGAGCTGCTGTGGGTCCATATTACATCATCCATTAGGTGCACACCAAGGAACTTTGTGCTCTTTACTCTCTCCACGGATATGCAATGGAGAGTGGTCAACCTGTGCCTTCCTGAAGTCCATAATCATCTCTTTTGGCTTGTCCACGTGGAGATTCAGAATGTTACTCACACCATTTGACATGCCTTTTAACCTCCAGAGAACAAGTGAGGAAATGGCTGAAAGAGCTTGATCAGTAAATTCAAAGATCAAAGTAACTTTATTATCAAAGTACATTAATGTCACTATCTAACATTGTGAGATTTATTTTCTTGCAGGCATTCACAGTAAATACAAAGAAATACCACAGAATTAATGAAAATCTGCATGCTACAAAGATGGACAAATAACCAATGTGCAAAAGACATCAAATTGTGCAAATACAAAAAAGAAAAAAATAATAATAAATATCGAGCACATGAGTTGTAGAGTCCTTGAAAGTGAGTCCATAGGTTGTGTAATCAGTTCAGTTTTGGGGTGAGGGAAATTATCCCATCTGGTTCAAGACTCTGGTGGTTGAGGGATAAAACTGTTCCTGAACCTGGTGGTGTGGGATGTTAGGCTCCTGTATCTTTTTCCTGATGGCAGCAGCAAAAAGAGAGCATGGCCTGGATGGTGGGGGTCCTTGATGATTAAAGCTGCTTTCCTGCGACATCACTTCTTGTAGATGTGCTCAACGATTTGGAGAGCTTTGCCTGTGATTGCCTGGGCTGTATGCACTACTTTTTGTCGACTATCCTTTACTGACTATCATCCAGAAACACTTAAATTCACTGTGATGAAATGTTTTGAGAGGCTGATGATGAAATGTAATTCCTCCACAATCATCATCAACACAGGTGCACTAGAAGGCTGTGTGCTTAGTTCCTTGTTCTGCTCACTTTATACTTATGATTGTGAGGCTTAGTATGGCTACAATGCCATACTTAAGTGTGCTGACGACACCACTGTTGGCTGAAATAAAGGTGACGAATCAGTATATGGGAAGGAGATTGAAAATCTGACTGAAAGAGTGAGAGGCTGTTGTGTGGAACCAATGTCAGCAAAACCAAAGAGCTGATTATTGACTTCAGAGGGAAGAAACTAGTGGTCCATGAGCCAGTGTTCATTTGGGGATCAGAGGTGGAGAGAGTCAGTAACTTTAAATTTCTTGTCCTTATCATTACAGGGGGAATGTCCTGCGTCCAGTACATAAGTGCTTTTACAAAGAAAGTACAGCAGCTCCTCTGCTTTCTTATAAAACTTTGAAAAACTTCTATAGTTGTGCACTGGAGAATACTATTTTCAGTATTCCCACATCCATGTTGGAACTCCAAAAATCTACCACTGGTTATGATGAGAAGTGCTGGCAGTACTATGGGGAAATAAAATTTGACAATAAAATCCATGCCAATCTGCCTTACTGGGGTTTGAACTGGGAGATAAATATTGACACATTTCTCCCCTCTTCTGTGAAATGGTGTCATTGGAACTTTAGCATTTAACTGTTCAGCAGTGAAGTGTTAGCCTGTGTTCAGTTCAGTTCAATAGGTTTCAAAGGTACATTTAATGTCAGAGAAATGTATACAATATACATCCTGAAATTCTTTCCCTTCGCAAACATCCACAAAAACAGAGGAGTGCCCCAAAGAATGAATGACAGTTAAATGTTAGAACCTCAACCCCCTCCAGCTACCCCCTCCCACATATAAGCAGCAGCAAAGCAATTATCCCCTCCTCCTGCAAAAAAGCACCCTCCTACTATGCACTCAAGCATGCAGCAAAGCATCAATAAAGACACAGACTTGCAGTACCCCAAAGGCTACTCATTCGCCCAGTATTCCACAGGTTTCTTCTCTCTCTCTCTCTCTCTCTCTCTCTCTCTCCCTCTCACCCTCTCTCTCCCTCTCTCCCTAAAAAGGGAAAAAGAGGTGTCCTCATTTCACAGTGAGAGGTGAGACATAGCAAAGCAACTTGCTGATTTATGGTGTTAAAAGTCTGTTGCATCACTTCTTCTGAGCTCTGTGCCCAAAGACCTCGGGTCTCTGGGCAGACAGCCAGCAGCCAGCTCGCTGCTTTCGATCTTCCATCTCCCATGACTCATCAGGCGGCGGCAGCGGCAGCCTTGCATCCACCCACCTCTAGAGCCACGAAAATCTGGCACCCTGAATGTGCATTACTCTTCCAGGCTGCATCCTTGGCATATCGAAAAGCGGCCAGTCGTGAAGCACCGAGAGCAGGTCATTTCTGCAAAGAACAAAAGTCAGTGTGTAAGTCTAGGTCAGGGTCTTCAAAAGAACTTTGAAAAGGGAAAAAAAGAGATACCAAAGATAGAAATAGAGATGTTTCGGAAGATGCAAGCAAAGGACTTGCCATTAGGCTCCATCGTCCTCCTAAGTTCAGTTCAGCAATGAAGTGTTAGCCTGTGTTAAAGCTCAGATGTCCGAAGTGAGGCTTGAACTCATAACTTTTTGCCAGGAAGGTAAAGGTGCTCTTCAATAATTGTAATGCTACTCTAACAAACAGGGCAGAAGAGAACAAAGCCTTCAACTTTTCAATAAAATGTACTGTAAGAACTATCGAGGAACAAAACGTGAGGAGCTGGAGTCAGCTGAAGGGCAAGTCTAGGAAATGAAGAGCGAGTGCAGCTAAGGGACAGTTAAGTTCTAGACATATGATGGGGATAAAGGCTGACTGATGAGAGAGAAAGTGTGAGAATGAGAATGGGGGAGAAGATGAGTGTGGCTGAAGGTGAGATAGAAACACAACTGCAGAGGAAATCACAGACAACTGAGAAAAAGCAGCTCGAGAGAAGTGCATAACTGTGAGAGGGGAGGAGGAAAATGAAAACACCAATAATCAACAAAATGGAGGAACCAAATGGCTTAGCAAGTTCTGGACTCAGAATCAGAATTGGGTTTACTATCACCAACATATGTTGTGAAATTTGTTGCCTTGCAGCAGCAGTACATTGCAATGCATAATAATAAAAACTGTGAGTTACAGTTACTATATATATGTATTTGAAAAGTTAAATTAAATACATTGTGTAAAAAGAGGGAAAAAAAAGTAGTAAGGTAGTGTTCATGGGTCCAATGTCCATTCAGAAATCTGATAGCAGAGGGGAAGAAGCTATGAGAAAAGCAATAAGGTTAACTGCCCAAAGAGAGTTCAGTTTTGAAGATTATGTCATAAATCTTGCTCACTCATTGCATCATCAACCAGTGAAGGCTTCGGCTTTGAAAGTACAGTTAAAATGCATTGATGGAGTTGGATTGTAGTTGAGGTAGTTGCTAAACTTTATGTTACTTTACATTAGCTTTACATTGACAAGAAAGCTCTGATCCTTCTGACAGGTCTCAATACAGTCATGCTATTCCCCAATACTTCCTTTAACCTGCCTTACTGCAATGTTGCATTTCCCCTTCAACATACTTCCCATGAGAGTGCAAATAATCTTCAGAACCAGCAACAAATCGTGACTACACTTTATAACTAAGGTTAAACTGCAGTATGAAATGATAGCTGCAGTTGTATGCACTAATGCAAATTGCCAAGTCATTGTTCATTCATTTATTGAAGGATCTTATGTTCAACATCCCCAAGACTAGGTCCTCAATGAGTATTCTCTTACTGCATCACACTCTCCTCTGCCACTAATTTTCAAGCTAAACCCTAGAAGATATGGATTACTTATAGTATTCAATGCTATAGTTCAAATCAATCTCATTACCAAGCTCCTAAATATGGAACCCAACACCTCCAATTGCAACTAGATCCTTGACTTCCTGACCACTAAACCACAATCAGTCAGCAACACTTTCATCACAATTCATCACCATCACAGACAGACACAGACGCCGCGTCCTCAGCCACCTTCTCTACTCCTGTACACTCATAACTACAGGACTATATTCTGGTCTAACTCCATCTACAAGTTTCAAGATCACACCATCTGATTAGGTCGAATCTCAAATAGTGATGAGTCAGGGTACAGAGTGGAGATAAGGAGCATAGAGACATTGTGTCATGACAACAACCTGTCCCTCAATATCAGCAAACCAAAAAAGTTGGTCACAGACTTCAGGAAGGGGGGCAGTACACATCAATGGTGCTGAGGTCAAGAGTTGAAAGTTTAAGTTCCTAATAGTGAACATCACCAATAGCCTGATCTGGTCCAGCTTTGTTGTTGCCACAGCCAAGAAACTGCACCAGCACCTCCACTTCCTCAGGAAGGTAAAGAAAATGGGCATGCCTCTTTGACGCTCATTTTCATTAATACACTGTAGAAAGCATCCGATCTGGATGCTTCACAGTTTGTTAAAGCAACTGCTCTGCCCATAACTCCAAGAAACTACAGAGAGTTGTAGACACAGCTTAGGGCATCACAGAAATCAGCCTCCCCTCCATAGACTTCTTGTTGCCTTGGTAAAGCAACCAACAGTATACACTCACCTTAGACATTTTCTCTTTTCTCCCTCACAAAAACTTGGAGGTATACAGTGTACTATCAGGCTCAAGGACAGCTTCTATCTTACTGTTATAAGACTATTGATTGGTCCCCTAGTACGATAAGATGAAATTTTGACCTCACAATCTCCTTCAACTTGCACCTGCACTGCACTTTCCCTGTAACTCTTGCACTTTATTCTGCATTCTGTTATTGTTTTACCTTGTACTACCTCAGTGCACTGTTGTAATGAATTGATTTGTATGTACGGTATGAAAGGAAAATTTCCACTGTACCTTAATACATGTGACAATACTAACACTTTCTACATCTCAAGATCTACCTCTGAAGCAAAGGAAGACATCAGTGACAAAAGGCACTACATACAATGAATCAGTCTAACTATGGTCAATTGGTCAAGAACTGAGATCTGGCATAAAACATATGGCAGCAGTGATCTCTGCCCTTTTGTATGCTTCTGAGAGCAGGAAAGGTACTGAAAAAATACTGCTAATGCCAGCTATGAAAATCCTCACCCAGAGAAACATCTCCAGCATTGAGCCTCAATTAACCTCCACTGGGCAAGCTGCCCTGTGACCAAAATAGACGTTCAATTTTGAGATCTGCCATGTGGAAGTATTACCAGGTGGGTGAAGGAAAGTATTTGATGAAGCAGACAAAGCCTCCTTGAAAGAAATTCAACATATCCACTGCCTCTTAGTAATCCTTGGTCTGTGAGCACTCAAAAGTGTTGAAGGAGCTTTGAGAATGGTGTTAAAAACCCCAAGTCCATGCATTGGAGCACACAGGAGCCCAATGTAAGTCATAGATAGTGATTTACACCCACCTGCCCCACCAGTTGTCTTCTGCCCTATCTTTGGAAGAGTATCTGTTTCCCATATTAGCTTCATCAGTCACCTTGGAATACATAAAACCCAAGGAGAAGCAAATATCCTTTGATCCTGAGGATTGTCTAAGAAGAAAAAACTTAAAATTAATCACCGTTGTGGTGGCTGTCCCTCGAGGTCGAGGACGATGGTCTTCGTTCTGTTGATCTATCACAGAGCGAAGATGCCTGTGCGTGTATTTGTTTAACATGTTGCACTCCAAAAACACACAATACTTCACAAATCAACCAACTGATTCCAGTGGCATGGAAACCATGACGATTGGAGCTGATGGTTTTGTTGCAGCCTTCATCGGCCTTCACAGCCGTTGAGTTCGAAGTAACTTCGTCCGCCTGTTCCACCATTGAGGTCTTGGTTAGATTGTTCTTTGTCAGGGACCTTACCCTCGACCTTACTGTCATGTGTGATCCTACCAGGAGCATAGCTCCAGACGGCATCGCTCTTGGGACCTCAGGACCACACAAGCTTCTCCACCAAGACAAGGTGACAATCCACGGAGAAGATTAATTATAATGATAATAGTTAATTATAATGGTGTAAACTATGAGGCAAAGAACAATTGCAAGTTCATTCTATTGATGTCCTATGCAACAAGGTGATTCGGACTTGCCTGTGGCATACTGAGAAATAAAGTATTTTTGCCATGTTATTCTTGACAAATATATACTAATTGCTGCCAAGGAAATTAGTCACTTCGAATTATTGAGAAGTGGCAACTGGGAATTTATGGCATACTTATAATTAATACAGTTTATTCATTCCAATATCTGGTAAGCTCAGTACTCGTGAATCACAAGCATAACGATTTAAATCAACATCAGGATATTTGAACTAATAAAGATTAGCTCCTGGAGTTGGCATTATGATTCTTGATCATTCTTTTAGTAGGTCTAATCGCATGTAGATGTAAAACACACCCATCTTTCCAATTTCAGGACTTATTAGTACACAATTAAAAATTCATGTCATAGCATTGTAAAATGTTTTATATACTCAGAACACATACCCAGGGTGTTATTGTCAACATGTGCTTCTCATTTCATACCTGTCTCTATTGTACATTTTCAGAGTGAATTTTTCTGATGTTTAATATTAATTATAGCATATAATAACTGATTATTTCCCCGAAGCGTCCCCCCTACATTTCCAGGTGTCCTGAGTCCGTAAGCTTACAAGGAATGGAAAAGCATTTGACTTCAAACTTCTTCAATGATGATATTGAATCCCACTTTGGAAATACAAGAGATAGTTTCATGGGTGAGGCTAACACTTACTCTTATCATATACAACTACTGTATGCCTCCAACATAAATGGATGGGAACTCATTTTCTAACACTGTAATATGGTTGTCTAGTATTCTGAATAAACGCAATATCAATTCACAAGAATGCTATCAGACCTCAAGTCATTAATAATAAAGTAGATAACCAAACACTTGACAAAGTTTTGAAAGGATTTATTGGGGATTCAGGAAAAGAATAGTTGAAGGTCAAGGCCTCAGATCAGATGCAAAGCCATGGGGTCTTATATAGACTATATTTAAAGTACTTGAAAGATAGCACCAGTGCTGATTTAGAAATCCTCCAAATTCTCTGGAGAGAGAAATGAATCAGCCTCAGCACCCTCTCTCAGATCAAAAGCCCCAGCAATCAGACTTTAATTCACTTAGTAAGCTTTCTTGAGCAGGCCAGTTGTAACATGATCACCACCAAACTTGTTAATCCACAGTCAGTCATGGGATGAGTACCAGGTGAAAAAGGGAAATATTCAAGGACGTACTCAAGGCTTTCTTGAGGAGATACAACATCCCTATTGACCAGGTTATCTCTGGACTCAAGGTGGAGAAGGAGCATTTGGGATAGGTATTGGGAACCTTGGGTCATGTATTAGAAGCATCACAGAAGTCTTACATAAATGTCAGAAGCAGTGCACCACCTCACAAACTATTGAACACTCATTTATCCCATTAGGTACCTCCTGTCACAGCTGTATGGGAGTCTAGGGTCATCTCAGAACCCATTGAACTAGCAAAAGAAATAAGCCACATCATGGATAGGGAAAGAATATGAGAAAGAAGAAAGTCTCTCAGTGCCAGAGATCCAGGTTTGATCATTGTCTTAGTGTTGACTATGTGGGATTTGCGTGCTCTCCTTGTGACTATATAGTGTGCAAGTGAGTGGTAGTATCTGGGGAGAATAAACGATAGAGGATTAGTGCAAACAGGTGGTTGGAAATTAGTGCAGACTAATTATCTGAAGGGCTTGTTTCTATGATGCACATCTTTGTGAAGACTTAAAGGAGGACAGGTAGATAGAGAGGAAGAGAATATTGAGAGAAGACCTTAGTTTATGGGTTTAGCTGACGGGTGTTCAAGACTGTTGGAAGGTTGGCAGTATGAACTCATGCATTCAAAGACTGACAGATGGTGGGTGTGGGAAAGGGTAATTATAATCAGAAGAACACTGGATTGGTTGAATATGGAGATAATAAAGGACATTGACTGTAATATATCTTATTGTGAAGAGGATGTGATAAAATTAGTTGATTTGAAAAGTGAAGCTTCTATTCAGACCAACTTTTAACTGCAATGGCTATAACCTCTGAAGTCACCAGGGTCGGGAAATCGCATTATACACTTCTGAGCTAATCTCCTGGCTCATGTGTGGTTAACTTTGGCATTGATGCAGCTTGACATTAAAATTGGTTGAGCTTGCCTGAATGTTGTAATCCCCTAAAGAGCATTGCTTTATCACACTCCCACACAGGATTATTCAGGTTTGTGGTAATGTTGCTCGGAGCTGTGGGGAGGGGCATTTCACTTCCTACACTCTGGACCTCACTAATTTACCAACAATTAGAAGAATGCTGTAAATTGTCACTAATAGTCTTCGAACACTTCCGGAAATTTCTGAATTCAGATAGTTTTTTTTAGATAATTAAGAGTTAATTGAAGTTGGACACAGAATTCATAGCACTTTAGCTAAATTCCTTTCTCATTCAGCACTGTCAAAAACTGATTACTCTAACAAGGCACACATCTCAGTGGGATCTTATGATGTTATGGAATATCTCTTTGTGTAAAGGTGGCTACTTGTTAGTTTATACAATGATCCCAAATATATTTTATTAAGACATATGAGAAAAAATAGTTGAAGTGTTATTGAAGTTTTTGGGACAGTGAAAATGTTACAAGATTCACACGCCATGTCATTGCAAAGTTCAGAAGGAAAATAAATATCTTACAAAAAGTGGTGGACACAACTCAGTCCATCACAGGCAAAGCCCACTCCGGCACTGAGCACATCTACAAGGACTGCTACCACAAGAAAGCAGCATCCATATTCAAGCACCCCCACCATCTAGGCCATGCTTTCTTCTCATTTTTGCTATTGGGAAGGAGATACAGAAGCCTTAGATCCCACCCCACCAGGTTTAGGAGCAGTTATTACCCTTCAACCATTTGGCTCCTGAACCAGAGTGGATAACTCACACACTTCAACTCTGAACTGATTCTAACCTATGGACTCACTTTCAAGGACTCTACAACTTATTCTCTGTATTATTTATTTTCTTATATGTTTATTATTATTATGTTTCATTTTTATTTTTGCACAGTTTGTCTTCTTTTACACATTGGATATTTGTCAGTCTTTGGGTATAGTTTTTCATTGATTCTATTGTATTTCTTTGGCCTACTGTGAATGCCTGTAAGAAAATGAATCTCATGGTAGTATATGGTGACATTTGCAGTACATACTTTGATAATAAATTTTTACATTGAGCTTTGAATAATCTTTAGCAATCTCTTGAACTTTTTCAATCTTTAGATATGATTAATATGATTGTTTATATCCATTATTTGTAATTATAACTAAAGAGTAATGGGACTAAAACTCAATGTTAATTGGCAAAGTAGGGACTTTGTCTAACACCTGTTAACCTGATCAAAGCAGCATGTGAATAAATCAAGTGTATTTACAAAGTCCTTTTGAAAAGACAATAACAGAAATGAACAGAACTAACAGATGGATCACTGACACTGATATCGACATTGTTATTGCTATGAGATAAAAGTGAATTTTACTGAATTTGTGAGATGTTGATTGAATAGTGGATTTCTGTAGATGAGTCTATCATGCCATAAAAATATGACTTTAGGAATGGAGGCATCAACTTGCTATTGATCTTCTATGGAAACTGGATATTCCTATGGCCAGTATTTGTACAGAGAACTATGTTGAGGTCAGTATTAGAAATTACAACTACAACAGGTCAATTCTTTTCTCACTGTTGGAGTAATTACTGATTAGTTGCAGCAATATGATAGGAACATCATTGAGATTAACATTTAGTTATATGCCATTGTTGTGTGCTCTATACTCACACTGTAATGTTTGGTGTTCTTGCACAGACTATGATAAAACATCAGAAATTTGGGGTAGAGGAATTTAATTATAAAGTACTGTGCAAAAGTTTTAGGCATGCTAGATTTTGATATAAATTGTTCTAGATATTTATTTTTGGTCTTCTGCATTAGGAGTAAATAGAAAAGAGCACATTTTAGATTTCAAAACATCCATTTTCCAAAAAAATTAATATTACAGGTAATTTTTGCATTTTGTTAAAGAAAGTAATATATCAAGTAATAGACCACTTTTCAAATAAAAACTTGATTGCTTTGTAGGCATATAGTCCAGTGCATGATTAATCCAAGATAACAACCAGGTGCTAATGATCATGATGTAATGAGTTGAATGAACTAAACTAATTAACTGAACCAGAAACAGGTGTAGAAGGAATCAAACTGGGTGAAGGACAACCAAGCTAAAAGGTGAAGGTGTGGCAGATTAACCTTCAAATCATTAATTATTACACTGTGGCAAGAGTGAGCATCACAAACTGATCATCATGCATCAGCAAGGTCTCTTCCAAGCAGAAATTTTGCAGCAGACAGGAATTTCAAAATGTGTTGTCAAAACTCTTCTAAATAAGCACAACGAAACAGGCAAGGTTGAGAACTAAAGATGCAGTGGTTGGCCGTGGAAACTGAGTGCAGCAGATGAGAGATATATCTAACTGATGTTCCTTCCGAATTGGAAGAAATCCAGTACTACTATCAGCTCTATCAGAAACTTCTGGAACCCAAGTACACCCCTCTCCAGTGCAGAGAAGTCTGGTCAGAAGTGGTCTTTATGGAAGAGTTGCTGCCAAAAAGCCATTCATCTGAAGTGGAAGCAAAACCAAGACTCAACTACACACAAAAATACAAGAACTGGGGCACTGACCAATGATAGCAAGTGCTCTGGACTGTCAAGTCAAAATTTGAAATTTTTGATTTATACAGTAGGTAGTTTGTCTATAGTAGAGCTGGAGTGTCTGTAGCCAACAGTGAAGCATGGCTGAGGTTCCTTGCAGGTTTGGGGATGCATTTCTGCAAATGAAGTTGGTAATCTGGTCAGAATTAATGGAATCTGCGGTGCTGAGAAGTACAAGCAGATTCTCATCCAACACACAATACTATCAGAGAGGTGCCTGATCAGTCTCAACTTCATTCTGCAGCAGGACAATGACCCCAAACACACACTCAGGGTCATAAAGAACTATCTTCAGTGAAAAGAAGAACAAGGAGTTTGGCAACAGATGGCATGGTATCCAGAGAGCCCTGATCTCAACATTATCGAAGCCGTCTGGGATTACCTGGAGAGACAGAAGCCAACATGGCAATAACACTTCATGACAGTGTACCTAAGAGAATTTATGCAGTTTTAAAGAAAAAAGGCTGGTCACTCCAATATTGATTTGATTTAGTTTTTATTTTACTGTTTACTGCTCTTTTTAGTAATTTTCTTGCTATTTAGAAAATTTACATTTCATTATTTTTGGAAGAATCTTTACAGAATTTATTTTGCATGTGCCTGGAACTTTTGCGCAGTGCTGTATATATTAGGTTTTCATCAGATGATTAGAACCACAAGACCAATTCAAACAATGTGTGTCTGATGGTAAAGACCTGGTGACTCTCAGCCTACTGCTGTACCTTCTAAACTATGAGCTGCATGAAATCAACACAGGCAAAAACATTGTTTTATTGATAAGTTGCAGCTATGAACCAGTGATGAGGTGTAAATATTGATTCTTTCTTCAGTAGAACCAATAACTCCAGGTGATGAAAGCACCACAATTGAGTGTTTATCAAATAATATCACTATTCCAATTGTTTCTTCTCTTTTTGTTATTAATAACTCCACTAAAATGCTTCAGTTTATTTGTGTCAAATACTGATAACACCCCACATGAATTCTTCTCACAATAAGGTCTATGACCAGGGAAAGTATTTAACATCTCTTTCACAGTATGGTTTATTCAAAGTGGGTGAATGCCTCTCAGAAAAGAATATTCAGTGTTGCAAACCACAAGGCATAGGCACCAGGGTCTCCTGAAGAATTCAAAAATACTTACAAAATTTGTGGAAGGGAGGGTGTGGAATGGATAGCATACCCACTCAAACTTAATGCTGCTTTTACACCAACTTCTGGGCTTGATAATTTAACACCTACCTGAAAGAAATAATGACTCTTTTGAGCCAGGTGATGAGTCACAGAGTCATAGGTCAATATGGTGAATACAATGAGAACATGTACTGTTTAGCTTCTGTGCACAAAGTGATCTTCCTGGGTATCGTCAAAGGACGAATCTGAGAGAATGATTTCACTTTCTTCTGTCCCTTACTTTTCCATGGTTTTCCCAGTGGGTTTTCCCCTCTGAGGAGTTTTGTGTGGTTGTGGTCAGGGGATGGGAAAGACCAGAGGTAGTCATAAGTTTTAGTAATCTAGTTGGATCTGTCACAACAACGGATTCTGCTGCAGGATCTACGCACCCACACAAGTGGGCTGCGCAACAGGTTTGACAATTGCACTGGGGAGTATGCACTTTCCAGCCAATTAGTATTCCATTATGGTGGTATTTAACTCCTTCTTTTCATTATTTTGTCGAGATTTGACAAAAGGACAGCAACTATTATGCTCTCTGCTTGCCCTCATCCCTGCCTAGGAAAGAAGACTCTCTTTTCGACTGACACTGTCAAGGAGCGGGATTCATTTAGTTTTAGTTATTGCTTCCAGCTGCAGTGTTGGTATTAACTTTCAGTTTGAGACTTCTGGTTAATGGCTCCATGGGCCTAGCGTTTATTGTTTTCCTTTCCCTTTAAATTCTGCAATAACTCTTATTAAAGTCAGTGAACTGCTGACCCAATACAGTGTCTCTCTCCCTCTCTATCTTTTTTTTTTACACACACACACACACACACACACACACACACACACACACACACACACACACACACACACACACACACACACACACACACACACACACACACACACACACACACACACACACACACACACACACACACACACACACACACACACACACCATATCCAAATATTGACAGGATCATCTGGTCTTCTGCCTGCCAATTTTTGTGCGTCTTGAAGTATCTGATGGGTCAGGCATCACTCTCTTCTGTGAACTGGATTTCCATTAAAAACTGTTTTCCCTGCCTAAATTACCCAGGGCACTCTGCACATAATTTAAATGCTCCTACCAACCAAATCCTCCTCAGTTTCACTATATTTCTGTACTCCCATATACCTATCATCATTCTAGATGCCTAGGGTCTCTTGAGGCCATTGCAATGTACTCTCTGAATTTCAGCAGGCTGAGCAACTGCATTGCATCAGATCATAGCTCAAAGTTGGGGTCAAGTTTATTGTCATGTACATAGGTGAAATTGTAAACTAGCAGCAGCATCAAACTATAATGTACAGGAGAAATGATCAAAGGTAAATCAGGTGAAAAAAATCAAATAACATATTTAAGGTAAATACCTGATCTTGATGTTAAGATAGATCATCACACTACCATAAATATGAGATCAAACCTCAAAGTACCATCACTTGGTTATTTAGTTTTTTTACTATTATATCTTTTCATTAAACTTCTTACTGAGTACAAGCAGAATAATATAAACCTGTTGCTGATAGGGCTTCAACAAAGGATATATAAATAACCCTCACCTCATTCTTCTTACAGACCAGAGGAACTTTCAAAAAAGCAGTGGTACTGGTCATATGACCACAAAGGAGACATAGCATGTCAATAACCTGAAATGTTTGCATTGGATGAAATAACTAATTTATCTGCTCCAAGTACTTTGATCAACTCATGATAATAGGAAATTATCACTTGTTCAATCATCTGTCAGGATATTGCTGGACTTTATTTATATTGAACTGGTTTTTTCACAGCTTAGTTTTTAACCTCTCAGGTACCCCAAATTTTTGTTCCACATGCCGAACATTGCTGAGCTACCAGTGCTATCATATCCCTTTTCACAGCTATTACATTTAATTTTGTGCTACAAAATTATGTACAACTTGTACAAAATATCATTGGTACTTTTCATTAGCGTGGCAGGGTGGAGATATGACGGAGGTGCAAGGTGCTCTTTCCCCCCACTAGCCTGTACCTGTTTAGCAGCCCCTACCCTCCCCTCCCCCCCCAAGATCAGAGTCATGTGAATCCATGGGAGTAAGTGGTGGCTGGTGCATATCACAAGTCTTGGTTATGTGACTACTGACGCCAGGCAGACAATATCTGAAGCGTATTGATAGTGGCTGGAGTCACCTGTCTTGCAAAGACTCTGCTCAGAAGGAGGCAATAGCAAACCCCTTCTGCAGAAAAATTTGCCATGAAAATCACAAGACCATAAGACCGTAAGACATAGGAACAGAATTAGGCCATCTGGCCCATCAAGCTACTCTGCCATTCAATCATGGCTGATCCTTTTTTTATGTCCTCCTCAACCCTAGTCTTCTCCAGTTATCCATGATCCTATGTCATATGACATGTCATATAACGAATGATCTTTTCATTACTTCTGTTAGTAAGATCAGTGTCCAGGAGGGGGCTCAGCTGGAATGACCTTTGGGAAACATTAACTGGCTTTTGAGATTTAAAACGGGAAGCATGATTGCCTTTTTTTGACTCCATGCTTGTGCCTGATTGTACAAGCAGTGCTTGCACTCTTAAAGTCTTGTACCATTGCCACACTCTGCCAGGGCTCCGGAGTGAAAAATTGCCACTTTAATCAGATGTATAAGGGCATCTCATCCATGTCAAAATGCATTCTGGTGTTTCAACATCTTTGAAAGAATGGAGAAACAGAAAATATAAATAAATCTATTTTTAAACTTTGTCATGCAGCCAAGCTGAAAAAGACAACGACGTTAAGTGACTTCCTTCGATACATGACTTTTGCATATTCAATCAAGATCATACTGAAGTCTGTGAAAGCATGGATTTAACCATGACAACTATTTCATAGTATCTTCACAGGACACTGACATAAACAACTAGTTAATTGGACAGAGCAACATATTAATATTAATTGATTTATAAGCTAGAGGACATGTAGCCTCAACTGATTCCAAATTTAGGTTCTTAACACAAGATTATAGTGGTGAAGTTCATATTCTAGAAACTACAAAAACAGAATTATTGTAAGAATTGTTTATTTTTTGATGTGCTTACCAATAGGCTTTCAGTTAATTGTTGCTAATGCTCAAATGACTTGAATATTGTAGAAGCAATGAACATAGTAGAGTATTAGAATAGGTAATGTGGTTTTCTAGAGATTTACATAAATGTTGCTGTGTAGGCCTAACTGCTTCATTATGTTGTGACTTTGAGATGAAACAGTTGTACTATTGGATCAATGTATACCCTGTCCATGTTCCATAGTCTTTCTATTTCCTCTTTTAATTCAGCGCAATTCATTTATTGATTTCTAGATGTTATGTGTGTTTAGAATGGCTATATCTATTAGGCTGTACTTGCTTGTTTATGATATTATAATCCAGATGGTTATTATAGATTGCCCTATCTGTAATAATCGATTAGTTGTAATATAATATGCAGGACACTGACTCTAAAACTGGATCAGGCTTTTATTTATAGATATGGTGTCTTCTCTGAGTTTGTATTTCAAAGCAAGATTTTGGTGAATGATGTTTGCCACTTGATTGTGCCTGTGTATGTAATCAGATTGAGTTAAACTGCTGCTGGATCCTGTAATATGTTGGATTGTTTCTGGTTTCTCTTGCCATTTTCTGCATTTATCATCTTGAATTTGTTGGTCTTTTATTATGCGTTTTTGATTTTTTATGTTTTAATCACCCATTCCTGTATTTCCACAAGGAACCCCTCTGTTTCTGGGAGGCATTCTACAACTATTATTATTATGTATTACACTGTACTGTTGTTGTAAAACAACAAATTTCACAACACGTGCCAATGATATCAAACCTGATTCTGATTACGTTAACATATTGCCTGTTAGTGAGAATTCTGTTTAGCCAATTGGATGATATGACAGCTATTGGGTGCCGGAGGTCCCTGTTGGATGCATGTCTGACAGCAGCAGACGTCAAAAAAGGAGACCACTTCCAACAAATATTGAAGCTTTCTTTGTGTTTGGTCGGAAGTGTCATTGTTTTGCAGTGACTATAAGTTCTGGATATTGTTTCCACTGATGTTATGTGCTCTAATGACTGCCTAATTAATTAAATATATATTGTCAATTAAGCTAACAATGTTTCAGATGATCCCTTTTGGGAGTACGGTTATACAATGAGATCTGAGAAAACCAGTGGATTTTTTTAAATACATTTTAACCTTCTGCTAAAAAAGTATGATGGGATTGGTTAATGCATGATACAGGATGTATATTTTTGACCTATGAAAGTACAAGTGGAGTTGATCGATTGATACAAGAATAATGGATGGGATGTTCAGCTATGAAAATCTCCATACTGAACCATGAAACAGTGAATGTAGAATGATGCAGCACTGGATAGGCCATTCAGCCCACAATGCTGTGCCAATCTTTAATCCAATTTGTACTAAATGTCCCTCTCCTGTGTATCATCCATGTCTCTCCATACCCTTCATATTCATGTGTTCATCTAAAAGCCATCAAACTAGCTGCTTTCACTGAAACCTGATCACCCATTCCAGGCACCTACCACTCTCTGTTTTTTAGATAGATAGATAGATAGATAGATAGATAGATAGATAGATAGATACTTTATTCATCCCCATGGGGAAATTCAACTTTTTTTCCAATGTCCCATACACTTGTTGTAGCAAAACTAATTACATACAATACTTAACTCAGTAAAAAATATGATATGCATCTAAATCACTATCTCAAAAAGCATTAATAATAGCTTTTAAAAAGTTCTTAAGTCCTGGCGGTAGAATTGTAAAGCCTAATGGTATTGGGGAGTATTGACCTCTTCATCCTGTCTGAGGAGCATTGCATCGATAGTAACCTGTCGCTGAAACTGCTTCTCTGTCTCTGGATGGTGCTATGTAGAGGATGTTCAGAGTTTTCCATAATTGACCGTAGCCTACTCAGCGCCCTTCGCTCAGCTACCGATGTTAAACTCTCCAGTACTTTGCCCACGACAGAGCCCGCCTTCCTTACCAGCTTATTAAGACGTAATAAAATTGTCTCTCACATTGCCTTTAAACTCCTCCCACCCCTCCTCCAAACCTTAAGAGCTTGTCTTCTTGTGTTTGACCTTTCTACCCCATGGAAAAAATTCTGTACTTATGCTTCTCATAATTTTACAAACCTCTAGCATGTCTGCCCTCAGCCTCTGCCGCACTAGGGAGAACAACTCAAGGTTGTCCAAGCTTTTCTTAAAGCTCATCTAGGCAGCATCTTGGTAAACTTCTTCCACACCTTTTCCACATTTCTCTTCTAGGACTATCAGACACGCACACAATATTCCAAGTGTGATTTGACAGAAGTTTTTTATGACAGCAGCATGACTTCCTTACACTTATACACAACACCCCTCCTAATAAAGGCAAGCATTCCATATGTCTTATTTACCACCTTATTCACTTGCATGCTAGCTATGAACCTGGACCCCAAGCTCCCTCTGTACCTCAATGCTATTGAGGGGCCTACCATTAACTCTATACATTCTATTTTCAAAATATAACACCTCTCACTTGCCCAACTTTAAAAGGGCTTTAAAATTGTTAGTCAAAGAAACTGGAGGTATAACAATAGAGTCAATTATTTAAACCATATAATGGCAGTCAGGTTCTTATCAAGTTCGTTGTTTCCTTTGGAAGTGTATCATATGTAAAAAGTGACAATGCAAATTAGAATGAATTCATTCTGGTATATAGATGTTCAGGAATGTATCTGACTCTAAAAAGAAAACATGCAAGAAGCTTGTATTATTTGGATGTAGAAGTATTTTCCCTGAATTTTGACAGTAATGGAAAAGGCAGTGCACAATTTAAACTTAATCCAGAGTGGGGATGACTTTAGAGGAGTGGGTAAATTTACAATATTCAGCCTTCTAGTGCTCCCTTGTTATTCTTGACTCATTTAACTTGCCTGCTGCTGCCTTTTCTTTTGACACCAAGTCATTCAGTCCCTGCTGTTATTTTAATCAAGTGATTGTCTTTGATCAAGTGAAATCTAAAAATCAATCTATTTCACAAATTAGAACTCTGGTTGTGAATTAAGTTGCTCTTAGCACAAGATACTTATTTAACTGCAGTCACTGATTCTCTTCTGCTGATTCAGAACACAGAACGTTTCAGTATTTGCATAAAAGAGGTTAGGACGAAATGGTTAGTAACAGAATTTATTAATGAGTACCTTGGCTCACCATGTCCATGCTGACCATTAAATACCCAGCAATTTTAATCCCATTTACCAGCACAAGGTTTGTAACTTTACATATCTTGGTGATTCAAGTGCTCATTTAAATATTTCTTAAATGCCACTAATATACCCTTAGACAGTGTTGCAAACTGGACTGTCCTCTAAATGGGGGAAAAATCCTCCTCAGATTCCCACTTAACTATTTACCCTTAGTTTAAACCTACAGTGTATCCGCTGCTTTCTGTCTTCCCTGCTATGGGGAAAAACGGTTTCCTCTTGCCTACACTGTCACTATGTCTCACAGTTTTCGATATTCTTTGTCATCTTCCTCTATTCCAAGGAAAACAAAGTGGCACAAGTTCAGTAATGGCCCAAGTGCAGAGGGACAGATGCAGAAGTGCAGTGAACAGTTCACTGAGTTTAATAAGAGGTGTACAGAACAAAGTAAAGTAATACATTCTAGGCCAACAGGACTACTAACTAATAACAAATGACATCACTGCGGCTCAAAAGCAGTAACTTAGTGCTAAATGAATACTGCTCCTTTGAACAGCATCTCTCTAAATCACATGGACTAAGGTAAGCAGGGATCATTGCTGTTGCTGTGCTTCACTGAAGACTTGACAAGATGAAAATGAAAGGAAGGGAGTTAAATAAAATTACAAAGAAACCCTAATTAGCTGGAATTCTCCAATGAACGATTGCCGAGTTCTTTCAGCTGTCCCCCTGTGAAGATGCCCAGACTCTGCGGCAGCGTCCATGGCTGTGACAGGGCTCCCCTCTCTAGGCCCAGCTTCTGAGGTGCCATTAGCCTGTGCCCGCTGTAAGTCCCAGGTGGGAGATTTGTCCAGTATGTGTTGAGCGGCACCCAAAATTGTTGCTCTGGGTCATAACCTTTGCAATCCTCGAGGTACTGAACACTGCCCTGCACCCAGTGAGATGCTAGGACACATTGCACAGAATAGACCAGAGACCTATCCCAAGAGGGGGTGTGGGGGGAGTGACTGGAGTTAGTGGGGAGGAAGTCACTGGCTTGAGGTGGGGAACACGGAACACTGGGTGAATCTTCATGGATGATGATAGGTGCAGCTTAGAGGAGGCTCTATGGATAGTCTTTTTCACAAATGTAGCATGGGCCAAACTGCGGCTCTCTACTCTCAGTGGAAGTTCTCTAGACACCAG
Organism: Hemitrygon akajei; assembly: GCF_048418815.1. Classification (NCBI taxonomy): domain Eukaryota; kingdom Metazoa; phylum Chordata; class Chondrichthyes; order Myliobatiformes; family Dasyatidae; genus Hemitrygon; species Hemitrygon akajei. The sequence continues at coordinate 58,640,707 of NC_133137.1, forward strand.
CCAGGCCTTGTTCCCTGGCTCGAGAGGCTTCACCTTTCAGCGGAACTGGTCAGCCTGCCAGACCTGTCTCTGTTTGTGCTTGTAGGGTTGGACCAACTATTCAGCTGCAGGGACTCCTACAACAATCTCTTGGTCAGAGGAGATTGGTGGCTGAAATTCCTTTTGACATTTAAAGGGGGACATGCCAGTGGAGGATCACTCGGGTTATTGTGGGCAATTACTGCCCAAACCAGCTGGGAACTCCAGGTTTTGGGGTTGGAAGAGACAAGGCAGTACAGGGTTGTCTCCAACTCTCAGTCTGGCTGTTAGCTTGGGGATAGAAACCTGATGAGAGGTTGAATGTGGCTCCCAAGAGAGAACAGAAAACTTTCGGAAAGTGGGACGTGAACTGTGGGCCTCTATCAGACACTATATCCTGAAGGAAGTTGTGCATCCAAAACATATGCTGAACCAAGAGGGTCATAGTCTCTCTAGCTGACGAGAACTTAGGGAGAACTTATGCAGTGGCCTGCTTTAGGGAACTGATCCACAACTACCAGAATGGTAGTGTTCCCATCTAATAGAGGCAGGTCAGTGATGAAATCCACCAAGACCAGCGGTAGAGAAGCCCAAGCAGTAGTCAGAGCAGGGCACCGATGTAACATCTTGTTCCAGGCAAAAGTGGGACAGGCAGAGACAACACTATGGAAATTATCTCTCTATAAATTCCAGGGTCAATTGAATACCCTAGTGGCTAACCAGATGGGGAGAGTGACCCCACTCCAACACTTTGGGGCACACAGTGGCAGGGACAAACAGCAGGTTGTTGGGTTCCCCAGCTGAGCCGGGATCCGACTGTTGGGCAACACTCTCCTTTGCCCCTATTCCCCAAGTCACTATAGCAGCTACTGTATTTTGTATTGATGGTCGGTGGTGGGTGGGGGGGGGGGGGGTAAGAGATGGGCTTTGGATTACCATTGTCTTTAGAAATATAAAACTGGCAGGAACGAGCATCAGGACTGCTGGAGGGCAGTATGTGAGTGTGAAATTAAACTGGATGAAGAAGAGAGTCCAATGGGCTTGATGGGCATTGAGTCTCTTTGCATCGCAAATGAAGGAGAGGTCCTTTATGATCTGTCCATACCAGAAAGGGGTGCTCAGCTCCCTCCAGCCAGTGTCACCATACCTCCTGGGCCTCTTTAGTGGCCAGATGTTCTTGGTTTCTGACATTAGTTACAGTCTTCTGGAGTCAAAGCAATGGGAAAGGAAAGCCCAGGGGTGTGTCTGGTTATCTACTGAAGAGTGCTGGGAGAATACAGCTCCAATGCATCAACCTCGATGGTGAAAGGATGGGATGGGTCTGGATTTTGCAGTGCTGTAGCAGTGGTGAAGCATTCACTGGCCTGCTTCATTTGTCTAATCGAATCCTGCAGTGTTCTCCTTGGTGAGTGCATTTATGCGAACTGCGATGGACCTAAAGTTTCTGATGAAGCAGTGATAAAAGTTTGCAAACACCCTGAAGCACATCACCTGTTTGAATGTAGATAGTTTGGGCCACTCTGACTGCCTGAGCTTGACGTGGGTCCGTTTGAACTCTGGAAGGGGTGAGGAATGTAGCACAAGAATGACACCTGCTCTTTGTGAACTCACACTTTTCTGGCTTGGCGTAAAGGTTGTTTGAGGAGCCATCTGAGAACCTTCCAGACATACTGGACGTATTCCTGGTGAGAACAGGAATAGACACGAATGTCATCGAAATACACAAAAACAAACTGACTCAACATGTCCTAGAGCACGTTGTTGACCAAGCCTTGCAAAACAGCAGGGGCATTGGCCAGACCAAATGGCAACATGAGGTACTCATAGCAGCCAGTGGAGGCATTGAATGCGGTCTCCCACTCATCCCTCTGTGCATGCGAGCCAGATTGTAAGCATTGTGTAGATCAATCTTAGAGAATATGTTTGCTCCCTGGAGTTATTCAAATGCAGAGGCAAAAAGGGGAAGAGGGTAGCAGATCTTCACCATGATGTTTTTCAGGGACTGATAATCAATACAGGGCTGGAGCTTGCAAACTGTCTTGCTCACTAAAAGGAAGCCACCCCTGCTGGTGAGGTAGATGGACAGATAAATGCCTCCTTGATGTATTCTTCCATGGCCACTCTTTCAGGATGAGAGAGGGAGACTAGGACTAGATCCTGTTAGGAGGTCAATGGCGCAGTCCTATGGCTGATGTGGAGGCAGGGAGGTAGACTTCTTACTGAAGACCTCAAGAATGTCAGCACCTTCAGCTGGATCACCTGACGGGTCCACACTACTAGTTGGCTTAGGAGGGATATCACTGACAGGGGCCTGAGCTGTACCCCGACAGGTAGGCAGGCAACACACAAAATGCTGGAGGAACTCAGCAGGCCAGACCGCATCTATGGATAAAAAGTACGGTCGATGTTTCGGGCCAAGACCCTTCAGCAGTGCTGAAGAAAAAAAGATGAGGAGTAGATTTAAAAGTGGGGGGAGGGGAGAGAGAAAAACACCAGGTGATGTGTGAAACCAGGAGGGGGAGGGATGAAGTAAAGAGCTGGAAAGTTGGTGAAAGCGATAGGGTGCTGAAGAAGGAGGAGTCTGATAGGAGAGAACAGAAGACCATGGAAGAAAGAAAAGGCCAGGGAGGAGCACTAGAGGGAGGCGATGGGCAGGCAAGGAGATAAGGTGAGAGAGGAAAAAACGGATGGGGAATGGTGAAAGGGGGGGGGGCATTACCAGAAGTTCGAGAAATCGATGTTCATGCCATCAGGTTGGAGAGTATTTATACAGAATATAAGGTGTTGTTCTTCCAACCTGATTGTGGCCATATCGTGACAGTAGAGGAGACCATGGCCTGGCATATCAGAATGGGAATGGGAAGTAAAATTAAAATGAGTGGCCACTGGGAGATCCCTCTCATTCTAGCAGACTGAGTGTAGGTACTACGTAGGTGGAGATGGAGGATTTGAGAAAATGGCAATGATGTTTTTACAAGTATCAGGGTGGGAAGAGGGATAGTCCAGGTAGCTGTCAGAGTCCATGGGTTTATAATAGACATCAGTAGATAAGCTGTCTCCATTGATAGAGATAGTGAGATTGAGAACTGGTAAATTTGAGGGCAGAGTGGAAGTTGGAGGCAAAACTGATGAAGTTGATGAGCTCCACATGGATGCAGGAAGCAGCAGCAATGCAGTCTTTGATGTAGCATAGGAAGAGTGGAGGACGGGTACCAGTGTAGGCTTGGAACATAGACTGTTGCACGTGGCTGACAAAAACGCAGGCATAGCTGGGACCCACGCGAGTGCCCATGGCTATACCTTTTGTTCGAAGGAAGTGGGAAGAGCCAAAGGAGAAATTATTGAAAGTGAGGACAAGTTCTGCTGGATGGAGGAGAGTGGTGGTGGAGGGGAACGGGTTGGGCTCTGGTGTCCAGAAATAAACAGAGAGCTTTGATACTTTCCTGGTGGGGGATGGAGGTGTATAGGGTCGGGACATCCATTGTGAAAATAAGATGATGGGAGCCATGGAACTTGAAATCTTTGAAAAGATCCAGAGCATGTTAAGGGTCATGAATGTAGGCAGGAAGGGACTGCACTAGAGAGGATAAGACAGAGTTGGGGTAAGGCATGCTGGTCCTCAATCTTGGAGCACTTTTAAGGACCAATCGATTGGTGTCGAGAGAGCCAGGTAAGGCCAAGCACCAGCAGCAGTTCAGGTGAATCTATAGCATAGAAGAAGAGCTGTTCCCTATTCTTGCCTTCTAGCACAAGTTGGAGGGGTATCATAGAAAGGTGGATCTTACCAGTGCTCAGAGGCCAACCATCCAGAATCCTGATATCAATATTCCATCTCAATGGGAACTCTGCTTCTATGAGCATGGGAGATATCCATGAGGTTCCCGGCTGCCCCAGAGTCAATAAATGCTAGAAGCCCATGGGTCTGGGATCCCCTCAACAGGGAAGCTGGGAGTATTACTTGATTAGGGGATAATACTTGCAGGGTGAATCGAACTGGCAGAATTCCCTTCTTGCTGACAAGTCTCAAGATTGGGCACATGGGACATAGTGTCATGGTGAGCCACAGCAGAGGCAGCACCCTGTCCTTCTGTGCCGATCACATTCCTCCTGAGACAGGTACAGGCCCCCCACCCCCTACAAGAGATCCTCAGTGGGTGATGAGAGAGGAGAGAAGGGGGTGAAGACAGGCAGTAATCTGATGAGTATGAGAGATGGGGCATTCCCCCTCAGCTGTCCGGTTGTGTATTTGAATGGACAAATTTAACAGGCCGTCCAGGCTGTCCTCTTCATCACGCACTTTGATCTCTGTACTCAGGCCATGCTGGAAAGCAGTGACGAGGTTTTTGACTCCCATCCAGGAGATTTGTAGTCTTCTGAGAGCTAGATTGGTGGCATTTAAGTCTGCTGATCCAGGTCTATATAAAAAAGCCAGGTATGACTTGTGGAGGGCTGTTTCAAAGGCCAAGAAACAATTCCGGGAGAGGTTAGAGGCAATGTCAGATGCACATCAACTGTGGCAGGGTTTGCAGACCATTACTTCCTACAGTGCAAAACCCAACACCATGAATGGCAGCGATGCTTCACTCCCAGATGAGCTCTATGTCTTTTATGTTCGCTTTGAAAGGGAGAATAAAACCATAGCAATGAGGATCCCTGCAGCATTCGATAACCCTGTCTCTGTGTCGGAGGCTGACATTGGGGGGGCGGGGGGGGGGGGTGAACCCTGCAAGGCAGCAGGGACTGATGGAGTACCTGGTAAGGCTCTGAAAACCTGTGCCAACCAACTGGTGGGAGTGCTCAAAGACATCTTCAACCTCTCCCTGCTACAGTCAGAAGTTCCCACCTACTTCAAAAGGGCATTAATTATACCAGTGCCCAAGAAGAGCAGTGTCAGTAGCCTTAATGACTATTGTTCAGTAGCACTCACAACTATGGTGATGCAATGCTTTGAGAGATTGGGCATGGCTAGAATCAGCGCCTATCTCAGAAAGGACCTGGACCCATTGCAATTTGCCTATTGCCACAATAGGTCTACAGCAGACGTGATCTCAATGACTCTCCATGCAGGCTTAGATCACCTGGACAATGAAAATACTTATGTCAGGATGCTGTTTATTGACTATAGCTCAGCATTCAACATCATTCCTATAGACCTGATTGAAAAGCTACAGAACCTGGGCCTCTGTACCTCCCTCTGCAACTGGATCTTCGACTTCCTAACTGGAAGTCTACAATCTGAGTGGTTTGGAAATAACATCTCCACCTTGCTGACGATCAACACTGGCGCACCACAACGACGTGTGCTTAGCCCACTACTGTACTCTCTCTACACCCATAACTGTGTTGCTAGGCATAGCTTAAATGCCAACTATAAATTTACTGATGATGCGTCTATTGTTGGCTGAATTTCAGATGGTGACAAAAGGGCAAACAGGAGTGAGATATACCTGTCAGTTGAGTGGTGTTGCAAGAACAACCTTGCAGTCAATGTCAGTCAGCAAGACCAAAGAGCTGATTATGGACTTCAGGAAGGGTAAGACTAGGGAAGACAAACCAATTGTCATTGTGGGATCAGAAGTGGAGAGAATGAGCAATTTCAGGTTCCTAGGTCTCAGTATCTCCCAGCACCTAACCTGGATGCAACGTATTAATGCAGCTATAAAAAAGGACTATGATTCTTTTGGGAGTTTGAGGGGATTTGTTTTGTCAACTAAAACACTCAAACTTCTACAACTGTGCTGTAGAGAGCACTCTGACTGGCTGCATCACTGTCTGGAATGGAATGGAAAGTTGGAAAGTTAGTCAGTTACATCATGGGCACTAGCCTCTGTAGTATCCAAGACATCTTCAGGGAGCAGTGCCTTAGGAAGGCGGCATCCATCATTAAAGATCCCCACCACCCAGGACAGGCCTTCTTCGCATTGTTACCATCGGGAAGGAGCATACTTAGTGATTCAGGAGCAACTTCTTCCCTTCTGCCATCTGATTTCGTCACGTACATAGCTCACATCAACAAGACCTGGCTGCCAGGAAAACTCAAGCTGTGGTGCTTCCAGTTCAGTATACTCCCAAGACTCAGGTGGCCTTTAACAGTGTATGAAATCCCCATCAACAAGGTGGAAAAGCTCGAAAGAGTGATCAGCACACATGTGAAACAGTGGCTTGGACTTCCATGATGCTTAAGTCTTATTGGACTGTACGGGAACGGCAAATTGAAATTACCAATTGCAAGTCTTGTGGAAGAATTCAAATACACCAAAGCAAGGTTGGTCACGACCCTCATTGAATCTGAAGATACTGTTATTAGAACAGCGGCCCCCCTTGTGGTAACAGGGAGGAAGTGGACCCCATCTGAAGCCATTCAGAGTGCTAAGTCTGCTTGATGTGCTTGGCCAAGTCCAACTTGAGAGAGCCGGGCTCGGGCTCATCACAAAGGCTTCTCAATGGCACAAGGCAACATTAGTGCAGAAAAGACGGCCGGAGGAGGAGACAAGACAGGAGGAGACAGAGCGACACACCAGGGCCGTCTCAATGGCCAAGTAGGGCCAATGGACTAATTTGGAGAACCTTGAAAAGAGGAAACTCAGCTGGCATGACACCTGGGAGATGGAGGGATCTCGGCTAAGTTTTGTCATCAGAGCCACTTATGACCTCCTACTAACACCTCAAAACCTGAACCAGTGGTGTGGAGAAGACCCCACTTGCTCTCTTTGTCAAGCACCTGGATCTCTAAGGCACATTTTAACAGGATGCACCATGAACCTCAGCCAGGGGTGGTATACTTGGCGGCATAACCAAGTTCTCAGACAGCTGGCATCAATCCCGGAACAGGGGCAAATCACCACAAATGTTCTCCCACAAACATCGGCAAGAAATGTTCACATCACACGATTTGTACCAGCAGGCCCACCTCCAGAACACCATATAACATCAAAAGAGGTAAGCATTCTGCAGGTTGTTCGGGATTGGAAAATGGACATGGACTTGGAAAAAAAGCTTGTGTTTCCCCCAGACATTGCGGCTACAACACTCCGGCCAGACATAGTCCTGTGGTCCACAACAGCCAAGCTGGCATATGTTGTGGAATTGACAGTATCGTGGGAAGATGGCGTTGAAGAAGCTTATGAGAGCAAAAAGACCAAGTACTCTGACCTGGCAACTGAAGCTGCCCAGAATGGCTGGAAGACCAAGATTTTCCCTGTAGAAGTAGGATGCAGGGGATTTGTGGCTACATCTATGACCAGTCTATTGAAGAAGATGGAGGTGAGGGGTTATTCACTCCAAAAAGCAATCAAGTCCTTGTCAAATGCAGCAGAAGAAAGCAGTAATTGGATTTGGATTAAAAGGAAAGACAACAACTGGGCTGCAAGATGAAGACGGGAGGGTACGGAACTGAGAGGGGTGTATCTGGGATGCCAGATGAGCCCTGTTGAGCTCTGTTGAGCCCTCTAGAGACATCTGGGCTTATCAACAAAATGTCAAAGAAGGAGGGTGCCCACCTGATGACCCTGATGTGGTACCTACCCTCCTCGTCACCACTCCAAGTCCACTGCCAACATCGAGAGTGCCGATTTACCATAGGGATTGAAACTCAAGTCCTATTAGCTCCACTGAATGGACATTGAACCCATGAACGCTACCTCACTATCTTTTTATTTCTATTTTATTTGCACTACTTATTTTAACTTAACGATTTAATATATATATTTACTATAATTCAATTTTTTCTCTATTTATTTATCATGCATTGCATTGTACTGCTGCTGTAAAGTTAACAAATTTCATGACATATGCAGGTGATATTAAAATCTGATTCTGATGCGGCACCTCCTATCCTGTCTCAACCACAAGTGTGTGGAACTTTACTGCATAGTCTTTCAGTGACCCTCACCCTTGGTGGGTAGCCTCCTGACCCCATACAAGAAGGTCAAACATTCTCTTGAACTCGACTACAAATTGCTGGAAAGTCTGGGCTGCAGGAGAACCTTGTTCTCTTAGGGTGTTGAACAGGCTGAGCGGGGTCTGACTAAGCGATTCACCAGTTTACTAAACCAACCTGGGTGGGCTTGGAAAGTCAGGTCACACTGTGTAATTAAGTTTCTGCAGCCGTCAGTGCCACCGGAGTGTCTGCTGGATGTAGGAATACTCGGATCAGGCCTGGAAGAAGACAAGGGAATCGGGACATTAGCGGCTCAGGTTGATGAGATTGCAATAGAAGAGGATGCGAGAGCTGACACCTGCTCTTTCAGCTTGGAATGGGCTTTCTGCTCTGAGAGTAAACGTTGTACTGCAAGAGCCATTTCTACCAACCCAACCTCCACTGACTTTAATTTCTCCTCCACCTGACCAACAAAATTCAGCCTGGACTAATCTTGCTGCTCTGAGAGTAGTTGTTGCACTGTGAGAGCCACTTCTGCTTCATTACAGTCCTGGTCCAAACATGGATGAAGGAGTTGAACTCCAGAGGTGAGGTCTAAGTAAATGCAATTGATGTCAAGGCAGTATTTGTTCGAGTGTAGTATGCAGTTATACTGGAGTCAGTGGTAATCAGGTGTAAATCTCTGCTTGTTGGAATCATACCTCACACAATGGAGAAGGGTTATGGTAGGCAGAGGTCAATTATCTCAGCCACTGGACACCTCTGCAGAAGGTTAATCTTCTGAACCCAACCATATTCGCTCAATGCCCTACCTTTAGTTGTAAGATCAGAGCGGGGATGCCCACTGGTGACTGCACAGTGTTTAGCAGTATTCATAGCTCTGCAGGTAATGAAGTCCACATCCAAATTCAACAAGACTTTGGACAATATCCAGGCCTGGGCTGACAGGTGGCAATATTTGCATTACACAAGTGCCAGTCAATGACAATATCCAAAAGAGAAAATCCAGCTATCATCTCCTGACATTCAATTGTATTACCATCACTAAATCCCGCACTTCCAATATTCTGGTGGTCACAATTGACCAGAAGCTGAACTGAAGTAGCTATAAATATAACGTGCCTACCAGAGCAGACTAGAACCTTACAAACCTGTGACAAGTGACCAAACTCCCCAAAGAATATCTACTATCCACAAACAGCATTAGGTATACCCTCCATTGCCTCAATGACACTCAAGAAGCTCGACAATATATAGGACATAGCAGCCTGTTTGATAGGCATACCATCCCGAGCCATTCACTCATTCCACCATTGATGCACAGTAGAGGTAGTTTGTACCATCAACAGCATGCATTGCAGCAACTGATCAAGAGTTGTTAAACAGTATCTTCTAATCCCATGACCTCTACAAGCTAGAAGGACAATGGCAACCAAAGCATAGGGACACCACCATGTGGAAGATATCCACAAGGAACACACCATCCTGAGATGGGACTACATTTATCCATGATATCATTTGGCCTTAACATTCACACACATACAGATACTGACTGCGATATTTCAACAGTAAACCCAACCATTTTCCTCAAACAAATTCCCCTAGAGACACCTCCTTATATACCCTCTTGGTATATAAGTGGCACCCAACAATTTTCCTCTGTGTCAGGGAATTGTGTACCCTATACCTCTATCGCTATGCCAAAAAGTACATATTGCTGAGATTGGAAGGCTATTGAAGACCAGGATAGCAGAACAGAAATGTGCCTTAAAAAAACTTGAAAGCAGATCACTGCTTATCATACTCATGAGAACCAAAGTTTGATGAGGCCAACGTCTTTGGCAAGAAAGAGAATGCCTACAATAGAAAGATTAGGGAAACACTGGAGATGAAGCATGTGGGGGACCTAAATGTCAGTTCTAAGAGTGTAAAGATAACTCTAGTCTGGGATAACACATTCCTAAAGTGGGGTTGGACTAAAAGAAAAGAATTGACCAATCAGAACAAGGCCAATTCAAACTAACCAATCAGGAATAGGCAATTCAGATCCAGCCAATCAGGATTGAACATTAAGCCCTGCCCTTGCTCTGCTCACTCGAGAGGGTATATAAGGAGGTGTCTCTAGGGGGATTTCTCATTTGATTAACTTGTGCTTGAGGAAGATGGTAGGGTTTACCTTTGAAATATTGCAATCTGTATCTGTAAGTATGTGACTGTTAAGGTCAAAGAATAATATGGATAGATTTGATAACGAGTTACAAAACTTCTGTAGTCACTAATGGAAATACATTGTCATTCCTTCACTGGATCGAAATCTTGGGGTACCCTTCCTGATAGCTCTGTGGCTATACCCACACTTCAAAGATGGCAGCCATCTTCACCCCTGTTACCTCCTCTTAGGCAATTAAATGGTGGCTTAGCAGCAAAGTGCACATCCCTTGAATGAATAAAATATAATCTGATAAAGTTCCTCTGCATCCTCTCAACGCAGTCATGTCCTTCTGTGAGGAGAAGTAGTTAAAAGAGAATAAACAGTTATTGTGGAAGATAAGTAGAAATAAAAATTAACTGGGAGTCTGCATAATAGCAAATTAGAGGAGTAGGATGGAAGTAATTCATAACTAGTAATATTACATTGTTCCCACCTCTCCTTGCCCTGACAGGTTATTATAACTCTTCATTGTCTAACAGAAATAATGGTACAGCACAACTGTGGTACAGGACAGGATGTAACTGAGAAATGATTATTTGCATAGAGAATGTTGCCTATTTAGCATCTTCAACATATCACAAAGGCTTAAAAAAGGGAACCACTTAATGAGATAAGAAAAACTTCCAGTCAAGGAGATTAGTTAGAGAGTGAGATTGAGGTAGAGAAGTTTGGGGATAGAATTGCAGAGACAGGAAAAAGCACTGTTTCAATCACAAAGCATAGTCATCAGTTAATTTGACTTGACCTCAAGGAACACCTGAGAGCATTGGATACAATAAAGACAATCAGGCAGTCCCACATCTTGGGTGTGGTGCTGAAGGTTTGTGCTCCGGAACCACCTGTGCCTGTAATCGGGCTGTTTCTATGACATTGTTAAGGTATCAGTTACCTGACAAGGTGGAAAGCTGCCAGGGTACATCTTGTTCACAAAAGCAGGATAACTCTAATCTAGCTAATTACCATTGCATCAGAATACTCAGTTATCAGTACATGATGGAAACTGTTGACAAGTTTCATCATTTGAATGCCTGTATTATATTCTGATAAGACCACCAGGCTCCAGTCTTCACCACAGCCTTGGGATCACCTTTGACGGGTGGAATGTTCTAAATAAAAGGACGTTTGGCTCATGTGAGCACCACCTGCAAGTTTCCCTGAGAAGTTGCTGTTCATTCATTATCACTGGGTATACATCCTGACTGATAACAATGAAAAAGCACCTGTGTCTCACAAACTGCAGCAGTTCCAGGGTGCAGCTTGTTCTTACCATCTAAAGGGCAATAAATGCTTGCAATTCCAGTATGTCCAGATCCTGTCAATGGATAAAAACATATAATGGATTTGGAAGAGCAGTGGAATTTGATCAAAATGGCAGCAGATAAATGTGAGTCCTTTGCCACTGTTCTTTGATTTAAGCAGCAAATTTACAGCATTGTGCTCTTTTTGTGAACCATGGAAGTGGCTGAATTCTTTTAAATGGTGATTTGAATTAAATTCATTGGTTTGACCAGTTCTTGTTAATTATGCTTTTAATTGATAGGGATGGCTCTTTATATTTCTTTTTTTTTCTATTTTATATCTTTATATTTTGTGTGTGTTTCTTTATATTTGTAGCAGCTTTAACTGTATACTGTTCCTCAGTGAGGGGGAAAGAGAAGGAAAAGAGGGGAAAAAGCAGGGAGAGAGGGCGAGAGAGGGAATCGAAGACTTTAATTTAAAAATTAATCTTAGTTTAAACTATACATGGATCACTTGACTTACTTGGCTAACTCCCTCTGCAGAATTAGCTTCTGGATTTACAGGGATGAGTTTTATCATTAAAATTTCATGCACAAAGCTTTGACAGAAACATATGCTGGGATTTTGGCAATACCTCATAAAGTGAATGAATAATGCATCAGAAACCACATTGAGTGAATCGGCTTTGGTTCCCAAATTCCAACATTCGCTTCCACTGCATGATTTCCTTTGCTCTGACAATTAATTAGCAAAGTCTATCCTTCTCCAGCAATTTGAATGCATTGGCTTAACTGATTCTTCAATATGGAACTGAAAATATGTTCCCTAAAATATTATAGTTTGGGTGAGACTTCAAGGCACATCACCCACTGTGTTCTTATGTGGAGGTAGAGCATCTCCTAGTTTTATTTTAAAAGGAGCAGTGAAAAGAACCCTCTATGGTATCCTGGAAAATATTTATTTTCAATCAACATCTTCATATTGGTTGTCAATGTTGTTTGTGAGAACATACGGTGTACAATCCAACTGCTAAACCTCTGTCATTATTATAGTTACCACATGTTGAAAGTACTTAGTGAGGTATTTCTGAGAGCTTATGAGATTGTGGGTCTCCCTTTATTTTCTTGGGCAGTACAATTAAAGAACTAAACCAATGAATTAATCAAGCTTAGTATTTTCAACTAGTTTTGCTATTAATCGAGTCTTCAATCAAACTAATGAAGAGAAAATGAACTGAAAAACAAAAGGAGCATTGGCCAGACCAAATGGCTTCAAGAGGTACTTATAGTGGCCAGTGAAGGTGTTGAATGCTGTCTTTCACTCATCCCCTTCTGACCAACACCCGACCTGGTACTCAGTTCTGTTGAGTTCTGCAGAATTGTCATTGTAATGCCAGTTGTCTGGAGTTATGGTCCAAGATTAATTTTTACCTCATTGCAATTAAATTTGATTATTTTTAAGGCTATAAGGAACTCCTTTATAATTTTTTATAAGTGTCTCATAGATCTTGAAGCAATTCTAATCAATCTCTCACATCATGGCATTTTTCCCAATCCTTGCAACAGATGCAGAGGCAAATTTTTAAGCTGATGTTCTGAGAAGTAAAGACTGGTTTAGGGCCTTATTATTTTTTTGAGTATATTATGACTAATTCTTTTTAAACTTTTTTCTTATTTTACTCTCTGAAATGGAAGGATTATCCAAATGAAATAATTCCTGTGCAATTGTGAATCTCATTTTCATTAAAACTGAATTAACATCAAATTGCTGTATTCCAGTTGAGCAGGTCATCAGTTACTCTTTGATGGTCTTTATCCTCTTATTTTATAATCAACTTGGACAATTATCTGTAGTTCAGAGCATCAATTCCACTGGCAAATGGCGACTGACTTTGTGCCATGAATGTTTTTCATTAGTTAACAACAACCTGCAGCGCAGCCCCTTTTCCTCACAACTCTTGACTTTTCACCTTTATCTTTTCTTCTTCTCGTATCTATATATGTCCATTCAAAAAACCACACTAATTCACTTTCATCTTCTGTGTCCCGACATATTGATGCAATTAAGAGGGCACACTAGTAGTTATATTTCATGAGATTTGGTATGTCACTAAAGACTCTAGCAAATTTCTACAGATGTACCATGGAGACCATTATTTGGTAGCGATGGGACAGTGCACAGAATTGGAAAAAGCTGGAGAGGGTTGTAAGCTCAGCCAGCCCTGTCGTGGGCACTAGCCTTCCCACAATCGAGGACATCTTCAAAAGGCCATGCCTCAAAAAAGGCAGCATCCATCATTAAGGGTCCTCACCATCCAAGGCATGCCCTCTTCTCATTACCAGCATCATGACTGAGGTGCAGGAGCTTGAAGACACGTACTCAATGTTTTAGGAACAGTTTCTGTCCCTCCATTGTCAGATTTCTGAACGGTGCATGAACTGATGAACACTACTTCACCATCTTGCACTCTGTTTACATTACTTTTTAAAAAATGTTTCTCCCTGTGACTTTTACTTTATATATTGGACTGTACTGCTGTTGGAAAACCCATGTCAATGATAATAAAATATATTCTGATTGATTAATACACACTGCCACTGACTTCCCATATTACAAGAGCATAATCCCTCTCCTTATGCATTCCCTTAGCATCAGAATGATTTCCTACCACTCTGGCTCTGTGGTGACTAATGAGGCCACTGTACCAACCACAGGTTCTTCCTCCAATGGGGCAGGTATGGCTAGGTGGTATAGATGTACAGTAGGTTCATTCCAGGGCTCTCAATTGTTCCCAAATGATTTAAAGGGTTCAAAGGTTAATTTCTTATCAAAATATACAACTCTGCGATTCTTCTTCTCCAGATGGTCGTGAAACCAAGAAAAAAAGGAATGGCAACACCATCATCAATACCCAGGCCCCTCTCCCCCCGCACAAAACACCACAAGAACGTTGACCCCCATATCTCCCTCCCCCGCACAAAAAGAGAAAGAACAAGTAAAAATGCAGAATATATGAAAAAAAAACTATAAGACTGAAAAAAGTCCAAAGAGCACAGTCCAAATCCATATCTGTGCCCATATCCGCAATGCAGAAACCCTTGGTAACATCCCTCAGGCACAGTGGCAGGTCATACAGGCTCCTCTCTCCGGCAGCAGAGCAATCCCACCAGCGATCAGAAGGCAGGCAGCCAGCACTCGCCGCTTGTATTCACATTGATGTTTCAATCTCCCTTGTTGCTTTAATTGGTGAAATGGAATCAAAAAAAGCTCGTGCTCTCTGCAGTATTTTTGCTCAAGGCCTGCACCCACTGCCTCCTGGAATCCGGTTGGAGACAGCAAAACGCTGGATCACCCAAAGGATCTTCAAACTGCAAATCACAGGCACCAACAGTCAACAGGTATAAAAGACATAAATTAGGTGAAATAAATAGTTTCATGTTCTATCCAGATGATTTCAACTGTGGAGCGTTGTATGCAGGTGCCATCTTGACCATCTTGAACCAACCCAGTGCCTGGCCTCAAGTTTCTCAGCAGCATCTAGAATCTTGCTTCTCCACTTTGAGCGGTATGGGCTAGAGATTCTCGGGAGTCAGTGGGGATGGCACATGTCTGCACGGAAGCCTCAAGCACATCCTACAGTCACTGCCAATGAGACAGATCATCAGAGGATGTGCCATTCCCCAGCTGAGTAGAAGGAGAGTTATTTTCACCCTAAACCGTGAAGTAGGGTAGGATTCTAACACCCCACTTGAGATCAGCATGAATTCCAAATGAACAAATTAGATTACTCACAGAAGTGAAATATATTGGGATGATACAAATGCTAAGAGCTTTCGAGCAGTAACAGGAATTGGTAAACACAAGAGATTCTGCTGATGCTGGAAATCCAAAGCAACTCACACAAAATGCAGGAGGAACTCAGCAGGTCAGGCAGCATCTATGGAAATGAATACACATTCAACATTTTGGGTTGAGACTCTTCTTCAGGACTGGAAAGGAAGAGAGAAGATGCCAGGATAAAAAGGTGGGGGGAGCAGAATAAGGGTAGCTGGAAGATGATAGGTGAACACGAGAAAAACTGGAGTCCTGATGAAGGGTGACGTTTGGCCTGAAATGTTGACTGTTTACTCTTTTTCCATTGATGCGGCATAGCCTGCTGGGTTTCTCCGGCATTGTGTGTGTGTTGCTGAGGTGTTAGGTAAAGAAAGATGGGTGGGAAAGGTAAAGGGCTGGAGATGAAGGATTCTGATAGGAAGGAGATTGGACAGCAACTGATGCAAGCTTTGAAATCGACTCTGTGGCACACTGACAGCAGTGAATGTGCCAATGGCTTCAGAACCAATACACTCCTGCTTTCATTTCCACACTTTCAAAGTTTGGTCTCTCAAGCTTATGAGAATAGTTGTGGAGGTTTTCCAACCCTTTCACAACAGCTCATTCATTTCCACAGGGAGCTGATATGTAATTCTACTACCTGACTCATCAAAATCTGGCTGCACATCATGGCGTTCTGAAGTCTAAGCAGAAAATATCAGAGATGCTCAACATTTGAATCAGAGTCTGTGGAGAGAAGAAGAGAGTTAATGTTACAAGTCATTAACCTTTCTTCAATTCTGCCGTTAATATATGATGTGGCCTCTTTTAAAATTTTAAGGAGAAATGAGGGGGAGCCTGATGAACCAGCAGGGAACTTTATAGCCCAGGTCCATTTCATAATGTTACAGTATATATGTAGACAGACCTTCAATTCACATAATCCTCCATCTTACATTCAGTGGCCAACTCCAGTACCTAATAAAGTGGCCACTGAGTGTATGTTCATGGTCTTCTGCTTCTGTGGCCTATCCACTTCAAAGTTTGTCGATCTGAGTGTTCAGAATTCTTTGAGTTGTACACACCACTATTGTAACGCGTAGTTATGAGTTACTGTTACGTTCCTGTCAGCTTGAACCAATCAGGCCATTCTCCTCTGACCTCTGTCACTGACGGGGTGTTTTCACCCATAGAACTGCTGCTCACTGGATCTTTTCTTTGTACCATTCACTCTAAACTCCAGAGACGTCTGTGTGTGAAAAGCCCAGATCAGCAGTTTCTGAGATACTCAAACCACTTCTTCTGGCAACAGCTGTCATTCCACATACAGGTCACTTAGATCACATTTCCTTCCCATTTTGATGTTTGTTCTGAAAAACAAATTAACCTCTTGACCATGTCTACATGCTTTTCTGCATTGAGTTGCTGCCACATGATTGGATGATTAGATATTTCCATTAATGAGCAGGTATGCAGGTGTAACTAATAAAGTGGCCACTGAGTGTACATTTATATAACAAGTCTATAAGACCAAAAGACATGGGGCAGAATTAGGCCATTCAGCCCCTCAAGTTTATGTCACCATTTCATCATGGCTAATCCATTTCCTTCTCACCCATATTCACCTGCCTCTTCCTTGTAATCTTTTATTCCCTGACTAATCAGAAACCTCTCAACCTCCACCTTAGATGCACCCAATGACCTGACCTCAACAGTCAGCTATGGCAATCACTCTCTGGCTAAAGAAATTCCTCATCATCTCTGTTCTAAATTGACATACCTCTATTCTGAGTTTGTGCCCTCTAGTCCTCGACTCCCTCACCATAGAAAACATCCTCTCCACATCCACACTGTCTAGGCATTTCAACATTTGATAGGCTTCAATGAGATTCTTCCTCATTCTTCTAAATTCTAGTGAGTGCAGGCCCAGAGCCTTCTATTGCTCCTCAAATGATAAGACTCATTGCCAGAATCATTCTTGTGATCCTTCCCTGAACCCTTTCCCATGTTAGCACATCCCTTCTTAAAAAAGCAGCCCAAAACTGAGCACAATTCTTTGTGAGGCATCACTTGTGCTTTATAAAGCCTCAGCATTGCATCCTCTCTTTCACTTTCTAGTCTTCTTGAAATGAATGCTAACATCACATTTGCCTTCTTCACTACAGACTCAACCTGCAAATTCATCTTTAGGGGATCCTGCATGAGGGCTCTTAAGCATTTCCCTTTCCATCTTTGATTTTTTAAAAATTTTCTCTCTGTTTAGAAAATAGTCTATGCTTCTATTCCTTCTACCGAAGTGCATGACCATACACTTCCCAACACTATATTTCATTTTCCAGTTCTTTGCCTGTTCTCCTAATCTGTCAAAGTCCTTCTACAGACTCCTTGCTTCCTCACCATTTCCTGCTCCTCTACCTATCTTTGTATCGTCCACAAACTTAGACAGAAAGCTGTTAATTCCATCATTAAAATCATTGACATACAATGTAAAAAGAAATAGCTGCAACTCCAACCTCTGCTGAACACCACTAGTCACCTGTAGCCAATCAGAAACGGCTTCCTTTATTCCCACTCTTTGCCTCCTGCCAATCAGCCAAATCTCTATCCAAGCTAGTATCTTTCCTGTAATACCATGGGCTCTTATCTTGTTAAGCAGCCTCATGTGCAGCACCTTGACAAATCCAAGTATATAGCATCCACCAATTCTCCTTTGCGTATCATTTGTCAACAAATTCTAACAGATTTGTCAGGCAAGATTCCTCTTTAAGGAAACTATGCAGACTTCAGTCTATTTTATCATGCACCTCTAAGTACCTCGAAACCACATCCTTAACTATCGACTCCTCCATCTTCCCAACCACTGAGGCTGGTCTAACTGGCTTAGAATTTCCTTTCTTCTGCCTCCTTCCCTTCTTGAAGAATGGAGTGACACTTGCAATTTTCCAGTCCTCCAGAACCATTCCAGAGTCCGGTGATTCTTGAAAGATTATTACTAATTGATGCACCATCAATAACTCTCAGAAACGTGAGGCGAGATATAGGCTTTTATTGGCTGGAAGAAAGAACAAGCAGCAACTGACCACCACACAACATCCTGGAGACTGAGGAAGGGGCTGTGCCTCCAATTGCCTTTATACCGGGGGTCTGTGGGAGGAGCCACAGGAGCAATCAGAGGCGGGGGGGGGGCGTGTCCAGACAGGTATATGTAGTTCACTACACTAATACCTCCACAATCTCCTTAGCTACCTCTTTCAGAACCAAGGAGTATAATCCATCTGACCTAGGTGACTTATCTACCTTTCAAACTTCTCCCTAGTAATCACAACTTCACTCACTTCTGCCCCCGGCACTTTTGAACTTCCAGCATACTACTAGTGTGTTCCACAGTGAAGACTGATGCAAATTATTTTCTCAGCTTTTCCATCATTTTGTTGTCCCATATTACTACCTCTCCAGCATCATTTTCCAGTGTCCAAATCTGCTCTTGCCTCTCTTTTACTCTTCATGTATCTGAAAAAACTTCTTGTATCTTCATTGATATTGTTGGCTAACTTACCTTCATATTTGATCTTTTCCATCCTTATGGCTTTTTTAAGTTGCCTTCTGTTGGTTTATTAAAAATTCCCAATCTCTAACTTCCCACTAATTTTTGCTCTATTATTTGTCCTCTCTTTTGCTTTCCTGTTGGCTTCGACTTCCCTTGTCAACCATGGTTGCTTCATCCTGACTTGAGAATACTTCTTCTTTGCGATATTTCTACCTTGCGCCTTCCAAATTGCTCCCAGAAACTGCAGCCATTGCTGCTCTGCCAGCATCCCTGCTAGTGCCCCTGTCTAATTAACTTTGGTCAGCTCCTCTCTCATGCTGCTGTAATTCCCTTTACTCCACTTTAATTCTGATGCACCTGACTTTAGGATATCCTCAAATTGCAGGATGATTCTATCATATTACGATCACTGTCTCCGAAGGGTTTCTTTACCTTAAGCTCCCTAATCGAATCCGATTCATTAAACATCACTCAATCCGGAACTGCTGATCCCCTTATGGGCTTAACCACAAGCTGCTCTAAAAAGCCACCTTGTAGACATTTTGCAAATTCTCTTTTTTGGGATCCAGCATCAATATGATTTTCCCAACCTACCTGCATATTGAAATCTCCCATGACTATTGTAACATTACCTTTTTGACTTGCCTTTTCTAACTCCTGTTGTAATTTGTAGCCCACATCCTGGCTACTGTTTGGCAACCTGTATATAACTCCCATCTGGGCCTTTGTAACTTGTAATTTCTTAATTCTACCCACAAGGATTCTACGCCTTCCAATCCAATGTCACCTTTTTGTAAGGGTTTGATTTAATTTTTCATTTTTTACCAATAACCATGCCACACCCTCTGCCTACCTGCCTGTCATCCAGGGTGTGGCCTTGGATGTTACGCTCCTAAGTATAATCTTTTTTCAGCTATTGCTCAGTGACGCCCATAGCATCATTCCTACCAGTCTCTAACTGCACCATAAGATCATCTATTTTATTCTGTATGCTGTATGCATTCATATATTTAACCTTCAATCCTGCATCCGTCACCCTTTTTGATTTTATCCCCTTTCTTACACTGCAATTCATCCCACTGACTGCAATTCTGCCCTTTCATCTGCCTGTCTTTCCTGACGTTTCACTATATACTGCCTCTGCTTGTGAACCAACTGCCCTATCACTCTAGCTCCCATCCCCACCAAATTAGTTCAAACCCTCCCAACAGCTCCAGCAAACCTGCCTGCAAGGATATTCATTCCCCTCAGGACCCCATTCTCCTGCCTTCTTCCCTTTGACATCCTTACTAATGAAGATCCTATCAACCTCAGCTTTAACTACACTTAATAACTTGACCTCCACAGCCATCTGTGGCAATGAATTCCCCAGATTCATCATCTGCTGACTCAAAGGACATCCTTGTATTCTGAGGCTGTGCCCTCTGGTCCTAGACCCCCCCCCCCCCCACCCACTGTAGAAAACATCCTCTCCCTGTCCACTCTACCTAGGCCTTTTGATAGGTTTCAATGAGATCCCCTTTCATTCTTCTAAACTCCAGCAAGCACAGTCTCACAGACTGATCAAACACGGCTCATATATTAACCCTTTCATTTCTGGTGCTTATGATATTCTGATTTTATTTCAGGTTTTCAGCATCTGCAGTTTTATCTGGTTTGATCTACATGTGACCTGGGCTCATCCTAATTTAGGTCTGGAATCTGCTTCAAAGTCAAGAATAGAAAGAAAACTATAGGTTTATTACTGGCATGTGTTGTGAAATTTGTTAACTTTACAGCAGCAGTACAGTACAATACATGGTAATATAGAAAGAAGAAGAATAAGTATATATGTGTATATTAAGTAGATTAAAATAGTGTAGAACAGATATAATATAAAAAGGGAGGTACTGTTTATGGGTTCAATATCCATTTAAGAATTGGATGGCAGAGGGAAAGAAGCTTTTCCTGAATCACTGAGTTTGTGCCTTCAGGCTTTTGCACCTCCTTCTTGATGGCAATAATGAGAAGAGGACATGTTCTGGTTGATGGGGGTCCTCAATATGGGATGCTGCCTTTCTGAGACACCACTCTTTGATGACTTCTTGGATACTATGGAGGCTAGTATCCAAGATGGAGCTGACTAAATTTGCAACTTTCTGTAGCTTCTTTCAGTTCTGTTCAGTGGCCACCCCATGCCAGACAGTGAGGCAGCCTGTCAGAATACTCTCCACAGTACATCTGTAGAAGTTTGAGTGTTTTAGGTGACAAACCAAATCTCTTCAAACTCCTAATGAAATATAGCCACTGTCTTGTCTTCTTTATGGCTGCATCGATATATTGGGACCAGGCTAGATCTTCAGAGATCTTGACAGTAGGGACTTAAAATTGCTCTCTCTCTCTCTCCACTTCTGATCCCTCTATGAGGATTGGCTCATGTTCTTTTGTTTTACCCTTCCTGAAGTCCACAATCAGCTCTTCCATCTTACTCACCTTGAGAGCAAGTTTGTTGCTGCCACACCACTCAAAAAGCTGGTATATCTCATTTCTGTACACCATTCATCTCAATCTGAGATTCTACCAACAATTTGTTGTATCATCAGCAAGTTTATAGATGGCATTTGAGCTATGCCTAGCCACACAGTCATGGGTGTAGAGAGAGTAGAGCAGTGGGCTAAGCACATGTCACTGTGGTGTGCCAGTGTTGATTGTCAGCAGGGTGAAGATGTTACTTCTAATCCTCAAAGATTTTGGTCTTCCAGTTAGGAAGTTGAAGATCCAGTTGCAGAGGGAGGTACAGAGGCCCAGGTTCTCTAGCTTTTTGATTAGGACTGTAGGAATGATGGTGTTAAGTGCTGAGCTATAGTCGATAAACAGCATGCGGATTTAGGTGTTTGCATTTTCCAGGTGATCTAAAACTGCATGGAGAGACTCAAACCATTTTTCCATGACTTTAACTTCCTCACCATCAGCATCCTTGGGGTCAACATTAACACATAAATAATGTCTATATAAGAGCAGGCAAGCTGATTGGTATTCTGCATGACTAGAAACTTATTTGGATCAGATATATACTGTTGTGTTTGATATCGAGAGAGAGTGCAGAGCACACACCAGGAATCCAGCATGCAGGAT
Organism: Hemitrygon akajei; assembly: GCF_048418815.1. Lineage (NCBI taxonomy): Eukaryota > Metazoa > Chordata > Chondrichthyes > Myliobatiformes > Dasyatidae > Hemitrygon > Hemitrygon akajei. The sequence goes on from NC_133137.1 coordinate 58,662,529, forward strand.
ATTCAACTGAAGTTTATTGATAACACTGCCTGGACAATATGTGTGAGTGCCTAACTGAGTGACGTAGGCATAGCACTATTAATAACCACAACATCTCCCCTTCTTGAAAAAAAGAAAAACAAAACAGGAATGCATTATTTGTCTGTAGAACTGCATTGAAATTATTGTCACTGAAATTGAGCGATACAGTTCACTTTACCCATAGCATGTAACTTATGCTCCTTACATAAACATAAAAAAAGAATTGCCAACATTATAACTGCCTTTCTCTTTGTTTTAATGGTCTGTCTGTCTGTCTCTCACTCAGACTCTCTCTGTTTTCCTCCTTGTATTCCACCTATTTCTTTATTTTAAGAACAGTCTCATTTTGTGAAATGTTTTCAACATTAAAACATTAAAAAAAACTAAGTCTGATGGAGGTCAAGGTAGACTACCTGAACACTGGCAAAGTGAGAGGACTATTCTGCCTCTTTAGTAACTTGCCCTAAGCTATTCTGCTATGGAGTTTAACTCTGTAGTGGAACAGTTAAAATACCTGTATTGGTATAAGTTCCTGGAAGTGTTGGAGCAGATGGAGTTTCTTGAACAGGTGCATCCACCTCAGGCAAGTGGTCCTTGTCATAAAGATCAAACCATTTTTTTTTGTCTACCTTTTGTGGACTTTGAAGGCGCATGATTGCATATCTGTTGTGACTGATTTCACCTTGTGATGCTCTGATCACAAATGTTCATGGTGCATGCTGTCAGATTCATTCCTCTGGCGAATTGGTTTGAAACCCAAACAGCTTCACCACTCCTGACCAGCAACAAAGATTTCACTCTGTGTCTGAAATCATGCATGCTCTTCATTTTCTCAGGCTCTGTTGTCCCAAAATTTCTCATTTTGTCTAAGTCCAGTAGGTGAAGTTGGAGAAGGGAAGGAAGAATGGGGCAGGCTTGTTCTCAGTCTCCAGCCCATTGACAGCTCTGATTGACTGTAGCCATTTACAAGTGGTATGGAGTGATAAGCTAGCAATACTTTGTAGAGGTCTTTTGCCTTCAGTAGAAGACATTTAACAGTTTGTGCTGTTCTTTCCACTTCTCTATTTGCCTGTGGATGCTGTGGACTGCTTGCCTTGTGTTTGAATTCATAGACCTCAGCAAATGCTTTGAATTCTGAGCAGCTGAATTGTGGACCGCTGTTGGACACAAGTGTCTCTGGTATTCCATGGTGAGCGAATACAGCTGCTGCCAAGGATGTAGAGGGCAGCTTGGACACTCAACATTCCATGAGTAGTTACCAACGGTGAGAAGATATTTGTCTCCTTTCAGCTTGAAAATGTCTGTGCCTGCAATTTGCCATGGAATATCAGGGAATTCTGTGGGACAGAGAGGTTCAGTATGACTTTTGTGCCCTTTTCTGCATGTTTTACATTGCTCTACATAATCCCCCAGCTGTGTGCTCAGACCAGGCCACCACACGGATTGCCTTGCTCTTAGGCAATGTTTCTCGAGGCCTTGGATGACTGATGATTTTAGCATGCATAGGAGCAGGAATGATGAGTCCGGAGCCTTTAGCGTCAAACCATCAAGAATGATGAGTGTGTTTCTTTTATCCAGTAAGATCTGAGCTTGTGAGCTGGCCATCCATTTTCACTGTATTCCATGACCCTGCTGCAGATTTGGTTCTTTTACAACTTGGTGCCAAGTTTACTCTGTGATGCAAGAAAGCTTTCACAAACCTGAGCTTAGTAGCTGTTGTTACCTTCCTTGAGCTTGCACTCACTCCCTTTTGCATGGCATCCTTGACAGAGTGTCTGGTGTTGTGAAAGATTTGCCGGGAGCATATTCAATGTCATAACAGTATCACATAAGCATCATTCTGAATCTTTGCAGATGTGGAGGTCAGTCATCCAAGTGTTTGAGCTGAAGAGGCTGACAAGTAGCTTGTGGTGTGTTTCAAGAAGGAATTTTGTGGCCTATCAAGAAGAAGCTGAACTGTTCACAAGCCCGTACGAGAGCCAGCATCTCTTTTTCCATTTTGGCATAATGCTGTTCACTAGGAATCAGTGCTCTTCATGCATATGCCACCAGTTTCCATACACTACTGTGGTTTGCACAAGTACCCCCACAGGACAAAGGAAGAGGCATCTGCTGACACCTTGGTTGCTTGTTCGGATCAAGGAATGCCAATGTTGGCAGAGGGATAAGCTCTGCCTTAAGTGATGAGAGTGGTGCATCTCAGGCCCAAACATTTCTCTGAGAGAGGAGGTCCCATAGTGGTTTTGCGTTCTCCATCAAATCTGAAATTAACTTTCCCAGCTGGTTTACCATGCCAAGGAAACTGCAGATCTCTGATATGTTCATAGGTTGTTCCATGTTGCAAACTCCTGCCAGTTTGACTGAATCTGGTTGCACTCCTTCTGAAGACGATGTACATTCCTGCTGGTAGCCTGAGAACTTCACCCCAGATTTGGAAATTCACATTTCTTTTTGTTCAGGGTGATTCCAGTCTGTTTCATTTTCTCCAAAGCAGCTTCCACTCTTTTGTCATGTTCCTCACGTTGAGCCTTCGGAGATGAGTATATCATCCATGTGGCAGAATACTCCTTCCCATCCCTCCAAAATTTGCTTCATTCTCATCTGAAAGAGTTCAGGGGCTGATGAGATGCCAGAAAGGAGTCCTTGAAGGCATAGCGTCCATAGAGTGTGATAATGGTTGTCAGCTTCTGCGACTCAGAAGCTAAACAAATCTGCCAGAACCATGTGCTTGGATCTAATTTGGTGAAGAACTATGCTTCACCCAGCATACCCAATATGTGCTCAACAGAGGGCAAAATAAACTTCTGCCTCACTGCATTATTCAATTTTGCTAGATCAACACAGATCCTCTCTGTGCCATCTGGCTTGGGAACTGGAACAATGCCCGCACACCCGACAGTAGGTCCATTCACTCTAGTTATGAAATCAAGTGCATCCATTCTCTGAAGTTCAGCTTTGACTCTGTTCATCAATGGGACTAGAATTTGCCTTGCTGTGGTCAGAGAGTAGGCTGTCACTCCTGACCTCAGTTGGTTAAGGTATTCTTTCAATATCCCCAGGCCTCTGAAGCCTGAGTGAGATTGTTTGCAACCCTAAATGTATCAAAGCATCTGAGCCATCTCTCAAAGTCATCTGATTTAGAGAAATCAAATGTCTCTGGGAGCTTTATTAGGCAAGTAGTTGTAAGTACTGTAGGTATTTGCTCCATTTTCCCATTTGTTTGTTTATTTATTATTTTATTTGTTTGGACTATGAAAGTGTCTCTTCTCTCCCTGAGAGTTTGACTGACTTCACCACTGTGTCTGTGTCTGTGCACTTCCCCGGGCTAGTGGTCGACAGGTTATTACAACGTATCTACATTTGGGCGCAGCCTGAAGGCATTGCTTTGCAACCCAGGCTAGGTCTCAGCTCATAAGTGCATACAAATGCATTTAGCAGTTTAGATATTTTTCATTGATACAAGAGAACAAAAGCAATTCTTACTGTAAGTTGTTTGTTGTTGAGTATCTGCTTTGGTCTGTAGTCCAAATTCATTGACAATCAACCACTTCTGGCACCATGTTGTGTTTGATATTGAGGGAAAGTGCAGAGCACACCAGGACAACAGCATGCAGGACACTCAACTGAAGATTATTGATAACACTGCTTGCACAGTACGTGAACTCCTCCCATGTGGGAGCAGTGACCTGAATGACATAGGAATAACACTAATAACTACCACAGCACATACCATGTTTGGAATGCTTCCTCCTTTCCTGATTTCCCAAACCCTTTCCAGCATCAATGAGAATGTCAGGAATATGATGGAATACTTGCCCTTGCCCGGAAGAGTGCAGTGAAAACACCTTCCCCAAGCTCAGTATCATCCACAGCAATGCAAGCCATTTGTCTGACACTTCATCAACTACACAAAGATTTCACTCCCGCCATTTTACTGCACCAAATCAAACTTATGACTTCAACCGTATAGTCATGCAAGAATTGCAGGCACTTTGGAAGACCACTATTTGTTGTCTTCCTAATCCTGAAAATGCCCTATTATCAATAATGGGGTTGTACTTTCTGCACACAGACTACTGAGGTTTAAGAAGGCATCTCGCTGTCATCTTCCTGAGGGATGGACAATGAGGAGACTAGACAGCACCCATGGAGTGACAAACATTGCTAATGCTTCAGTTCTGATGAAAGATTGTTGACACTGCTTTTATCTCCACGAATGCTGCCTGGTCTGCTGAATGTCTCCACAAATAAGCAAGCAAAAATAAAAGCAAACTTGAAAACTGCAGAGACCATTTTAGCCTTACAGCAGTTTTTGTTTAGAGTACATTGAAAATACTTTCACATAATAATACAATTGACAGCTGGTGCTCGATGCATTACTGGCATTATGTGACAGCAGGATTCATTGCTTTGGATATTTAAGCATAAGGCTCATTGAGTAGTTAGCATTACCTCTCTGTTGGGCTTAGCAGCTTATAAACCTAAGGCAAATTTCAAATATTTCAAAGCCACCTGAGCTTGATTTCTCTACGTGTGTTGTGGTTGAACTTCTGCTTCTGGTGTGATCCTGCTTTCTTTGCTCCTCAAGGGAGAATGTGACATTTTTCATTCACCAATCCATCCTTCTCAGAAACAAACTTCATATACTTCCTGAAAGTGGCAGCACTTTGGTAAAAGATGACTCATAGAGCGAGACAACATAGGCCTTTCATCCCAGTGAGTCAGTGTCAACAATCAGTCATCCATTGTTTACACTGACCCTACCTACAGCGGCAACTTGAACAAACCAATGCCGCTGCTGGCAACCACACGGGGAGTTACCTTGTTTGTATGATGTGCCCTCTGATCAATCCAATAATAATGTTCCAAAAAGTCAAAGAAATGTTTTTGATCCTTTAATAGCAACTAGCAAAACATACAATCTTGAAGCAATGAAACTTCTAAAACTAAAACTAGTGATATTAACAATAATTAAGCAAAGTTAAGTCCTCAACAGAAGATATGACATCTGGTGGTCCACAGCTCTAAAAACTGAACAGAATAAGCTCAAATATGCAACTTATTCCCTTCACTTTTACTATGCCCCCACCCACGTGACTTGCTACCAAAATCAATGCTCAACACAGAATACAACAGATGCATTGCTCCTACACCTACCCTAATCCAAGAGCAAGCAGCTTTAAGTTCCTGGGTGTGAGTATCACGAAGGATCTATTCTGGGCCCAGCACAGAGATGAAGACGATTGTGCAATGTCAGTGCTAGAATTTTAAGGAGATTTTGCATGTTATTGAAGAACTTGATGAACTTCCATAGATGTACAGGGAAGAGTGTTCTAACTGGTTGCAGCACTGCCTGGAATGGAAACTCCAACACAGAGAGACACAAGAGGCTACAGAGAAACGCAGAAGGCTACAGGGAGTGCTGGGCTCAGGCAGGTCCATCATAGGTATAGCTCTCCCCCCACCATCAAAGACATCATCAAGAACTGACATCCATCATTAAGGACGCCCACGATTTGGGTCATGCCATCCTCCCATTGTTGCCATCAGGTAGGAGGTAAAGGAAACTGATAACCTCCACCTTAATGTTGAACTACAGCCTTTTCCCCACTGCAATAAACTTCTTCAACTGATCTGACAGTTTACTTCGGAATATTTATCTTTTTTCTCTTCCTCCTGCACTAATGTAGTTATGTTTATTTTCATTTTGTCATGTAAGTTATGAATAATTTAGGTTAATTTAAGTTTATGTTAATTTATGATGTCATGTTTGTAATGTTCTGTACTGCTGCTATAAAAAGCTAATTTTCAGTGCATTTATACCCTGTGCGTGTATGTCTATGATAATAAACCTGAACTTTTATTCTACTTGCATTCTCTTCAAGTACACCCTCAGCCCAACAAACCCTCAGACTTTCCAAAATCTACCACACACCTTCACATGCAACGGCCTACTATAGTTTCCAACCTAGCAACATGCAGGTCTCTGGGATTTAGAAGGAATCCAGAATATCTGAATGTGCAAAGTCAACACACAAACCATCCAAGGTCAGGATTGAACCTGGGGATGTTGGAGGCGTGCAGCCGCTCGACTCCTCAGTGCTGTGTTGTGCCACTCTCCGTCTTCTGCCTGATTTTCCACAGCATGGAGAAGAGCAAGTGATCAGGAGAGTACAACTTCCTCACAATACACATCATTAATTCAAATGGAGATTTATTCTCTTGACAGACAAAACCTCTCTGGAAGGCAAAAAAGAGTTATCTTAAACATGATTTTGCTATTATTGCTTTCTCTTATAAACGCCCTGTGACCTCACAGTAGAGGGGAAGGGCAAAACCTTTGAAACAATATCCGATTACATCTACAGCAGCAAAATAAAACATGCTATCCTCCCTGGTAGAATGAGATTACAGACATTTGGATAGCTTTGAAAGCAAATTCATCTTCACCAAGTCCCCGGTCACTCCAAAACACATGTTGGTTTACAATCAGTTGGACTTTAATGGTTTGGGCTTAATTTAAATTGAATGGAGTGCTGAACCAAGCATTTATGTCTTTATGAGATATATCTTAGAGAGAAAGGATCACTCAGAGGATGGCAGATATCTTCCTGTTAAAATACAATGTAACATGCCATGGTCTAAAGTACTTACACACTCAAATACTCAGGATTATCCGTGATGTGTCAATACATGGATCATAATATATTATTGCTAAAATCTTCCTGTAATTTTGCTCTAGGAAAAGAGACAATGGTAATGTTATTGGCAGATGGGCAATTTTCACTTTACTTTTTAATCATAGTATTAACCCACTCTGCACTGTGTAACTTTCGATGTATGCCCAATGTGACACTTGTAATGACAGCAGCATAGCTGTGCTAATGGATATCTTAAACAGGACAAGAATGAGTGAATAACTTAGGTTAAATTGATAGAGAGGCACATATGTTAATGTAACTGCACTGCTAATTAACATAGCAATTCTACCATCAAGAACTTGAAGAAGAATTTTTTCACCGCAGGTGATTGAAATCTGTAAAGTCCTGCCGTGAAGGTGGTGGAGACAAGTTACTCACAACATTTAGGAAGCACATCAATCAACAAGGCACGTTAGGCTACAGTGCATGTGCTGGAAAATGGTATTAGTATAGATGACTATTTAATGGTTATGGTGAATCAAAGCTTATATTTCTGCGATGATTGTCTCATGATTCTGCAACATTAATAATAATAATAATAATAATGATGATGATGTCCCACACTCATGGGTAACAGAAGTTCTTTATATTTAAACTGCTCCCAATACTTGTGAAATTCTTGCAATGTCTGATGAAGTGATGATGTACTATAATCACTCTATCTAATAACAACCAAAAAAAGAACCTGACACATTTTCCAAGGTGACTCTCTAAGTCCACTATGGTTCTGTCTAGCTTTAAACCTGCTCTCTAATTTACTGAATCAGACAAAAATTGGGTATCAAATCAGACACAATGAAATGAGCTATACCTTAACACACATTTTATACCTGGATGATTTGAAATTATATGCTCCTTCATCAGTTAAGCTAAAGCAATTAATTCAAATAGTAGAACTATTTTCAGAAGATATAAGCATGAGCTTTGGACTGGATAAATGCAGAACATTAAACATAAAGAAAGGTGTAATAGAGATGGTAGAATACAAAACCAAGCAGCCGGATACAATACAACCGATGGATTAATAGGAAACATATAAGTATCTGGGATATCAACAAGAAAAGAAAATAGATCATAGTGTGATAAAGGAAAAGCTTTTGACAGAATTTATTTCAAGGCTTAAGAAACACTGCCAAACAGAGCTCAACAGTAAAAATATGGTAAAGACAATAAACACTTACACTACCTACATTAATGTATTCTTTGGGCATAATATTTTGGTCCAAAACTTATATGGAAAGTTTACAAAAATATTAAGAACTATAATGACAAATTTCAGAAGACATTACGTATATTTGAAAGTGTTTTTAGATTAGTACTACCTGGGACAGAAGGGTGAAAGAGGAATGAATCAGCACTCTCTGCAAGCATATGTAATTCTGATAAAAAAAGTATACACCACTAAATTTAAACAAAAACACAACCCAGAAAATGAAGACATTATCACCATTGGTAGAGCAGTTATCCAGTGGAAGAGCATGACCCTCCATGGAAGACATCCCCATAATCTGAGCAGACTAGATGTCAACAAGGAAGCATTGAATGGCTGGCTCTGAGTGGGAGACCTCTTCCCAGAAGCAGGAGGGTTCTTTGTGGCAGTATAGAACCAGGCGGTTAACACAAAAATATCAAAAATACTTAATAAAAGACCAACATATTCACGGTGATAAATATAGAAAATGCCAAGAAAAGGGAAAAAAAACCATCACATTACCGGATCCTGCAGCAGTTTGACTCAATCTGATTACATACACAGGCACAATCAAGTGGCAAGCATCATTCACCAAAATCTTGCTTGAAAACACAAACCCATACAAGAAACCATGCCTTACTGTAAATACAAGGTTGATGCAGTTTTAGAGTGAGAATACCTCAAGTTATATTATGTCTAATCAGTTATTACATATGCGACAATCCATAATAACCACCCAGATATAATAATACAGAACATACAAGCAAGAACAACTTATTTAATGGATATAGCCATTGCAGAGACACATAGCTTACAGAAATCAATAAGTAAAAAACATCAAAAACATGTTGACTTAAAAGAGGAAATTGAAAGACTTTGGAAACCAAAGATATACATTGTCCTGACAGTAATATCTACAACTAGTGTTATCCCAAAGTCACTACATAATAACATTAAAAAATTAGGTCTGCACAGTAATATCTATGTAACCCTTCAGAAAGCCACAATATGAAACACCACTAGAATAGTCCGAAAGTTCCTTGCAATTGAGAAATGAGTGTGCCTAGCTATGCCCATACATCAGGTTTTACCAGCTTGATCTGAGAAAATACAAAAATAATAAATATTACTTTATTTTTATAGGATCTTTCATACATTAAGATGCAGACTCAAAGTGCTTTACATTCAGTAGATTGTATAAATAAATCAATATAGTCATAAAAATAAGAGACAAAATTAAAAACAATAAGTAAAGATAAACATTATATAGATAAATGTAATTGAAAATTGCAAATTATATAAAAGTAATCAACATCAACAGACATTAAGTAATTCTGCAAATTGGCCAAATTTAAAAAAGTAGGTTTTCGAAGTGTTTTGAAACGTTCCACATTTCTAGCCTGCATATCTCAGTCAGTAGAGTATTCCAGATTGTTGGTGTATAAGAGCAAAAGGCTGCATCACCACCTCTTATACGCTTGGCTCTAGGAACACAGAGCAAACTAATATTTACTGACCAAGATTACGATTTGGAATGTAAGGGGAAAGACACTCCACAATATACATTGGAGTTAGGTTATTCAAAGCCTTATATACAACTAAGAGTATTTTAAAATTGATTTTAAGGGACACAGACAGCCAGTGTAATGATGCCAAAGCCAATGAGATGTGCTCAGATTTTCTTTTTTTTGGTTAAGATTCTTGCAGCTGCATTTTGAGCAAGCTGCAGCTGATTTACATCTTTCTTTAGTAGTCCTGAAAAGAGTGCGTTACAGGAGTCTAATTGGCGAGTATCAATTTTTCTGCATCTTAAGATGTTCTAAGAGATCAAACTCTTGCAGTGCTCCTCAAAAGAAAGAATGCAGTCTAAGTAACATTGTTAATATGAGATTTGAAATTTACCTCGGAGTCAATAATAATACTTCTGGCTTGATTTGTAAGATAGATAGATAGATAGATAGATCGATACTTTATTCATCCCCATGGGGAAATTCAACATTTTTTCCAATGTCCCATACACTTATTGTAGCAAAACTAATTACATACAATACTTAACTCAGTAAAAATATGATATGCATCTAAAATCACCCTCTCAAAAAGCATTAATAATAGCTTTTAAAAAGTTCTTAAGTAGTTTACTTAAATACATTGAGTCCTAACCCCGGCACTTTAACATATCTTACTCCTGGCGGTTGAATTGTAAAGCCGAATGGCATTGGGGAGTATTGATCTCTTCATCCTGTCTGAGGAGCATTGCATCGATAGTAACCTGTCGCTGAAACTGCTTCTCTGTCTCTGGATGGTGCTATGTAGAGGATGTTCAGAGTTTTCCATAATTGACCATAGCCTACTCAGCGCCCTTCGCTCTGCTACCGATGTTATACTCTCCAGTACTTTGCCCATGATAGAGCCCGCCTTCCTTACCAGCTTATTAAAACGTGAGGCGTCCCTCTTCTTAATGCTGCCTCACCAACACGCCACCACAAAGAAGAGGGCGCTCTCCACAACTGACCTATAGAACATCTTCAGCATCTCACTACAAACATTGAATGACGCCAACTTTCTAAGGAAGTACAGTCGACTCTGTGCCTTCCTGCACAAGGCATCTGTGTTGGCAGTCCAGTCTAGCTTCTCGTCTAACTGTACTCCCAGATACTTGTAGGTCTTAACCTGCTCCACACATTCTCCATTAATGATCACTGGCTCCATATGAGGCCTAGATCTCCTAAAGTCCACCACCATCTCCTTGGTCTTGGTGATATTGAGACGCAGGTAGTTTGAGTTGCACCATATCACAAAGTCCTGTATCAGTTTCCTATACTCCTCCTCCTGTCCATTCCTGACACACTCCACTATGGCTGTGTCATCAGCGAACTTCCACACATGGCAGGACTCCGAGTTATATTGGAAGTCTGATGTGTACAGGGTGAACAGGACTGGAGAGAGTACGGTCCCCTGCGGCGCTCCTGTGCTGCTGACCACCGTGTCAGACCTACAGTCTCCCAACCGCACATGCTGAGGTCTATCTGTCAAGTAGTCCACTATCCAATCCACCATGTGAGAGTCTACTCCCATCTCCATTAGTTTGTGCCTTAAGATCTTGGGCTGGATGGTGTTAAAGGCACTAGAGAAGTCCAGGAATGTAATCCTCACAGCACCACTGACCCCATCCAGGTGAGAGAGGGTCAAATAATCAGGTTTATTTTGAAGAATCACACTATTTTTTTAATATGTTTTTTTAATATGTTTTACTATGTTTTTTTCCTTATTTAATTTAAGGAAATTCGAACTCACCCATTCTATAATGCTAGTAAGACACCGAATGAGAGGGTTTAGAGACTCATTTACACCTGGAGTAATAGATAAATAATTATGATATACGGCAATAAATAATTCATTGAGGGATGGCCATTATAGATTGTGTATGGGCGATTGCAGCATAATGGACAGAGCCTGAGAGTAGATGTGAATAGATTTGCATGCAAGATGAACTGTAAAGCAAAAACTGGAAAGAATAACTGCTTCATCCTGAGATAGAAAGGAAATTTTCCTTAACGCTATGATTTAAAAACCCATGAGCCTTGAAACTCCTTCTCACAATATTGCAAAACAAAAAGCGCTGAGCTGTTGAGAATGAGCTTATGCTGGAGTAGAACAAAGTTTCCAAGCTTTTCAGTGTCAGTCTGATGTTCTGGTGGGACTCATTCTGGTGCAAAAACCTTCCCGAAATGATATCAACATTAATGTAACAACCAATGCTCACCTCCAGAGTAATTTTCAACCTCAGTGGTCTGAAAAATGACAGTCTTACTTACTTACAGAGGGCTCAGCTTTTATACTATTGTTTCAGGTGAAACCATATGAATTCCAAGGTCTACACTTAGCCTCTGGCAGCCTCACTGATAACTCAGTGGCCTCTTTATTAGGTACCTCCTGTGTATGTTTGCAGTCTTCTGCTGCTGTGGCCCATCCACTTCTCTGGTCTGAAATATGACAGCCTTACTTACTCAGAAAGGGCTCAGCTTTTATACCGCTCTTTCATGTGAAACCACATGAATCAAAGGGTTCACACTCAGCCTGTTTTCCTGCTAGGCTACCCTGTAGCCTCATTGCTTACTCTAAATATCGCTTACATATTGATGCAACTATTAAGAAGGCAAGGCAGTGGCTACATCTCATAAGGAGTTTGAGGAGATTCGGTTTGTCATCTGAAACACTCAAAAACTTCTACAAATGTACTCCGGAGAGCATTCTGACAGGCTGCATCACTGTCTGGTATGTATGGGGTGAGGGGTGTGGCAGCTGCACAGTTCTGAAAGAAGTTACAGGAAGTTATAAAATTAATCAGCCCCATCATGCATACTAGCCTCTGTAGTATCCAAGACATCTTCGAGGAGCAGTGCCTCAGAAAGGTGGTGTCCACTATTAAGGATGCCCGTCGCCCAGGACATGCCCTCTTCTCATTGTTGCTATAGGGAAGGAGGTACAGAAGCTTGAAGGCACACACTCAGCAATTCAGGAACAGCTTCTTCCCCTCTGCCACCTGATTCCTAAAAACTACCTTACTTTTGTTTTATTATTTCTGTTTGAGCAGTATTTTTAATTTAACTATTTAATATATTTATTAATTTATTTATTTTTCTATATTTTCCACATTGTACTGCTGCCACTAAGTTAACAAATTTCACAACGTATGTTGTTGATGATAAACCTGATTCTGATTCTGACTTAAGACTAAACCTTTGTTTCATGTTTAACTGCTTCTTGATGCTTTAAAATGACATTGAAAGGGGATTTGACTACATTTCATGTGTAAATTGATGAATAACAAGAAATGAATTATAATTAAAAAGCACAGCAGCAAGTCCTTCTGGCCATTGAACCTGCATAAACCATCAGACATCCATTTATGCGAACACCTTTACTTTCTTCACCCACGTCCCCGTCAGCTCCCCCAGGATACTTTCACTCGCCTGTACATTAACAGCAATTTACAGTTACCAATTAATTTAACAACCCGTGCAGTTTAACAATGTGTCAGGAGGCTGATAAAAACCCATATGGTAACAGGAGAATGTGTAAACTGCACACAGGTCAGCTGAAGCTGTGAGACTACTAACTGTGCTGCAATGACTCTATGGCTGAGTGGCGGGGTATAATGAAGGAAGGCTGTGATTAAAAAGGGCGCAGAAAAGATTCACAAGGATGTTGACTGGATTTGGAGGCTGTCTTGATTTATAAGGAGAGATTGAAAAGGCTGCCTTTGTTTTCTGTGGAATGAAGCAGGCTGAGAGGTGACATGATGGATATACAGTACTGTGGAATATCTTAGTTACATACAGTATATACAGCTAGTGTGTCTAAGACTTTTGCACAGTACTGTGTAGTTTTATGTATTGCACTGTAGTGCTGCCACAAAAAAACCCAGATTTCACGACATATGTGATTAATGATAAGCCTGATTCTGATATGGGTCTCTATTGTGGACTGAGAGTGGGAAGGGAGCAGGGAGAGGGAAATCATGGTTGGGAAAAGGGAGGGAGTGGAAAGCCCCAGAGAGACATTTTGTAATGATTAATAATCTGATTATTTTCAATCAGATGGCATTGCCTGGTGTCTCAGGCCTGGGTGTGTCTCAGCCTAGGGTAATGAATGAACTGAAGGAAATTTATATTAGGCAAGAAACGGTGATGGATAGACTGCTGAGTCTGAAGGCTGGTAAGTCCCCGGGACCTGATGGTCTGCATCCCAGGTTACTTAAGGAGGTGGCTCTAGAAATCGTGGACGCATTGGTAATAATTTTCCAATGTTCTATAGATTCAGGATCAGTTCCTGCAGATTGGAGGGTGGCTAATATTGTCCCACTTTTCAAGAAAGGAGGGAGAGCGAAAACAGGGAATTATAGACCGTTTAGCCTGACGTCAGTAGTGGGAAAGATGCTGGAGTCAATTATAAAAGAGGAAATTACGACACATTTGGATAGCAGTAGAAGGATCAGTCCGAGTCAGCATGGATTTATGAAGGGAAAATCATGCTTGACTAATCTTCTGGAGTTTTTTGAGGATGTAACTATGAAAATGGACAAGGGAGAGCCAGTGGATGTAGTGTACCTGGACTTTCAGAAAGCTTTTGATAAAGTCCCACATAGGAGATTAGTGGGCAAATTAGGGCACATGGTATTGGGGGCAGAGTACTGACATGGATTGAAAATTGGCTGGCTGACAGGAAAGAAAGAGTAGTGATTAACAGGTCCCTTTCAGAATGGCAGGCTGTGACCAGTGGGGTACCGCAAGGTTCAGTGCTGGGACTGCAACTGTTTACAATATACATGAATGATTTAGATGAAGGGATTAAAAGTAACATTAGCAAATTTGCCGATGACACAAAGCTGGATGGCAGTGTGAAATGTCAGGAGGATGTTATGAGAATGCAGGGTGACTTGGACAGGCTTGGTGAGTGGGTGAATGTATGGCAGATGCAGTTTAATGTGGATAAATGTGAGGTTAACCACTTTGGTGGCAAGAACAGGAAGGCAGATTACTATCTAAATGGATTCAAGTTAGGAAAAGGGGAAGTACAACAAGATCTAGGTGTTCTTGTACATCAGTCAATGAAAGCAAGCATGCAGGTACAGCAGGCAGTGAAGAAAGCTAATGGCATGCTGGCCTTTATAACAAGAGGAATTGAGTATAGGAGTGAAAAGGTCCTTCTGCAGCTGTACAGGGCCCTGGTGAGACCACACCTGGAGTATTGTGTGCAGTTTTGGTCTCCAAATTTGAGGAAGAACATTCTTGCTATTGAGGAAGTGCAGCATAGGTTCACAAGGTTAATTCCCGGAATGGCGGGACTGTCATATGTTGAAAGATTGGAGCGACTGGGCTTGTATACACTGGAATTTAGAAAGATGAGAGGGGATCTGATTGAGACATATAAGATTATTAAGGGATTGGACACGCTGAAGGCAGGAAGCATGTTCCCACTGATGGGTGAGTCCAGAACCAAAGGCCACAGTTTAAGAATAAGGGGTAGGCCATTTAGAACACAGATGCGGAAAAACTTTTTCACCCAGAGAGTGGTGGATATGTGGAATGCTCTGCCCCACAAGGCAGTGGAGGCCAAGTCTCTGGATGCATTCAAGAGAGAGTTAGATAGAGCTCTTACAGATAGCGGGATCAAGGGATATGGAGAGAGGGCAGGAACGGGGTACTGATTGTGTATGATCAGCCATGATCACAGTGAATGGCGGTGCTGGCTAGAAGGGCCGAAGGGCCTACCCCTGCACCTACTGTCTATTGTGTCTGCATCCACACCCCCCCCCGCTCCTGACCTTTTTTCTGCCCCACACCCATCCTGCTCCACCCTCACCATTCCCAACACCTTTTGCTCCTGCCAGATTTACAAACTCGCCCTTTGCTTCACGTTCATAAATTTAGTACTGTGCAGTAGTCTTAGACACCCTAGCTATATATACTGTATATGTGCCTAAGACTTTCACACAGTACTGTATATAAAATTCTGAGTACACAGACAGGAAGGTAGTTAGTGCCTGTTTTCCATGGTAAGGGTGGCAAAACAAGACGTAAGAGGTTAATATAAGACAGAAGAGTTCTAACATGTAAATTTATTACACAAAGTGTAGTTGGTATCTGGACTGAACTGCCAAAGGTGGTGGTGAACGTGGGACTAACAACAGCAGTTAAGAGGCAATTGGATGGGTACTTGAACGAGACGGGCACAGAGGGAGTAATACAGGCAAGCAAGATTAGCATATATGAACACGATGGCCGCACAGACATGTTGGGCCCGAAGATGTCCCCAGTGGACTCAGTTCTATCCAACTCAATGTCTTTTTGTGTTACTTAAATCATGTGGAAGGCAGGAATCTTCATTCAAATCCTTGTTTCCATAGAGTTAATGAAGACCCATGTACACAGTGAGACTTCCCTACTAAGCAATGTATCACAGGCTAGGCTTCACTGAAATCCTTACTGATATCATTAATCCAGAGTGAGATCACTTATCAGCTCATGGATGCCTGGACTGTTTTGTAGATGGAGTTCAAGGTCCCATTACTTAGCATCCTAGGATTTGTTTGCATTTAGTACCTTCGGTAAACATAGAATTATACCTCACAAACTGCACAAAGAATAAATTACCAACGGCTTCATTTCATTACCACCAGCTTTGATTGGAGTACTGTGCAGCAGCAGTAGAAGCAATGGGTTTCAAAGGTACATTTAATGTCAGAGAAATGCATACAATACACATCCTGAAATTCTTTTTCTCTGCAGACATCCGCGAAAACAGAGGAGTGCACCAAAGAATGAATGACGGTTAAAACATTAGAACCCCAACTCCCGCTCCCACGCACAAGCAACAGCAAGACATGGAACAACGCCCCCCAGCAAAAAAGCATCAGCACCCTCCACCGAGCACTCAAGCATTGGGTGAAGAGCTTTAAAAAGCAGGAAGTTTTACTCAATGGGAGGCTTTGATTGGAGTACTGCACAGACACAGTAGATGCATTCCCACACAAGTCTAGCAAAGGGCTTTAAAAACCCAGTCTCCATAGACATAGAAATCCTACAGCACAATACAGGCTCTTCGGCCCGGAATGCTGTGCCAAGCATGTACTTGCTTTAGAAATTACCTAGGGTGACACATAGCCCTCTGTTTTTCTAAACTCCATGTTCCTATCCAGCAGTCCCTATTGTATCCGCCTCCACAACTGTCGCCGGCAGCCCATTCCACGCACTCACCACTCTCTGCATAATAAACTTTCCCCTGACATCTCCTCTGTACCTACTTCCAAGCACCCTCTCATGCTAGACATTTCAGCCCTGGGAAAAAGCCTCTGACTAATCCACACCATCAATGCCTCTCATCATCTTATTTACCTCTATCAGGTCACCTCTCATCCTCCGTCACTCCTAGGAGAAAAGGCCAAGTTCACTCAACCTATTCTCATATGGCATGCTCCCCAATCCAGACAGCATTCTTGTAAATCTCCTCTGCACCTTTTCTATAGTTTCCACATCCTTCCTGTAGTGAGGTGACCAGAACTGAGCACAGTACTCCAAGTGGGGTCTGACCAGGGTCCTATACAGCTGTAACTTTACCTCTCGGCTCTTGAACTCAATCCCACAACTGATGAAGGTCAATGCACCATATACTTTCTTAACCACAGAGTCAACATGTGCAGCAGCTTTGAGTGTCCTATGGACTCAGACCCCAAAATCTCTCTGATCCTCCATACTGCCAGAGTCTTACCGTTAATACTGTATTCTGTCATCTTATTTGACCTACCAAAATGAACCACCTCACACTTATCTGGGTTGAACTCCATCTGCCACTTCTCAGCCCAGTTTAACATCCTGTCAACATCCCGCAGTAACCTCTGACAGCCCTCCACACTAGCCACAACACCCCCAACCTTGTGTCATCTGCAAATTTACTAACCCATCCCTCCACTTCCTCATCCAGGTCATTTATAAAAATCACAAAGAGTAAGGGTCCCAGAACAGATCCCTGAGGCGCTCCACTGGTGACTGACCTCCATGCAGAATATGACCCGTTTACAACCCCTCTTTGCCTTCTGTGGGCAAGCCATTTCAGGATCCACAAAGCAATGTCCCCTTGGATCTCATGCCTTCCTACTTTCTCAATAAGCCTTGCATGGGGTACCTTATTAAATGCCTTGCTGAAATCCATATACACTACATCTACTGCCCTTCCTTCATCAATGTGCTTAGTCACATCCTCAAAAAATTCAACCAGGCTCGTAAGGCATGACCTGCCCTTGACAAAGCCATGCTGACTGTTCCTAATAATATTGTACCTCTCCAAATGTTCATAAATCCTGGCTCTCATTCTTAAACTCCTTCCTGTTCCTTATAATCTTCTAAATCTCTAACATTACTTAGCTCTCTGAACCTTTCATAAGCTTTTCTTTTCTTCTTGACTAGATTTACTACAGCCTTTGTATACCACGGTTCCTGTACCCTACCATAACTTCCCTGTCTCATTGGAACATACCTATGCAGAACTCCACACAAATATCCTTTGAACATTTGCAGCATTTCTTCTGTACCTTTCCCTGAAAACATCCATTCCCAGTTTAAACTTCCATGTTCCTGCTTGATAGCCTCATAATTCCCCTTACTCCAATTAAACACTTTTTTAACTTGTCTGTTCCTATCTCTCTCCAAAGATATTGTAAAGGAGATTGAATTATGATCACTATCTCCAAAATGTTCTCCCACTGAGAGATCTGACATCTGACCAGGTTCATTTCCCAATACCAAATCAAGTACAGTCTGTCCTCTTGTAGGCTTATCTACATATTGTGTCAAGAAACTTTCCTGAAAACACCTAACAAACTCTATCCCATCTAAACTCCTTGCTCTAGGGAGATGCCAATTGACATTTGGGAAATTGAAATTTCCCATCACGACAACTCTGTTACTATTACATCTTTCCAGGATCTGTTTCTCTATCTGCTCCTCGATATCCCTGTTATTATTGGGCGGCATCTAAAAAAACACCCAGTAGAGTTATTGACCCCTTCCTGTTCCTAACCTCCACTCACATAGACAATCTCTCCACGACGTCCACCTTTTCTGCAGCCATGACACTATCTCTGATCAACAGTTCCAAGTCCCCATCTCTTTTGCCTCCCTCCCTGTCCTTTCTAAAACATCTAACACCTGGCACTTGAAGTAATCATTCATGTCCCTGAGCCATCCAAGTCTCTGTAATGGCCACCACATTATAGCTCCAAGTACTGATCCACGCTCTAAGCTCATCCACTTTGTTCACCCATGCCATACATGAGGCTGCTTAACAAGATAAAATCCTATGCAGTTACAGGAAAGATACTGGCATGGATAGAGGAATGACTGACAGGCAGGAGACAGCGAGTGCCTAGTGGTGTTCTTCAGGGGTCAGTATTGGGACCACTATTTTTCACATTGTTTGTCAGTGATTTGGATTTTGGAATTGCTGGCTTTGTGGCAAAGTTTGTGGATGATACGAAGATTGGTGGAGGGGTAGGCAGTGCTGAGGAAGCAAAGTGATTGCAACAGGACTTAGACTAATTGGAAGAATGGGATAAAAAGTGGCAGATGGAATACAGTGTTGAGAAATGTATGATAATGCAGTTTGGTAAAAGGAACAAAAGTGCAGACTATTATCTAAATGGGGAGAAAATTCAAACATCAGAGGTACAGAGAAACTTAAGAGGCCTTGTGAAAGACTCCCAGAAGCTTAATTTACAGGTTGAATCTGTGGTAAAGAAAGCAAATACAATGTTGGGATTTATTTCAGTGGGAATAGAATATAAAAACAAGGAGAAAATGCTGAACCTTTATAAAACACTAGTGAAATGTCAAATATTGTCAAATGTTTTGGGCCCCATATCTCAGAAGGGCTGTGTTGTCATTGAAGAGAATCCAGAGGAGGCTCACGAGGATGTTTCCAGGAATGAAGGGGTTAATGTATGAGGAACGTTTGGCAGCTTTGGGCTTGTACTCACTGGAGATTAGAAGAACCTGTGGTGATCTCATTGAAACCTACGGAGTATTGAAAGGACTAGGTAGGGTTGATGTGGAGCAGATGTTTCCTGTGGTGGGGGTATCCAGAACCAGAAGGCACAGCCTCAAAGTTCAGGGGCGACCTTTTAGAACAGAGGTAATGAGGAATTTTTCTAGCCCGAGAGTAGTGAATCTGTGGAATGCTCTGCCACAGACTGCGCAAGTCTGTGGGTATATTTAAAGCTGAAGTTAATAGTTTCTGATTGGTTGAGGCATCAAAAGGTATGGTGAGAAGGCAGGTGTATGGAGCTGACTGGGATCCGGGATCAGCCATGTTGGAATGCCGGAGCAGACTTAATGAGCTGAATGGCCTAATTCAGCTCCTACGTCTTTTGGTCTTATTTTTGCTTCAATTTCAAATTCATTACAACTTGATGACTAGTATACACAAAGAAGTAATATGATATTTCATTTCCCGTTTTGCACTGATGGTCAGATAGGCTGTCAAATTGTAAGTGCCTGGATTTTGCTGGGAAAAAATAACCTCAGTTGATGACAAATGGTATAATTGGTGTGCAAGTTGACTGTCAAGTTCAAGGTTAAAACCATGACTTGCTAATCTGAACTGTCATTGCAGTGCCTCATCTTGGTCCAGGCGCAGGTGCAGGACTGCATGTATGATATTACTCAGTGAGGACTGTGTCAGTGAAGTGTTTATATCAGTATTAGCATTGCTTTTCAGAAGGGTCTCTCTATTAGCAAAAGTCCTTGTAATCCCTGGGTGGACGAGTTCACCCAAGTTCCTTACTGAAGTAAATAAAATATTTCATTTATGTTTACTTTGGTGCACAAGAGCAAGCAGAATGGGCCTGCAGATTTGCTTACACTGCAAGTCTCTAAGTGCAGACATTCATAATGTGCAGTTGTGTTATATCACTATTTACAGAGTCTGCCCCTTTCCTTTTCCAGAATTGCAAAATTCATTCTTGAAACAGCATCACTGTCCAGGAACAGCAAGGAAGCTGCTTGCACCTTTAAGAGATGATTGATGTATGTTATTAGAGTACACTGAATGGTAAACCATCTGAAAACAACTTCAGGCTGACACACAGCTGGGAAATCTGTAGATGCTGGAAATCCAAGCAACACACACAAAATGTTAGAGGAACTCAACAGGCCAGGCAGCTTCTACAGAAAACAGTAAACTGTCTTCATTTTGGACTGAGAACCTTCATCAGGACCCCGATGAAGAGTCTCAGCCCAAAACATTAACTGTTTACTCTATTCCATAGTTGCCTGGTCTGCTGAGTTCTTCCAGCATAGTATTGTTTTATACCCACAAGAGATTCTGCAGATGCTGGAAATCCAGAGTAAGACACACAAGGTGCTGGAGGAACTGAGCAGTTAGGCAGCATCTATGAAGAGGAATAAACAGATAAAGTTTCAAGCTGAAACCCTTTATCAGGACCATCTTTTTGTCTTGGTGCCGATAAAGAGTCTTGGCCAAAACTCCAAATGCTTTTCGCTCACCATGGTTGCTGCCTGAGCTGCTGAGTTCATTTAGCATGGTTTTATCATCACTAAAATGTAGAAAACAAATTCTTATGCCACCAAGTTAATTCTGCATTTTTATGCAGGATGCTTATGAAATTAAAAAAGCACAAAAGAGAACAAAGTAACTCTAACTTTCTGTTAACTGCTCTTTTGATCTACTCCATGATCAATCTAACTCTTCCCTCCTATATAACCCATAACCTCCATTTTTATTTCATCCATGTGCCTATCCAAGAGCCTTTTAAATGTCTGCAATATATCGGCTTCTACCACCACCCCCCCCCCCCCCATATCTCCCGGCAGTGCAGTCCAGGCACTTGCCTCTCACTGTCTAAAAAAATTATCTCTAACATTTCCCCTAAACTTTCTTCCACTGAGCTTAAAAGGTTATCTCTTGTATTAGTCGTTGCTGCCATGGGAGAAAATCACTGGCTGTCCACTTGATTTATGCCTCTTATAATCTTATGCACCTCTCTCAAGTCACCTCTCATTCTCCTTTGCTCCACTTCGCCTCTCCTTATAAGACATATCCTCCAATCCAGGCAGCATCCATGTAAACATGTACAACACGCTGGAGGAACTCAGCAGGTCGGGCAGCGTCCGTTGACTGCTCGTTTCAATGTAAGTCCTGATGAAGGGTCTCAGCCCGAAACGTTGACTGCTCATTTCAATGGATGCTGCCCGACCTGCTGAGTTCCTCCAGTGTGTTGTACGTGTTGATTTGACCACAGCATCTGCAGTGTACTTTGTGTTTAGCATCCATGTAAATCTTCTCTGCACCCTCTCTAAAGCTTCCACATCCTTCCAAGAATGAGGTAATCAGAACTGAAAATAGTACTCCGTGTGGCCTAACCAAAGTTTTACAGAGCAGTAACATTACCTGACAGCTCTTTAATACAAACTCCTGATTAATAAAGGCCAACACAACATATACCTACTTAACTGTTGTGTATTTAATATTTCAGTAATGTTTGAAAAATATTGTAAATAATTTGTTTGTTTAAGCATTGTTTACATAATGTATTGCAGGTTATCTGTAAAAATATATAAATAGCATACTTCATCACACCACAGCGTGACACATCGGAACCTCGGTTAAAGTAAAAAAATGAACTAAGGCTTGCATCTCTTGGCTCCCTTCTTTTCCTTTAAATTACTTTAATGTTTTGCAGTTACGAAACATAACAGTAATGATAAGGTACTTTTAAAACAAACCCAAGATGACTACTTGTTGAAGGGTAGTGAAATGTCGAAGTTTAAAAAAACACAGTGAAAAATGGTCCAGTTATTTTTTTTAGTGCAACATGTTTTCTTTTCAGGAGGAAAGATAATCAAATTAAAAGAAAGGCAAAACATGGTAGAATTCATGGGAAGAAAACAGTGAATACCAGGTGATTATAATCATACAAAAAAGAGCAGAAATAGCTGGCTATGTTGGAAAGATTGACGTGTTTGATTGCACATCAGATAGCTGGAATTTGTGTACTGGATGAATTGAGTAGTATATTAAAGCAAATGGAACATCCAATGAGAAATAAGTAACAATTTTGCTGAGTCTATTGGATTTAAAGACATACAGTTTGTTTAGAAATTTAACTGCTTCAACTAAACCAGCCGAAATGAGTTTTGCTGATATTGTGAAAGTAATGCTGTAATATTTAGAACCAGAACAATTGTTGACTGCAGAATGCTTTAGATTTCATAAGCTGAATTGAAAGGAAGGGCAGTCCATTTCATTGTACATGGCTGAATTGAAGAGATTGCCTGAGCATTGTCAGTTCAATGATAGGCTTAATGATACACTGAGAGTTTGTTTAGCTTGTGGAATCTTCCAAGAAAGCATTGAAAAACAGCTCCTAACTGAAGCACAAATAACATTTATACGAGTAGTAGAACAGTGGAAACAGCAGACAGAGATACAATTGAGTTGCAGGTCAGGAATGAAAGTGAACGTGAACAAAATTGCAACATCTAAACAGAAACCAGCTGGGCTGAACAAATAGTGTTATTGTTGTGGCAGGGGCTCACACACACCAGACCAATGCAGATTTAACAGTGAAACTTGCAGAAAGTGCAACAAAGCAGGACACATAAAAGTTGCATGCCAGACAGACAAATATAAATGGACTGTCAGGTAGGAGGAAAAGATAAAAAGTTAAGTTGCAGTTTCAAAAAGAGTACTGATCTGCATGCTGTTGATGAGAGTTACCCAGGACTGAATAGACTTGAGATTTACAATGCGAAAACTAGTAATAGACAAGCAATATGGCTTAAGTCAGATGTGAAGAGCAAATTAATTAGAATGAAATTGTACACCGGCTTGGCTGATTCAATCATTCCACAGACTGAGTTTGAATGGCATTTCAAAGATACTGAGCTGAAACCTGCAGATATCCAACTAGAAACTTATACTGTAGACATTCATAACAGCGAAATACAACAACCAACAAGCCACATTAGGATTGTATGTAGTAGATACAGGGCGGCCAACATTATGGGGGTGTGACTGGCTGAGATAACGAAAACTTAATTGGAGATCCATTCACTGTTTGCATGCCACATCGTCTGCAATAGTGTCAACTTAAAGCAAATTCAGAAAGATACTGGATGATGCCATGGCAGTGTTCAATAGTGGCACTGGAACATTCAGACATATTGAGGGTAAAATAGTGTTAAATGAGAATGCCGCACTCACATGTTCCAAAGCCCGTCAAGTTCTTTATACCATCCGCGATAAAGTAATCAGTGAGCTAGATTACATGAAGGCTGAAGAAATTCTTTCTAAAGTTGAGTGGAGCCCATGGGCAACACCAGTAGTCCCAGTAACCAAGAAAAATGGTCTGTCAGGATCTCTGTCAGTTTTAAGTTCACCATCAACCCAGTACTGAAAGTAGATCAGTACCCTCTGCCCACTTCCGAGGATATCTTTGCAAACCTTTCTGGAGGGAAACACGTCAACAAAATTGATTTAGCTGAGGCCTCCCTACTGATAGAGATGGAAGAAGAGTCCAAAACGTTTCTCAACATAAACACTCACAAAGGCCTTTATCACTAAAATAGGCTTATTTTTAGAGTGGCATCTGCACCTGCACTCTGGCAGAAAGCCGTGGACCAGCTGGTGCAAGGATGCCCAGGCACTCACTGATGACATCATTGTTACTGTAAGGATGATAAGGAACATCTCCAAAATCTTAAGGCAGTGTTGCAAAGATTAGAAAATTAAGGGTGCAGAGCATGATGCAACAAGTATGAGTTCTTTAAACTCAGCATTACTCACTATGCTTGAACAATCATCCCACAAGGATTACACAAGTGTGTTGAGAAAATTCATGCAGTGGTGGATGTCTCAAGGCCAAAGGATGTGTCACAGTCACAGTCCTTTTTAGGATTTGGCATTTATTATAATAGGTTCCTGCCAAACCTGGAATTTGTCCCCCATGACTTGAACTCATTGCTACAGATCAGGAAGAAATGGCAATGGTCAAAGCATTGTGAGGTGGTTTCCAAAAGGTAAAGGAAGTGGTGACTTCAGACACCGTACTCATACATTAGATCCACATCATCCAGTGAAGCTTGACATGCACTGTTTGAGATGCCAATATGCCCAGAGTCAACTCTAGAGCTGTCAGAACCGCTTTCTGCAGTCCCAGAGTCAACTCCTACAGCCACCAAGGAGGGGGCTCCAGAACCTGAGATTGTTTCACAGCTGCAAGGCTCTCCTGCCAAGCAGAGTGACACCCCCACCGTCAAGAGAGATGTTATCCCACAAGAGTAAGAAAGCCTCCACAGTGATTAAGTCTTTAGGCCTGAATGGCCAATTGCTGTCGATATCTATAAATAATAGTTATAGTGTATATTATATAGTATATAGTTGAGATGCATTCTATATTGAGTTGGAGTTTATGGCTAAGCAGGGAGGGGTGTTGTGTATTTAATATTTGAGTAATGCAGAAAATATATTGTGTGATTAAGTAATCTTTGTTGTTTACATAATACATTGTGGATTATCTGTAAAATGGCACACACCATCACTCCACCACATGACACATGGGTGTCTTACTGAAAGTAAAAAATGAACTAAGACTCATATCTCTTGTCTCCCTTGTTTTCCTTTCAATTAGTTTAATGGTTTGGAGTTAAAAAAGCATAACATTAACCATCCTATTAACGTGCAGTAGGTTTGAGGGATCTATGGACGTGGACCCCAAGATCCCTCTGTTCCTCTACACTGTTAGGAATTGTACAATTAACCCTGTATTCTGCCTTCATGTTCGACCTTTCAAATTTTATCACTTCACACTTTTCTGGGTTGAACTCCATCTGCCATTTCTCAGCCCAGCTCTGCATCCTGTTCTGTTATAACCCATGACAACCTTCTACACTATCCACAATACCAACAGCTTTCATGTCATTTGCAAACTTACTAACCCACTTCTTCATCCAAGTCACTTATTACAATCACCAAGGGCATGGGTTTAAGAATGGATCCCTGGGGAACCTTGCTTGTTATAGGCAAAAAATACTCAACTTTTTGTCTTTTGAGGCCTAGCCAATGCTGAATCCACTCTGCCAAGTTTCCATTGATCAAATGTCTCATGACTTTCCTGTTGAACTTTCCATGCAAAACCTTGTCAAGTGCTTTACTGAAAGCCATATACACCAAATCCACCACTCGACCTTAATCAATATATTTTACCATTTCCTTGAAAAACTCAACCAGACTCATGAAGCATGTCCAACCCTTCACAAGGCCATGCTGGCAATCCCTAATAAGACAATGCTTCTCCAAATTTCATAAATCCTGTCACTTAGGTTCCTTGCTGTTAGTTTTCCCACCACTAACATAAGGCTCACTTGTCTCCCAGGATTATTCCTATTATCCCATCATCAAAATCTGGTGATTTTGTTGACAGTTCAATGAATTCATTTATAAGATCATAGAGTTCTACAGCATGAAAACAGGCTCTTGATCCCAAGGTGCCTTCCTGAGCCAATCCTTTTTACCTGCATTTGGCCCACATCTCTCTCAAGATTTTTGTATCTATGTACCTGTTTAAATGTCCTGTTAATAACTTTTAGGATGTAGCTGAGATTTAGAGACCAGTAAAGTATGGATTTGATTCCCAATGTGTCCCAGTTTACTCCCATCTGGACTAGGAATTGTGGTGGTACATTTGGCCATATCATCTTTTACTTAAGGAGAAGAAACTTGGTTAAAGTAGTCCCTCTTGACCACTATTCAAAATATGCACGTGACACACAGAGTTAATTCTCATACATGTTATGCTACCGGCCCTTGTTCAAGTGAAAGTTGATTTCCTTGTAGCTATATGTAGCATATATGAGGGAGATTGAAAATCTGGCTGGATGGTGCCACAACAAGAACCTCTCATTCAATGTCTGCCAAACCAAAGAGCTTCTTATTGACTAAAAGAGGAAGAAACCAGAGGACCATGGGCCAGTCCTTGTCGGGGTATCTGGAGAGGGACTGCAATTTTGAATTCCTCAGTGTTATCATTTCAGAGGATTTGTCCTGCATTGAGCACATAAGTGCTATTACAAAAAAGGCACAGCAGTGTCCCTACTTTCTTAGAACTTCGCAGTAATTCGGGATGTCAACTAAAACTTTGAAAAACTTCTATAGATGACAGGTGAAGAGTATTCTGACTGACTGCATCACAGCCTGGTATGGAAACACCAATGGAAAAGCTGACATTGGATACAGCCCGGTCCTTCACGGGTAAAACGCTCCCCACCATTGAGCACATCTACATGGAGAGTGGTTACAGGAAAATAGCATCCATCATCAAGGACCCCCACTATCCATGTCATACTCTTCTCGCTGCTGCCATCAGGAAGGAGGTACAGGAGCCTCGTGGCCCACACTACCAAGTTCAGGAACAGTTATTACCCCTCAACCATCAGGTTCCTGAACCAATAACTTCACCCAACTTCACTCACCCCATCGCTAAACTGTTTCCATAACCTATGGACACACTTTCAAGGACTCTTCACCTCATGTTCTCGATATTTATTGCTTATCTATTTATTTATTTATTTATTTGTTTGTTTGTTTGTTTATCTATCTATTTATTTATTTATTTATTTTGTTTGTTTTTTTCTTCGTTTTATATTTTCACAGTTTGTTGTCTTTTGCACATTAGTTGTTTGTCCATCATTGCTGTGTGTGGTTATATTCTTTTATTCTATTGTGTTTATTTGGATCTACTGTGAATTTGTAAGAAAGTTAAACTCAAGGAAGTATATAGTGACGTATAGTCTAAGTACTTAGATAATAACTTTACTTTGAACTTCGAACAGTCAGAATCCCATGAACTTCAATGGCATTTTCAACCAGTGATTCACGTGATTATGATCTGCATAGCTGGGCTTTCTATTCTGTGTTACCCTATAGTAATCACTTGCAATGGTGAGGCCCAGTTTGGTAGCATTATTGCTGCATTGATATTGCCATCTGCAGAGAAATTGAGATCTGTCTCTTTCACAAATGTTTGGCATGTTTGGCAGGTTCCTATCAATTGAAAGCTTTAGGCCATAGGATGGAGATCTATAGCTTCAAATATCTAGATGTTCAGGGTGCAAGATTAATTTGACCTTATCACATAATGTGCACAAGAATCTTTCTTATTTTTTTTGCATGGCAGGCACTGAACAGCATTTGATAAAGATTCAGACTTGCCAAACACTTATGAAGGAGGCAGAACACAATTTAGTCCTTCTCTGCTGATGACAACATCATTATGGCAATAATTCTACCAAACTGGGCCCCACCAATGCAACTGATTTCCAGAGGGTAATGCAGAAAGGAAAACCCAGAATTTATCAACAGAAAGGACATCCCTAATATACTCTGGGTATATGGTTTTATAAACGTCCTAGTTGTCAAAATATACTTGTTTGCAATAGCAAATCACAGTTTTTGCAGCCTGTCATATGTGTGGATGTACAAATAGTGTTTTATTTGCAGTATCATTTTTATTTGTGTTGCATCATATCAATGATGAGAATTTACTGTGCCTCGTGGTTCCAGAGCTTGCTTCAGAAAACTGTGCAATTTAGCTCCCTTGCTTTTGAGAATCTATATCTCTTCACATCTTTCTGCTCTGAAGAGCATCTGCTAATCATCTGACTCATCAGTCCCTTTGTCCTTTAGCTGTAATTGTATAGATATGTAAATTTTTGGCACAATTTTTTCTAATTTGATACTGCTACACTATTGGGGTCTTTTAAATTTTTATATCTTTGAGAAATGTTTTAACTCTGTGCATAGTTTTGATTATAAACCAAGATATATGAATGCAAAACCTTGTTTGGTAATCACTGTTAGGTAATGGATTATTCAATAACTTCCTGCAATTCTCATTTTAATCTTCAAAAGTCAACAAGCTACAGAACAGTGCATTTTCTGTGAATTTTTTCAGTCTTTTATAGCTGACAATGGAAGTCAAAATAATTGGCTGTGTGCATTTAACAAAACAAGTTTCACCAATGTTGTTTTTTGTTAAGGTTCTTCTCTTCAATCCCAAAGGCCAGTTTGAATCAACTTGTTGAATATAATCTTGAAATATTATATTATTGTGAATATAATCTTGAAAAGCTATTGAAATAATCTTGGTGCAGGAATCACTTAAGCAAAACCTACCAATAGAGACCTCAATCTAAAAGCAAACGAACACATTGCATGATAACCATCACAAAAGTAGTGCCATTTTTATAAATATATATTTGGAAATACAAACATTGCTTATCAAATCAATATTTATTGCTCATCCTTAATTATTGTTGATTGGTCCAGATGGTCTTCTTGAAAATCAGTTGTATCCTTTAAATTAACTTTAACAATAATATGATATTATTCAAAAAATAAATCACATTCAATTTCACGATCGTATTCTGCTCTTTCTTATCCTATGATGATTTTCCATGATTATTTGATCTAATTTTAAAGATTTATTTTCAATGATATCTAGTTTATTAACCTTTTTCACAAAAACAAAGCAAATTGTGTGAAATGTACTGTTCTAAAGAATGCCTTAAATTATACTTGTCTCTTTTGAACAGGGGATTTTAGATTACAAATACAGTTTGTCGAAATATGGCATGGTAGTCCATCACCCCTCCTGGGCCATATGTAGGCTGCCAACAGCAGCTTGCTGAGTCCTTTGATCTGGGCCAGTCTTTCAAATGGTCCCCAGGTGTAGTCCATCTTTGAAGATCCTACTCCTCCCAGCAATGAGGTCTTTGGAGCTTTTGCTGGGGCTTTGTAGCCTTGGGTTTTTACAGATTTGTTAGCCCCATGCCCAACTGTCCTCCTTTTGCAGTCGATTTTGGAACTGTTCACAGCAGTTTATAAATTGTATAAGGCCTGTTAATTCTAAAGGACCAATTGTTATTCTGAAGCATCAACAGTAGATCATAATATGTTTCTTGATGCATATGATTTGGTTTATGTGCTGATGAATTTTAATCATGTCACGCCAAATTTTCTGATGCTATTTCTTTCACAGACATCTGTGTATCGTTTGATGCTTTCTTTGGAAATTAACTGTAACCCAGTTCAACAATGGGTAATAGCCAACCATCTGGTCAATATCCTGGAAGAGAAATTAATCACCACGAACTCTGCTGATGATTACCTAACTCAATTATCTTTTCCTGACTGAAGAGCTGCCCATATTGATTGGTGATATTCATGACGTCGTCACAACTCAGTGTTAAGATATGACTGAGCTGCTGGGATTCATAAAGAGAATGGAGATTCTCAGTTATAATCTGGTCATTTTACCTTCTTATTAGGGGAAGCAATCTTTTACAACTATGTGTTGGAATGCAAACAGTACTTGGGAGAACATATCAGTGATTAAGACAAAAATAAATGGCAGACTAAGATTTAGACAGTTGGAAAACATTGCATCCTCCAAGGGACCACAACCTTGTCATAGGGTTTGGAGGCTTGTGTGCCTCAATGACCCAGAGAGCCATGTTGGCTGGCATCAGGGCCTTGTGCTTTGGCACTTGGTAGGATCACCCATAGCAAACAAGTCAAAGGGTAGAGGCCAGGCTAAGAGAGGTCCACTGGTTCTCCAACCATGGGGGTTCAGCTCAGGGCTAGCAACCCTGACTAGTAAAACAAAATTGTTACAGAAACAGCAATGAAGAATACTTCTACAGCTGAGTGTGATGGTATTCCTGAGTCTCCACGTGGGACTTGCGTGAAAGACGAGAGGAAGCTATTGGCGTGCTGAGGGAAACCCTGAACACTGCTAGGGATGGAGGACATTCATTGCTGCCCTAAATACCAGCAGTGTAATGGGTAGTAAGTAAGTAAGTAAAACTTAAAAGGAGGAATAATGAGCTATGTGTATTTCAAGTTCAAAGTTCAAAGTAAATTTATTATCTAAGTACATATACTGTATGTCATCATATACAACCCTGAGATTTGCTTTCCTTTGGGCACACACAGTAAATCCATGAAGCACAAACGAATCCACGTTCTTCTCAGATGCCAGTATAATTGAAGCTTGCTTAAAGCAGGTGGGCTCCTCAGACAGCTAAAGTGAGAGGTTAAAGATCTCAGTGATCTCAGGTCTTTAGTATTCAGCCAGATGCTTTCAGTGGGTTCACCCTTCTGAAGGATGCTCTCACATCGGCTTCAGAGACTGAAATCACAGGATCATTCGGGGCTGTAAGAGTTTGTCAGTTTAGTCCAGAATTGCCACTTCACTTCACCTGTGAGATGGCTTTCCGGAGATTGTACCTGGATCTCCTGGTCCCCAAACTTGAATGCTTCTGATCTGACCCTCAGCATATGGTTAGAACTCATAGTTAATCCAGGGCTTCTGTTTGGGGAAGACCAAGTAATTTTTTGGGGACACACTCATCTAAGGCTGTTTTTATAAAGGAATCTTTGATTTGCATTGATCTTTGGATTGGTTAATCCCTAATAATGAGTACAAATATCTTAAACCAAAAGAGAAGCATGGAAGGAGTTAAATTGAGTGAAACAGAAGGACCCAAGGACAGTGTACAAAGAATAGGATATGATACAGTATTGACTTAAGTAATCTTACACAAGTCACTGAGACATATACTGTTTATGGTGCTGCTAAGATGCGCATTGTACAGCCACATTTGTTCAGTTGCAGCCCTGATTTAAAGATGGATAAAAAAAATCAACTGGCAGAAGGGGATGAAGGAAGAAATAACAATTGGGTATGAAGAAGGGTCTCAAAAAGAATTAGAAAAGAAGCCCAAGTATTTGAATTGCAAATCGATTGTCTTTAAGATGCATTTGGGCAAATAGTTGATTGAATCATTGACTTTTTTTTGCAAGTGCAATAAAACAGGACATAGTGTGCTTAACGTGTACTTCTTTCCCAGTTATCTCTAAGTTCATGGCAAGTTAGTTCACCAAGTATATAGAGTACGTACTGATGGTTGATAGCAAACTGCATTAACACTTGTCTGGAGGCATATGACAGATACATTGCATGGGCCTGCTGAAGTATACATTGGAAACTGGGTTTCATCAGCAGGGAATGACGTGTACCTGTGCTATTTAAAGGAGAAATCTACCACTTACAGCTTCTGTGCGCTTCAATTCAGCAGGCAGTGAACTGCTTATAGATCGCTAGTACAGATTTGGGATGAGCAGAGGTCACAGGGCCGACCACAGAAAAGTGGGCCAATAGATTAATTTATCACACGTGGATTGAAAGATACAGTGAGGTGCACCTTTGTGTTAACAACCAGTGCACCTAGGGACATGCTGCAGCAGCCCGCGAGAGGCACCACACATTCTGACGCCAGTATAGCGTGTCCACAATGTCCTTTAGTGGCGATCCCACTGGTAAGCAACAATAATAAGGATTAAGAGTGTTGGAGTACTCCAGGGGGAAAAGGCAGCCCCCGTCCCTACCCAAGACTCAGGCATGGGTCTTGCTCGCACCTCCAGAGGCTTTGGTTTTCCAAGTGATCACTGCTCTGTCCATAAACATAAAAGTCATTGCTATTTCGAGGATTACTCTTTCCTGGGATATGCCAGTGGTGACCAATGTTTGCTGTTGTTAAGCTTTGTAACTCCCAAACAAACTAATTAAAAGGAAAACAAGAAAGCTAGGAATGCAAGTTTAACTTCATGTTAACTTTAAGTGAGGTGTGCACCTATCATGGGATTCTCTATACTAGTGGTACCCTGAGCTCTCTGCAAGGTCCATCTCTTCTTCAGTGCTCACTTCCTACTTAACTGTGCGCTGAAATTCCTCTTGGGCATTGTCATAAATACAAACTTCAAAGTAAATTTATTGGTAAGGTACATATATGTCACCATATACAACCCTGAGATTCATTTTCTTGCCAACATACTCAATAAATCCATAATAGAATAATAATCACGCTAGCATAAATGGAAAAAACACACCAACCTGAGCATTCAACCAGAGTGCAAAAGACAACAAACTGTGAATACAAAAGGAAAGAAATAATAATAAATAAATATCGAGAACATGAGATGACGAGTCCTTGAAGGTGAGTCCATAGGACATCACATCCACAATTTCAAGTCAAGTCAAGTCAAGTCACTTTTTATTGTCATTTCGACCATAACTGCTGGTACAGTACACAGTAAAAACAAGACAACGTTTTTCAGGACCATGGTGCTACATGAAAAGTACAAAAACTACACTGAACTATGTAAAAACAACACAGAAAAAAACTGGACTAGACTACAGACCTGCCCAGGACTGCATAAAGTGCACAAAACAGTGCAGGCATTACAATAAATAATAAACAAGACAATAGGCACAGTAGAGGGCAGTAAGTTGGTGTTAGTCCAGACTCTGGGTACTGAGGAGTCTGATGGCTTGGGGGAAGAAACTGTTACATAGACTGGTCTTGAGAGCCCGAATGCTTCGGAGCCTTTTCCCAGATGGCAGGAGGGAGAAGAGTTTCTATGAGGGGTGCATGGGGTCCTTCATAATGCTGTTTCCTTTGTGGATGCAGCGTGTACTGTAAATAACCGTAATGGTGGGAAGAGAAACCCCGACGATCTTCTCAGCTGATCTCACTATCCGCTGTAGGGTCTTGCGATCCGAGATGGTACAATTTCTGAACCAGGCAGTGATGCAGCTGCTCAGGATGCGCTCACTACAGCCCCTGTAGAATGTGATGAGGATGGGGGTGGGAGATGGACTTTCCTCAGCCTTCGCAGAAAGTAGAGATGCTGCTGACTTTCTTTGCTATGGAGCTGGTGTTGAGGGACCAGGTGAGATTCTCCAGCAGGTGAACACCAAGAAATTTCATGCTCTTAACAATCTCTACCAAGGAGCCGTTGATGTTCAGTGAGGAGTGGTCGCTCCATGCCCTTCTGAAGTCAACAACCATCTCTTTTGTTTTGTTCGCATTCAGAGACAAGTTGTTGGCTCTGCACCAGTCCGTTAGCCGCTGCACCTCCTCTCTGTAAGCTGACTCGTCGTTCTTGCTGAGGAGACCCACCATGGTCGTGTCATCGGCGAACTTGATGACATGGTTCGAGCTGTGTGTTGCAGCGCAGTCGTGGGTCAGCAGAGTGAACAGCAGTGGACTGAGCACACAGCCCTGGGGGGCCCCCGTGCTCAGTGTGATGGTGTTGGAGATGCTGCTCCTGATCCGGACTGACTGAGGTCTCCCAGTCAGGAAGTCTAGGATCCAGTTGCAGAGGGAGGTGTTCGGGTCCAGTAGGCTCAGCTTTCCAATCAGTTTCTAAGGGATGATTGTGTTGAATGCTGAACTGAAGTCTATGAACAGCATCCGAATGTATGTGTCTTTTTTGTCCAGGTGGGTTAGGACCGGGTGGAGGGTGGTGGCAATGGTGTTGTCTGTTGAATGGTTGGGACCGTACTCAAACTGCAGGGGGTGCAGTGAGGGGGCAGCAGGGTCTTGATATGCCTCATGACGAGCCTCTCGAAACACTCCATGATGATGGATGTAAGTGCAATGGGACGGTAGTCATTTAGGCAGGACACTGAAGACTTCTTCGGCACGGGGACGATGGTGGCGGCCTTGAAGCACGTTGGAATGGTGGTGCTGCTCAGGGAGATGTTGAAGATGTCAGTGAGAACATCTGCTAGCTGGTCTGCACATCCTCTGAGCACTCTACCAGGGATGTTGTCTGGTCCAGTGGCCTTCCGTGGGTTGACCCTGCACAGGGTTCTTCTCAAATCAGCCATGGTGAGACACAGCACCTGGTCATTTGGAGGAGGGATGGACTTCCTCGCCGCCATGTCATTTTCTGCTTGAGAACAAGCGTAGAAGTTATTCAGCGCATCTGGGAGGGAGGCATCACTTGCACAGTCAGGTGATGTTGTTCTGTAGTTGGTGATGTCCTGAATGCCCTTCCACATGCGCCATGTGTCGCCGCTGTCCTGGAGGTGGCTGTGGACTCACTGGGTGTGTGCACGCTTTGCCCCTCTGATGGCCTGGGAAAGTTCGGCCCTTGCTGTTGTTAGAGCTGCCTTGTCGCCTGCTCTGAAGGTGGAGTCACTGGTCCTCAGCAGCACACGCACCTCCACAGGCATCCATGGCTTTACCAGGCTTTAATTCAGCTCCAACACAGCACAGCTTATGGGAAGAAGGCTCACTCCTTCCTTCCTTGGCTCCTCACCATAATAAAGAGTGGCACAGTAGCATAGCGATTAGCACAATGCTTTACAACGCCAACTACAAGATTGGGGTTCGATTCCCGCAACTGATTTGATGTAAACAATGCATTCTACTTTATGTTTTAATGTGGATCTGACAAATAAAGATAATCTTTAATCTGGGCTCCTGATTGGACTTTAAAGTATCAGTACCACCAGCATAGCCATAGGATTATTGGGTTCTTCACGATGAGATTCTGGTCCCTGGATAAACCAGGAAGCATCAAGCAGTATTCTCTGAAAATAATTCCTGAGCATTAGTGCCCTTTGTTGTGTGCTCCACAAGGCCAATGTTGGGCCATATACCTTGCAGAAAGCAGTGGCTGGTGCAGATGGAGGAGTAAATCGATAGATGATGATGAAGAATTGCCCTCACTTGAGTACTTCAAGGGTGCGAAAATCTCTAAAGGACTCCAATCTGCTGGCTCCTCATCTGTTCCCATCTATTACCCTCTTACCATTATTACCATCAGGGGAGAGGACCTACACTTAACGTTTTAGGAAAACCTCTTCCCCTCTGCCATCAGATTTCTGAATGGATTATAAATCCCACAAATGCCACCGCAGTATTTGCTTTTTGCACTGTTTACTTATTTTGTGTAGTTTACAGTAATTTGCACGTATTGCTCTGTGCTGCCACCGCAGAACGGCACGTCAATGATAACAAACCTGATACTGCTTCGGACTCACCGGCCCATCAGCTCTCCCTCTGCGTCCCCTGCCTTCCATCACTACAAAGGGTCAGTTACAGAAATTGATTAACTGGTCAACCTGCATGTTTTTGGAGACACGAGTAACTGTAGATGTTGGAATCCATGGTGACAAGCAATCTGCTGGAGCAACTCAGCAGGCTGAGCAGCATCTGTGGGGTGGGGATAGGGGTAACTGATG
The DNA here is from genome assembly GCF_048418815.1 of Hemitrygon akajei. Classification (NCBI taxonomy): domain Eukaryota; kingdom Metazoa; phylum Chordata; class Chondrichthyes; order Myliobatiformes; family Dasyatidae; genus Hemitrygon; species Hemitrygon akajei. The sequence continues at coordinate 58,698,116 of NC_133137.1, forward strand.
ATAACTTGGATCAATATTCTGCCTCGGGACAGAGAACGGATAAGAGAGAGAGCCAGTATAAATGGGAAAGGGTCAGTGGTGAGACCGAAGCCTCAAACCTGAGGAGCGCTGTAGGATAGCAGGCAGGTGGAGCTACTCGGGGAGTGGAGAGGTGGAGTTTGGGACACTGGCAGGTGGGTGATGGGTGGAAGCAGAAAATAAAAGGCAATAGAGATGGAGCGAGGTGGGGAGAAGTTGGGGAGGGGAGCAAACCCACATGATTTGGTATGTGGGAGGAAATTGGCGCACCCAGAGGAAGTTCACACAGTCACAGGGAGAACATGTATACTCCACAAAGACAGCACCGGAGATCAGGATTGAACCCAGGTCATCGGAGTTGTGACGTATTGTTCCACCTGGTGTGCTACTCTTCCTCCCGTGACTCAAATACACACACGTTCTTGCCTCAGGTGTGAGGAAAAATAATACAAACAAATGATCCAAGCTGAGAGTTCAAAGTAAATTTATCATCAAATTACATATTTGTCATATATACAATCCCGAGATTCGTTTTCTTGCGTAATCAAATGAAGAAACAGTTACAGGATCTCATATGCAGCATTGCTTTTGAACTTTTTTTTTGATGGCTGTAATTATGCCGCTACTTGTAAGGAGTTTCTACGTTCTCCCCGTGACCGCGTGGGTTTCCTCCAGGTACTCCGGTTTCTTCCCATAGTCCAGAGACGTACTGGTTGGCAAGTTAACTGTTCACCGTAAATTGTCCTGTGATTAGGCTACGGTTAAATGGGGGGATTGCTGGGCGTCTGTTTAATGGAGCCAGAGTCGCGGGTTCAGTATGTGAAATGGCAGACACAGATTACAACTGTTCATTGACAAGCAAGCAACAAAACACTTTACTCACATGTAAGTCGAACAAGCACTCATCCAGGTCACCCAGACTATAGAATCTACAACACCAAGCATTCAAGGCACTTGTTAAATCAGTCCAAGTTACACAACAAGATTAAACGAGCAATAAATAACTAACTAAGTGTGCACCCAAAACATGAGCCCCTCACCCCTGTAACTGCAAAACACCTTCCAAACGGTTTCTCCAGCGCCGAACGCAGCTGTCAGCCTGGAGCGGCTCAGGGTAAAATGAGAGCGACTCGCACACGGTCGTTCACCTTTATACATCTGAAGATGGGAAGCCAGCCGCAGGTATGGCAGCACGCGACCTGGGACCAGAAACCGGTGCCGCAGGGCTCGGGAGCTAACCAGTGGGAAGGCGGCTACATACCTCGAGCAGGCCCATCGTTATCCAACGTGGTGGAAGTGACTTTCAGAACAATTATCAATCCACAAGTAAGTTAACCTTCCATATTACAGCGGCACGGCTAGAAGGGCCTATTCTGCACCATATCTCAATAAATAAATAAAGTTTCTTCCCTAGTCTTAGGCATTCAACACCCGGAAATCTACAAAGAAACGGGGGAAGATAATAAGCAGGAGATGAGGGAGGAGGAAAGCTGACCTCATAGGGTTGTAGAGAATTATTTGAACAGATAGAGAGAACATCACAATGAAGCAGTGTAATTATTCAAAGTGTTAATTATCCCAGTGTGAAGTAACAGCAGAAATGCAGCAGTTAAACTGGAGGCAAATCTCTGAGCATTTCACAGCAGGTTCAGAAGTACTCAGAGACAAGCCTGTTTCCCAGTGACTGGTGAGAACGTCAAGCTCACCACTACAGGGGAAGTTTATGTGATTGTCATGGATATACATAAGGGAGAGTCCGGGGAAGTGCACAGTAGCGTAGCAGTTAGTCAGCACTTTACAGAGTGGCCAGACGCAATTCCCACTGCTGTCAGTGCGTATTTTGTATGGTCTCCCCATTATGGGTTTCTCACTTCCCTCTCACGTTTCAAAGATGTACAGGTTAGGGTTAATGAGTTGTTGCATGCTATGCTGGCGCTGGAAGAGTGACGGCATTTGCGGGCTGCCCAGCACAATGCTTGCTGATTTGATTTGATGCAAACAATGCATTTCACTGTATGTTTTGATGTACATGTGACAAATAAAGCTAATCTTTAATCCTCAGCCTTTAAACACACAGTCCTACTTCACAGAAGCAGGTACCTTGGCCCAACTTATCCACGACGAGCAAGATGCCCATATGCAAACGCCAGTTGCTTGTGTTGGACCTGTACCCTTCTCGCCCTTCCCTATTGAGGTACCTGAGGTACCTGACTTTAGAGGATGAAGAATGCTGATGGATTTATGTGAGGAACATAAGAAACTGAAGAAGGAGTTGTCCATTTGGCCCAGCCTGCCTAGTCCACCCCTCAATAAAATCATGGCTGGCCTTTTAACACATATTACACATATTTGATAAATTTAATGTTTTAATGTGCTAATCTCTGCCTGTGGAGAATTATCTAAACAGAGAGAGAGTACCTCAGAGCAAAACTGTTATAACTATTGATGACACTAGCGTTTGCACTGAATATAATGTAAAGATTAAAAGAGGCAAGACCATTCATCAGAGTAGGGGAAGGAGATCTACAAGAAATAAAACATATGAGGTTGAGCTAAACAAGTAAGAATTGTGGTCCTCCTGAGGAAGGGTATCCAAAGTGATTGAATAAACAGTTCTACTACACCCTATCCCCGTTATTTGCGAGGGATACTTTCCTCGCAGTCGATGTATAGTATGGAAAACGCATTACAGGTTTCCCCCTCAATCTGAAGGTAGCCCGTTCCTATGAAACCGTTTGTAAACCGAAATGTCGTAAAGTGAAGAAGCAATTACCATTAATTTATATGGGAAAAATTTTTGAGCATTCCCAGACCCAAAAAATAACCTACCAAATCATACCAAATAACACATAAAACCTAAAATAACACTAACATATAGTAAAAGCAGGAATGATATGATAAATATACACCCTATATAAAGTAGAAATATTGTAGGTACGGTGTAGTTTCACTTATTGAAATTGGAAAGGCAGTGAGCCAAAATGGACTTGGAGAAAAAAATCTGCACGTACACGCCTATGTACGCACGTACACACATGCGCAAACAACTGCCCACATGAGGCTTCATGGTCATTGTAGTCTTTCTCGGGCTAAACACACATATAAAGCAGGTGTCTTTTTTTCGTAAAAGTGAAAATCCTCTTTGGTTAGTGAAAACAGGTACTAATGTAGTCTTTTGTAGCAACGAGTTGTCGTAAAGCTAACGTTCAAAAAACGGGGAACACCTGTATGTGAATAATTATTTAAATAGAAAAAATAGGGATGCGTTCTGGAGGGCTTCCTAAATATGTTTTATCTGTAATTTACTCACATTTTCATACCAATACGACACAAATGCAGTACCACAAGGCACCACTCGTATTATATTTAATCAATTTAAGGTAATACTCAACATAATAAATTATAGAAAGTTAACATACTAGGGTGTACAGCACTCACTAACGGTGGCAGGTGTGTTCGCTCCGGGAGATGAGTGGTTGTGCAGCTTTACATGGATGAGGTGGATGGTTGTGGGTCGTCAGGATCATCAAGGACAGCAAGGGGTGAAGGGAGACCCACAGAACTCTCTGGCAAGTTAGTGGAACTCTCAGAACTGCCGGTAGCAGGAGATGCGACAAGTGTGAAGGTGGAGTTGGTGTGGATGACACCGGTTTGAAGAAAGTGGTGAGGGTTGTTTGCTTGGCAGCATTTTGTTTTTCAGCATAAGTTTGCTTGTAGGGAAGAAGGATTGACTGCAGGGAATGTCTGAAATGCTGACCCCGTTCTAAACTTGGGTTCGTGTCCATCACCATTTGTGCCAAGTGTTCACCAGCCTTAAAAAATTCTGCCAGTTGCTTCACCGTAAAATCCTTCACCTGCAACTTGACACTTTCTTCTTCATTGTTGTTATCACCTTTAGCCTGAGTTAAACGCAGAAGGTCATCCACACTTATTTCTTCATCATGAGAATCCAGGAGTTCTACCACGTCAGCAGTCTCGAGATCTGAGAATCCTTCCCCACCGATTTTATGGCCCAGGGCCACACAATCCTGGACAGCTGCAGTGAAGGCAGGAAACCCCTTGAAGGTGTGCACACACTCTGCCCAAATTGTTTTCCACACTCCATTGAGAGTGGAAGACCTGACCTCTTTCCAGCATTCATCAATGTTGTTGATAGCATGTCTGATGTTAAAGGACTTCCACCATTCCCTCACCGTTGGTAATCTCCCGGTATTTTAAATTCGTCTGTTGCTTGCAGCATCTGAGAGATGGTTCGCCATAAAAAATACGCCTTGAACGTGGATATCACACCTTGTACATGACTCTTCCAAAGTTAGATATACAACAAAAGCAGGTGCAATTAAAATGTAAGTTTTGTTCCTACATGGTAATGTGTATGATCACGCAGCAGAACTGAGAACAGTAATGTTTGCTCAGAATTACTGATTTATAGCTATAGAAAGATCAGACCAATTGCAGAGTATAAATATTTAACACTTCAGTATGTAAAATATTTAGGCAGGACAAAGAGGAAAGCAGAATATTTGTATGTGCTAACCATAACAAAATGGAGTGAGAAAATAGTGACTCCACCACAATAGAATCGAGACGAGCAAAGATATAAGAAAATATAGGATCCAACACTTCGAGTGGTCTTCAAATCTACAGACTGACTAATAAAGGCAGGAAGAAGGAAAATGAGTAAAAGTTATGGTTTTATACTTGTACGGAATTTCAAACACATTGAAAATAATTGGAACAAAGAAAGAGCAGAGGTGAATCAAAAACGTTTTAAAATCTTGACAGCCAAGGACATCTTGTGCAAATTATAGAGAGCCTTGGTGATACCAAATGAGGAATATTAGGTGCAAATGTCTGGTCTCCCTATTTAACGAAGGATTCACTTGTGACAGAATACGTGCAGTAAAGCTTCAACTGATTGGTTCAGATTTAGATTCTGATTCAATTATTCATCACACATGCATCGCGACATACAGCGAAATGTGTCATTTGTGTTAACAATCAAGACAAACTGAGGTTGTGCAGGGGTCAGCATGCAAGGGATCCATATCCAGACTAGTTCCTGGGCTAGGAGAATGTCAATGAGGAAGTATTAAACAGCTTAGAAGAACAAACTGTAATCTCAATAAAATATAAAAAGTTCCTATGACGCCCAATAAAGTTGATGAGGTTCCCCTTCATGATTATTGACATTATAATGTAGGAATTTGACTTACATTTTAATTGTACCTACTTTCACTGTATACTCAACTTTCTTGGACTCTTCTGTTGAACTGTTTTAGTTCTTAATTTAGTAGGATCTATATTCTTTCTTATATTGCTTAGCTTGGCATGTTTTATTTCTTATAGATCTCCTACTCATTCTACAGAATGAATATTTGCCACCTCCTCTTTTATTCTTTCCATGAGATCCCAATCTGGCTTAAGTGCAGTCTGTTATAACAGTGCACCTGCTGTATGATTGCTAGTGTTATGGAAAGGGACCCCTTTGACTGCACGCTAATTTTTATTTATTTATTGAGATACAGTGGGAATGGGCCCTTCCGGTCCTTCGAGCTGTGCTGTCCATCAAACCCCTAATTTAATGCTAGCTTAATCACGGGACAATTTACAATGACCAATTAACCTACCAGCTGCTGTGACTTTGGAGAAAACCGAAGCATCCGGAGGAAACACACACGGTCATGGGGAGAACGTATAAACTCCTCACAGGCAGCGGCAGGAAATGAACCCGGGTCACTTATACTGTAAACCCTTGTGCCAACCACTACAATACTGTACCACTTCAAACTCTTCTGATTTGTCTGCCCCAATTTGCAGAGATTCAGAGTTCATTAACTTCAGATCCTGCTCTTTTAAATTTCGCTCATTGTACTTCCACAGCAAGACTTCTTTCCTTTTCCTATCCATTCTATTTCATCCAACCTGGACCCTATTTTCCCGTCCCATTTGCAAATTCCTCATCATGATGTCCCTTACCCCAGCACCAGAGACGCAGTGTGATATATCATAGCTTTGACTTGGGCTGCACAAGAGACTATCATTTCTAATTATTATAATATTTTTATCACTAACATATTTGTTTTCCCCCTTCACAGTTTTGCAAGCCAATGAGACTGACTTGCAATTTTGTTATGTATCCTGCAATCTCTGTCCCTGTCCATCTAATGGAAAACATATGGGATACTGTTCTCCAATCTCTTTGAAGTCCTCACCATTGTGCTCTCTAAGAGTCACCATTTCCTTCTTCCTAAATCTACAAATCTATGTAATGAATTAGCTTCTCTTTAAGTATCTCCAGTGACCAACCATCCACAATCATTGGGGTAGGAAATTTTAGAGAGTTGTTTCCCCTACCAGAGATTCTTCTCCATCAGTTTTGTGAACCCATGAACACTACCTCATTATTCCTTTATTTTTGCTCTCTTTATTTAATAAATCTGATTCTGATTTTGAAATCACTATGAATTTTGATTCTAAATAGCCAGTCTATTATCTTGTCACTTCTCTCCTACTAGTGGAAATATCTCATCAGATCAGGTCCCCTAGGATCTAATCAGTCAAACAAAACTGAAGAGTACAGGCCTGGCTTTTTGATAGCTATTCTTGATAGGACAAGTTTCTCATCTCAGCAACTAGCACAGAAAAATCTCTCCTGTCTGCATCCAATGCTAGTTTAATTTGGCTGAATTAAAATTAGACAGACCAATTGCTTACTATTTACTTACAGATTGATTCACTCCCAGAGTTCCTCCTCCATTCTTGTTTTAACATCACAAGACATTCGCGGGTTCCAAAAGCCCATGGAGAGTGATGCAACATTTGACCATCTTCTCAGAAGTTTTTCTGCTTGCCATGCCCTCACTGTGCTCTCACTCTTCTCCGTCGCTGTTTAAGTACAGGGGACCCACTCACACAGGGTGTTTCACACTCCCAAGAGAGCAACAAAGCTCATGCCAATTTCAGTTCTCTCAATCCTTGTTACCATCATTCATTCCCCAATAATTCATCTCAAATTGTAAAATTATAATATTTATTCCTTGTTGTCATTCAAAAACTGGAATATTGACATCAGACTGGATTAACTAACAAGTGGAGCCAAAGAGTTTTGAAGCAAAAAAGCTGTAGATACTGGAAATCTAAAATAAAAACAGAAAATAGTCAGGGGAAACTGAGCAGGTTGGGCAGTGTATGTGCAGAGAGAAGCAGAATTATTGCTTCATCAGATAAAGGATCAAACGTAAGGTTATTAACCCGAAATGTTAACTCTGTCTTTCTCTCCACAAATACTGACTTTCTGAGCATCTCCGACATTTACAGATTTTATTAAAGAAATTGGGACTTTATGCTTAGAGCTTTTTTTCAAAGTTCTCATTCAGCTGGAAGGTGATAGGTGAAGCCAAGTGGGTGGGAAAGGGTTGGAGAAGAAAGATTCTGATTGGAGGGGAGAGTGGACAATAGGGGAAAGGGAAAAGAGAGGTGACCCAGTGGGAAGTATTAGGCAGGTGAGAAGGTCAATGTGGGGAATAGAGGAGGGGGTGGAATTTTTGTTCACCAGAAGGAGAAATTAATATTCATGCCATCAGGTAGGAGGGTACCCAGACAGAATATAAGGTGTTGCTCCTCCACTCTGAGAGTGGCCTCATTTTGGTATAAGAGGAGTCCATGGATTGACATGTCGGAAAGGGAATGGCAATTGGAATTAAAATGTTTGGCCTTCGGGAAGTTCTACTAGTGGCTGTTGGTGCGGATGTGCTTAATGTGGTGGTTCCCCAATTTACAACATGTCTCACCAATGTAGAGAAGGCTGCATCAGGAGCACCAGATACCACAGGGAATCCCAGCAGACTGGCAGGTGAAGAGTTGCCTCACCTGGAAGAGCCGGTTATTTTATTGTCACAGCTCATTAAGTAGAAAATGTTGGAATTTTAGGCAGTAGTTTCAGAAGGGAAATGTTGAGGTCAATTAAAGAGTTGGTCCTTTGAAGATAGGTTAATGCATGTTGAAAGGTGAGTCCTCATATCAAAGTTCAGTCCTATTGTTGTTTGTCATGCCCACTTTCTTGCTGAATCAAATGCATAGCCTGCAAGTGAATAAAATAGAAATAACCCAAAGGTAATATAATAAACTGTAATGAATTAAATGAAATCAAAAACCCAATTAAATGTGATTAACAATAAAGAACAGTGAATGCTTGAATTTCCATATGGGCAGGAATTTCTCCTTCTGTCAACAGCACCAGATGAGCCACAGAGACTTTGGAAAATGATGAAGCGATGGGGTAACTCCTATATGTATCTTCCATTTTAATGTGCCCTGTGCAGATCCTATTCACCCCCATTGTCCAGTCTTAGTTATTGGCAGATTGATAGCAAATCTGTATAAAAATACACTTTCCCTATTCGTACTGCATACCATGAGAACATCAAGAGCTGGATAGTCCTCAGGATTAGTACCTGATTTGGGTTAATATGGCTGAGCAGTTGATGCAGGAAGGCCTACAATGAAATCCTGAGGTCAAATTTGTTGCTGATTATTCCCACTGCTCCATCCTCCGTCCCTGCTCCACCTTTTTATTCCAGAGGGAAAAGTACACCAGGAATTTGCATCTTCAGAATGCCACATATCACAGGCATCCAAGGATTTCTGAAGAATGCAATGGGACGCTAACAGATACATCACAGCATTGCTTCAGGGTTGTGAAGAAGAAGGCTTGGCATAAGATTGGGGAAGAATTCTTTACATTAAGGTGATTAACAGCTAGGATAGCTCACAGTAAAGGGCAGGCCGCAGCCAGAATAAGGAACTCCTATGAAGTATCACAAAACAGTTATAGGGATATGGAAGTAATAGTATTCTGGAAGGAGAAGATAATAAGATCTGCCACTCTTCCAGGCTTATCTGGTGAAATATTAAGTTCTTAAATGTTATCAATATATTCATTAGTCATTTGGAAGAATGACAAGGGAATTTATTGAAGATAAAGCATGAGAAGCTGGTAGAAGGATAATTAAATGGACATCTGGTTTTATATCTTTACTGTAAATCAATAAAACATGCAGCACCACAGAAATGAGAAAAAAAAAACATTTTTAAAAGGCCCTTGTTTCCACCAGTTTCTTTCAATATGATTCTTATCCACTTAAATCAAATCTTCACATTTGGATTCTGGACATATAATGCAATCACTATAAAACAAATGGCTTCAATGAATTATAGTCCATTGTCCCTTCAATGTGATTTACTTCATCATTACATCTATACAACTAGTATTATAAACACAGATGGCTTTTAGAAGAGATAATGCCCGAAGATTTTTTAAATTCATTTATGGGATGTGAAAAGGCATTAAAAAAAAGCAGCATATGAAATTAATCGTGAGTGATTGCAGAGCTTGGAGATGCAATGTGATCTGGCTGTCCTCATCCTTATTTTTTAAAGCCTAAAGAACAGGTACAACAAGCATTTAGAAAGCTAAAAGTTATCATTTATTGCTGGGGAACAGAACACAAAAAGAGGGAGATTATAATTTATACAGACAATGGTGAAACCAAACTGGCTCGACTGAGCACAGAACAAGTTTTCTCATTTAAGAATGGATATAAATGCACTGGAAGTTCAGGGAGGGTTTACGTGACTAACACGAGGAAAGGGTATGTTACTTTATAAGGAAAACTTGGACATATTGGGCTTGTGTCTGACTCAGTGAAGATAATACCATAGACTGAGAATAGTAATTTTAAGAGAATCTTTTCTTTGTGGTATGCTTGTTACAAAACAATAATCATGCAAAACCTGAGCATTGTCTAGACCTTTTGAACATTAAGCCAAATATTTGGGAATGGAACTAAACTCTGCGATATCATTCATTATCAAATCCTAGGATGGGAGGAAATGTATTGATGCTTACAGTTGGGCCTAGTTTATTTGTCTGTTGAACTATTGGGGCACTATCCTTAATCTGAGGTAACTGGTTGGCAACAAACACAACCATTGTCCTTTGTGCCAAATTCTGAAAAGGAGTAATATTAACAGGGTTGTTGTGGTGGGAGATCTAAATTTCCCAAATATTGATTGGCATCTCCCTAGAGTTGAGGGGTTTAGACTGGGTGTAGTTTATTAGGTGTGTTCAGGAAGGTTTCTTGACACAAGATGTAGACAAGCCTACAAGAGGAGAGGCTGTACTTGATCTGGTATTGGGAAATGAACCTAGAAGATTATAAGGCGAGCAGGAAGGAGCTTAAAAATGAAATTAGGAGAGCCAGAAGGGCCATGAGAAGGACTTGGTGGACAGGATTGAGGAAAACCCCAAAGTATTCTACAAGTTTGCTGAGCCTCTGGCGATGATCTTTTCATCATCAATGAGGACGGGAGAGGTTCCGGAGGATTGTAGGGTTGCGGATGTTGTTCCCTCATTCAAGAGAGGGAGTAGGGATAGCCCAGGAAATTATAGACCAGTGAGTATTACTTCAGTGGTTGGTAAGTTGGTGGAGAAGATCCTGAGAGGCAGGATTTATGAACATTTGGAGAGGCATAACATGATTAGGAATAGTCAGCATGGCTTTGTCAAAGGCAGGTCATGCCTTTCGAGCCCAATTGAATTTTTTGAGGATGTGACTAAACACATTGATGAAGGTAGAGTCAAAGATGTAGTGTATATGGATTTCAGCAAGGCATTTGATAAAGTACCCCATGCAAGGCTTATTGAGAAAGTAAGAAGGCATGGGATCTAAGGGGACATTGCCTTTGTCAATCCAGAACTGGCTTGCCCACAGAAGACAAAGACTGGTTGTAGATGGATCATATTCTGCATGGAGGCCAGTGACCAGTGGAGTGCCTCAGGGATTTGTTCTGGGACCCTTACTCTTCGTGGTTTTTATAAATGACCTGGATGAGGAAGCGGAGGGATGGGTTAGTAACTTGCTGATGACACAAAGGCTGGAGGTGTTATGGATAATGTGGAGGGCTGTCAGAGATTATAGCAGGACATTGATAGGATGTAAAACTGGGCTGAGAAGTGGCAGATGGAGCTCAACCCAGATAAGAGTGAGGTGGTCAAATATGATGGCAGAATATGTCATTAATGGCAAGACTCTTGGCTGTGTGGAGGATCAGAGGGATCTTGTGGTCTGAGTCTGTAGGACACTCAAAGCTGCTGTGCAGGTTGACTCTGTGGTTAAGAAGGCATATGGTGTATTGGCCTTCATTAATTGTGGGATTGAGTTTAAGAGCCGAGAGGTAATGTTGCAGCTATATAGAACCCTGGTCAGATCCCACTTGGAGTACTGTGCTTAATTCTGGTCGCCTCACTACAGGAAGGACTTGGAAACCATAGAAAGAGTGCAGAGATTTACAAGAATGTTGTCTGGATTGGGGAGCATGCCTTATGAAAACAGGTTGACTGAACTCGGCCTTTTCTGGTTGGAGCAATAGAGGATGAGAGGTGACCTGATAGAGCTACACAAGATGATGAGAGACATTGATTGTGTGGATAGTCAGAGGCTTTTTCCCAGGGCTGAAATGGCTAGCATGAGAGGGCATAGTTTTAAGGTGGTTGGAAGTAGGTACAGAGGAGATGTTAGGGGTAAGTTTTTATGCAGAGAGTGGTGAGTGCATGGAATGGGCTGCTGGTGGCGGTGGTGGAGGCGGATACGATAGGGTCTTTTAAGAGACTCCTGGATGGCTACATGGAGTTTAGAAAAATAGAGGGTTATGGATAAGCCTAGGTCATTCTAAGGCAAGGACATGTTTGGCACAGCTTTGTGGGCTGAAGGGCCTGTATTGTGCTGTAGGTTTTCTATATTTCTATGTTTCTAGATGTGACTCCATTTTGTGGAGATCTTACTCCTTGATTCATGATTATATTCATTTTCCACAGCATTTCCACAAAGTGGAGTCACATCTGGTGCAAAGGACAATTTTTATTTTGGTTTTGCTAAGGCTCCTTAATGCCACACATGGTCAAATATTATCTTACTTCTTGTCAGCCATCATCATCTTGCCTTTGGAACTTAGCTCCTCTGTCCATGTTCAGACAAAGGCTGCGAGGCGTTTTGTGAGGACGCACCAGTCCTCATCGAGGCATCAGTAGACAATAGACAATAGACAATAGGTGCAGAAGTAGACCATTCGGCCCTTCGAGCCTGCACCGCCATTTTGAGATCATGGCTGATCATCTACTATCAATGCCTGGTTCCTGCCTTGTCCCCATATCCCTTGATTCCCCTATCCATAAGATACCTATCTAGCGGATAGGGTGAGCAGTGTGAAGTCCCTGCGTGTCAGGATCTCTGCAGATCTATCCTGGGCCCAACATATTGATGCAATTATAAAGAAGGTGCAACTACGACTACACTTCATTAGGAGTTTGAGGAGACATGGTATGTCACCAAAGGTTCTAGCAAATTTCTGCAGATGTACTGTGGAGAGGATTCTAACAGGTTGCATCACTGTCTGGTATGGACAGCACTGGATCGGAAAAAGCTGCAGAACATTACAAACTCAGGCAGGTCCATCATGGACACTATCCTGAAGCCATCTTCAAAAGGTGATGCCTCAAAAAGGCTGCATCCATCATTAAGGACATGCCCTCTTCTCATTGCTACCATCAGGGAGGACATACAGGAGCCTGAAGACACATACTCAACCCTCAATAACTTCTTCCCATCTGCCATCAGATTTCTGATTTACAATGAACCTACATACACTACCTTATACACTACGTTATAGTTTATGGTTAATTGGTTTATAGTATATTAATTCTTATAGTTTTAAAATGATTTTGTATTGCACTGTACTGCTGCAGCAAAACAACAAATTTCATAAAATACGTCAATGATATTAAACCTGTTTCTGATTCTGAAGCTGAATGTTCTTGATGAAAAATTGGGCATCTGTGTGAATAGGTTATCGATGATCTAGTCTGCAAGTTTGTACTGCTGATGGCATCTGCCACCACTTTTGTGAAGATGCAGAGCAGTTAGTTTGGATTTGTACAAACCTGTAGATTCATTCATCATTAACCTATTCACAGGGATGCCCAGTTTTTTTTTGAAAAGAAGATACGTATCAGGGCAAATGCCCACGTGGTTGGGTGAAGCCTGATGTTGTAACTGTACTGCAAAAACATGGCTAGGGGCACAGATAGTTCTGAAACACCGAGCTTCAGTACTGCAGTGGGCCTGTAGTCTGGTTCTATCATCCCTTCTGTATCTGGTACTCTCATCTGTTTCTTGATACCTGGTGGAGTGAATCAGATATACTGAAGAATGGCTTCTGTGGAGGATGCAGGAATGGATGATAAGTGGCATTTCTGGGTGGAGGTATTTCTATATTTGTCAGTCTCGTTTGAGTTATAGAAACATAGCCACCAAACAAGGCCCTTGGGCCCACTGAATCCATGGCAACCATCAACTACTAATAAATCCTATATTAATCTCATTTTGTGTTTTTCCCATATTCTCATCAACACCCTCAGATGCTACTGCTTTCATACATATGAAGGATAACTGATAGTGGCAAAGTATCCTAACATCATGATCCTTTCCATCATCAAGGACATCGTCAAGAGGCAGTACCTCAAGGAGGTGGAATTCTTCTTGACATATGGGTACTTTGATAATAAACTTACTTTGACTTTGACCTTTACTTTGAGGGACCTGGAGGGAGAGACAAACAGCATTCTGGGTATTGACTTGTGTGTCTGTGAGGCTGAGGGAATTTTGTATCTGTTTGAAACAAAACCCCAGCAAAGTAAACTGGTTCTGCGAATCCTCTATGATCTCAGCACGGTGGGTTAAACAGTATGTAGAAAGTCTCTTTTCCTAGTCCTAGCTAACAGTTCTCTCTTTTACACTACATTTCTACAACTAACATTTCACAGTATTCTCTGGTTAAGAGTGAGTTGATTTTTTTTAAATCTGCATTTTATCCACCTGGCTTCACAAAATAATAACAACTACCTGGATGATGTTGATTGGAAGTGATGGGGATGAAATGATCATAGTAATTTAAGGTGGCTGTAAGCAGAGTGGAAAAGATGCATGAAAGTTCCTTTCATGCAGAAATCTATGGTAAAGTCGATAGCCTCTTTGCTGTTGAGGATTCTGCGTTCTCATCACTCTATATCTTGCTAACGCTGCACTGCTTTGTGACCTCTGCCCTTCTCCAACGCTGTTCTCTTGTTCACTCCAAGTTCCTTATACCATTCTTAGTGCTCATGCCTTCAGCTGCCTGGTTCCTAACATCTAGAATTCTCTTTCTGATTCCTTCCCCAAGCCCAGATCACAATCACATGATTCCTTTCCCAACCATTGCTCTCAATCACGATTCCTTCCCAAACTGTAGCTCCCAAAGACATGCTTCATTCCCCTAACCAGAGCTCCCAATCACATGATTCCTTCCCCAACCGCAGCTCCCAATTACATGATTCATTCCCCTAACCCAGGGCTCTCAATCACACCAACACCCAAACAAGCTCAATCCTAATCTAATCACAGGGCAATTCACAATGACCAATTAACCTACCCGATACGTCTTTGGACTGTGGGAGGAAACTGGAGGACCTGCAGAAATTCCACCCATTCCACGGGGAGGAGGTGCAGAGACCCCTTATAGAACAGCACCAGAATTGACTTATGAATTCCGAAATGCACTGAGCAGTAACAGCATCACACTAACTGCTATACTACTGTGACACCCCATCTGTCAGTTCCAGACACTGAACTTACTAAACCTCCTTGCAATGAAGAGTTATTGATGTATACCAACAACCATTGTGCTGAGGGAATGGAATCCTTGCTTTGTTCTCTGTTGAGAGAACAGTAGTAATCCTATTTAACAAATACCCCACTATTGTCTTCTTATCTGCACCTATATTACCACAGACTCAATGTATCCAGTAACCAAATACTCTGTTGTCATAATGAAAGTAGTACCTTCACTCATGGTGCACAGGAAGAAGCGATTGTCCTTACTGCTGTTTGTCTGGCCGATTTCCTTATTGAATTTCCATGTTTTATTCCCTTTGCGAGAGTTAAAACACAAGATATTGATCAAGTGCAGGAATACCCGAATGCTCGGCAGCAGAGCCTCTGAAAAGTGGCAGCTGGAGGATGGTGAAGTTGCAAAGTTCAAAGGAGAACTCGATACTCTCAATCTTGAATGGCCCCAGGAAATGGGGGGTCTGAGTCTTTTGGGCTCGTTCTTGAGGGGGATGTCTTTAGAAGAGAGCTAAACCTTCTGCCCAGGCCGAAAATCAGGTGCAAGAATCCGATGGCGATTGGCCATCCTCCGGATGCAGTTGGCTGAATGGAGCAGGGCTGCACGTGTGTCTCTCCAGATCTTGTGGCACTGGCGGAGATGGGCCTGAACAGAAGGCACAGCAATGTCATCTTCATGAGTGGAGATCAGAGGGGGTTGGTAACCAAGGGAGCATTCAAAGGGAGACATTCCGGTGGCGGTGCTGACCGGGGAGTTGTGGGTGTTCTCCACCCAAGCGAGATGGGTGTTCCAGGCAGACAGGTTGTTGGCGGTTACGCAGGGCAGTGCTGCTTCCAAATCCTGGTTAGCTCACTCTGTTTGCCCGTTCGTCTGCGGATGAAAGCAGAATGACAGATTTACTGAGGCTCCAAGGGCTTGACAAAAAGATCTTCAAACTTGAGAGACAAATTGGGGGCCCTGGTCAGAAATAATGTCCGAGGGAATCCCATGAAGGCGGAAGACGTGATGGACGAGAAGGTTTCATGAGCTGTAGGGAGTTTGGGAAGGGCTACGAAGTGCACAGCTTTGGAGAAGTGGTCCACCACGGTGAGTACGGTAGTGTTCCCAAGTGAAGGGGGTAGTCCCGTTACAACATCCAGCGTGATGTGTGACCAAGGGCAACTAGGGACAGGTAGGGTACGAAGCAATCTAGCAGGTGGTCGGTGGGAGGTTTTTCCATGGGCACAAATAGAACAGGCAGAGACAAAGGAACGGTGTCAGCATCCATGGAGGGCTACCAGAAATGTCTCTTCACGAGGGACAGAGTCCGATCGATCCCAGGATGGTAGGCAAAACAAGACGTGTGCCCCCTCTGGAGAACCTGAGATCGAACGGAGTCAGGCACAAAGAGGTGATTTGAGTGTCCATTGTCTGGGTCTGGCTGAGTCCGTTGAGCCTCTTTGACTATGGTCTCGATCTCCCAGGTGAGGGCAGCCACTACACAGGATGGCGGAAGGATGGTCTCGGGGTTGGGAAGGCCCTCCTTGGAAAAGTTCTAAGTTAATAACTCATCTCCTTCTACCTTAGGCCACAAACTTATCAATCACCCTTGATGAGGTATTAACTGATGAGTTATTAACTTCAAACTTTCTGCATAATCACACAGAGTTGAACTGCATGTGCATGTAAAGAGAGCTGTATAACTCATCTCCTCCTACCTTAGGCCACGGACTTATCAATCACCCCTGCTGTGGACACTTTCTAGAGGTCCAAGATCCGTGTGCTCCATGACCACTGGACTAATTGTGTAAATGTAGGAGGGGACTATGTTGAAAAATAAATGTGCTAGGTCTTCTAAATCTGACTCCTTCTACCTTAGGCCATAAACTTATCAATCACCCCTCATATGCTCTAGGGAATACCACCTCTTTTCTGTTTTCATATTTCACTTCTAAGGAAGACCTGCCTGATACATTTCTCAAGAACATTTTCTCTCTTAAGTGTTTGTTTCAACACTTACTTTTCCCAGTGAGTGCAATTTTCTACATGAGGTGTTTAGCAATAAGGGAAAAAAAGATGGAAAATATGCCAAGGAGATTTGTATGAGGATCATAATCTGAAAGTAACTCCAGGGCAAAAGCTTTCAATGAACAATCATATCTCTTTTCCTACTGATTCTGATTGGTTCATTAATATTCCATCACTCAAAGTCATTGCATTTGCTTTTTCTTTTAACTTCAGTGTACAATAAGCCTTATTAATCAGAATACAGCTATGGAAACTTCTCGTATGTTTAGGACTATAACTTGAGTTCTGGTATAAGGGTGCAATGGTGTGAATGGAACACTAGTTCAGAGATAGTTACACAATCATTTCAGACAACAACCACTTTGTAAATTATTTTAATCTGTGCATGTTACACAGATGAGTCTGTAGCACTGGGGTTTGACAGGAACGTCACAGCTAATGTGTATCACTGCTATACCTTGAGTGGTTAGATAGAGAAATATTTTTTTTTCAGAGGACAAACACCATGCGGTGTGTTTGATACAATCCAAAACTAAAGTAAGTATAATAAAAAAGCAAAATGCTATGGTGCAAAAAAATTTCCAAAACCAAATGAAGTCTGCAGAGTGGGAGCAGGGGTAAGGGGTAAGGAGAGACGAGTTGCAGGTTTATACCAAAGGCGATGGTAGGTCAGTATGTGGACCAACTCAGAGGACGAGTAGACAGTGGGATGGTTTTACAATGTTAAATCCACACAATACCACTTCAACAGAGACTGAAGAAAAAGACTTTTTTTAAAGAAGCTTCCTGCCATTTATAATGAACAAAACAAGTCCAATTTTCCTGGCAGACATGCAGCAAGTGTGATAAATGCACCTTATCCTGACCTCTTCTGAGCATGGAGTTCACTGGTGAATCTGTATGTGTCATTGCCACAGACAGCAGGTAAAATTACTTTATGGTCCAAGTGATAATCATTGGATCCAAATGTGTAAGAACTATAAGACCGTCCTACCTAACGTCTAAAAGAAAATGGGGTGGGGGTGGGGCAAACTGGAAGCAGTAAAGTAGCATTTAAAATAACCACTACAATACTCTTCATCAGGCAGGGAAGGTTAAAGTCACAGCATAGTACTGAAGTTTTCTTATTTGTAACAATTTGTTTTCCAAACTTCTGCCTGAATTATGTCCTTTTGATGTGATAAATAGTGTTCATTTCCATGTGCAGTTTCATTGACACCCAACGAAATCCCCTCTCCACTTGTTCGCCAATATCTCAAGGATATACTACATTATTCCAGCTCCTGTACATCTGTAGTTTCCAGAGAAGGAAGTGAAGCCATGGACTTGGACGCACTTCCTTTGCACCCTTAAGCCAGCGGTACTAGGAAGAGTTAGGATTTAAGTCCTGATAGACTTGTCAGGATATAAGTTCTTATATTCTGGGAGAGAAAGTTAATTTAAAAAAGGAAAGAGTAAGAAATGTAGAAAGATCCTAAGCTCAAGATTCAGTGGTTAAGATAAACAGGAAGAGACAAATGAAGAGAAAAGGTAATAAGGAGTGGAGAGAAGGCAGAACTGTCCTGTTTCATGACTATGTGAAAGAATTGAGATTAAATTAGGAATGCTAACTAGAACTGGGTTGGGGTGTGGACTTGTGAGAGTTGGAATGGTCAGGATGTCTGTCAAAACGTATGAAGGGAGAAAGCCATGTGCTGAGGTAATACTTCCCAGAGGAACAGGAAGTTCATGATGTGCCATTGCATAATCTTCATTAAAGAGGAACATCAACAACTCCCATGTCAGTGTTTTCCATTTGATTGCACTCTGTGTGGAGTTTGCATGCAGGCCTAGCGACTGAGAGACTCTCTACATCCTAAGGACATTATGATTGGAAGGTTAGTTAGCCACTGTAAATAAAAAAAGGATGAATGTAAATGAGTACATGATGGCTTGCACAGATTTGATGAACTGAATGGCCTGTTCTTCTTTTGTAAATTTTATGATACACTATTGGGGGAATGGAGGACTAATGTAAATATGTGTGCAAGTGCTAGAACAGACTAATTGGCTGAGGGGCCGGTTTTGTTCTTATAACTGTAATTACATGAATATTATTTGAATTTATAAGCAAAAATATCTTGGATGCAACAACAGTTAGAGAAAAGGTGACCCATGCCTGATGTTCTTTAGATTATTGCTCTAAAGGGAAAGCCATGTCTCTGATATGTCTGATACCACTCTGTTCTGAGTTCTATCATAGGAAGACATTACTGGCAGATAGAGATAAGGATTCAATGATTTGCTCAATGAAGAAATGCAAAATTCTCACTAATTCCAGGGAATCTCTGGCCCATGTCTGCTTAAGGTGAAGGAAGGTTTGCAATGGTATTGAGAAGATCTACTGTGTACATTCAGAATCCTCAGTGAACCTACAAGTCTGGAAGGGGTGCACCACCTCAGTAGACTCATGGACAGATGTATCAGTCTCCTCCTGACCTATTTGTGGAAGTTTCTGTGGTATCCACCATAGAGCAGACAAAATCAGAATGGAAACAAGTGATAGTGAGTCCCGATGAACTACCTCAGAAGAAAGTGCTATGGGCTTCCTTTCCCATGTGGATGACCAGTAAGTGCTTTTGTCAGAAGTGTGGCACTATTTTAAAGAAATGGCATTATATTTGCTTGCTCCCAAGACCTCACTGCTGATGTCCTCATTTCATTTCAAGCCTTTACTGCAGCTCAGAGTTTATGTAATCTGTATCACAGTAATTATAAAATAGAAATTAACAAAATGCGCTATAATAACGTGAATACTGGATAATTTCATTTTATTTATCCTGTTTGGGAAGTGTCATACATGACTGTAGGGTGCCTTCTGGAGTTAGGGTATATTGCAAATATTAATTTCACCAGCAACAAATCTTCAGATTTGAATGTAGATTGCAGATTGGATTTAAAAAGCAGCTCAGATCTATTAGACCTCAGATGCCTGCATATGCATGAATGTGGCCTAGAGTTAGTGGAAATTAACAATCATTTTGGGTGTCTGGAGCGTGGGTGCAAAGAAGGAGGTGTGTAAGAACTATATGTATTTCAAAGGAAGCATTGTAGATACACTGTAACTATAGAACTGTCCTGTAGTTACTTTTCATCTTTAGCATTAAAAAAAAGTCATGTAATATTGAGTCGGGAGGTCACTTCTTACCAGAGTGTCTCAATATGATGCCTGTTTTTGTTGAGTAAAACACTTCTATACCTATTAGCTTCAGTGTCCCTTCTGTTTTCACGTCATAATGATAACCATAATGTGTGTTACATTAGTAGTTTAAGTTTGATCTGAGGTTTACATTTTGGTATGGACATCTTAAATTTTATGGTATATACAGTACATATAGCCAGTCAAATTAAAAGATTTCAAGCATTTGTGAGAGAATCAACTGTTTTATGAAAGCAATTAATTTTCAGTCAACAGTGCTATGAAGTTAGTAAAGCAATCAGGTAAGTGCATGTAAGGATCAATATTTTTTCATTTCCCCTGAAGTTTATACTGAATGAATAAAAATAGATCATGCAATGCTTTCAATTTCTTCCTCATCTTATCATAGAGAACCAGCTTTTACTTACTATATTTATTTTAAAATACGTTGGGATGGTAGTGAATTCAAGTTTGAGAAACATTACCATAATACACCAGATGAGTCAACTTTCTTTGTAATCAACCCTACCGTAGGCACATTATTACAGGCTGCTTCCTGAAGGTGATAGAAAACTCGGAGGAGGATTATGCTTTTGGACTGAAGTGATGTTTGACAGTGCTCTGGGAGGCAAAGTGGAGATGTAGGCAGCGTAGTTGATTCACACCGTAGCGGTGTAGGTTCGATCCTGCGTGAATTTTGGATACTTTCCCTGTGATCATGAGTTCTTTGGTTTCCACACACCTCCCAAATATTTGATGTTTGATAGGTCGATTGGCTGCTGTTAGTTATCTCTACTGCAGGTATCAGGTGAGGGAACTCAGGAGAGTGGTTATGGAATGGAATAGGGATATAAATGGGAAATTAATAGGGACTCAGTGCACTGTGGCTTCCTTCTAGTTCATAAGGCAATAAAAACTGGATCAGTTCTGAACTAGTTGACTTCTCACCTTCAATGGATTATTGGAGAAATTGTGAATATGGAAATAAGCCTGAGCTATGCCTCTCATGGTTCCTTAAGGTTGGCGAGGGGTTGAATGGTTGTGGGGACAAGCTCCCATTGCTTAATTAATTCTCCCCATGGTGTCCGCCTCAAATAACTCCTGACAGCCAAGTCCAGCTCCTGGCCTTCACATGTGGCTTAGCTACTAAGCCCAGCAGAACCATTTCTACTGACAGGAGAAGGGGCAAAGGCGGGTTACTGGTAAAACCAGTAAAAAAAAACAGTCGCTTAAGGCAGAATCAGCTTATCAGCTGAGGATGGCAGCTCATCTAGGAGAAGGGAAATTCTGATCTCAAACCTCTGCTGCCTTGTGGCTATAGCCAGTCATAGAAGTGCTCCAGGAGTAAATCTTGAGGGAAAGTTTGGAACTGGAGTCCCTGAAGCAGTCCTATGGTGAGTTCCACACTGACCGGACACTCCTATGACACCACTGGTGCCAAACTGTATCAATCTCTGCTGTTCCTTTGGATTCATCAGCTGCATGGAGAGGGGGTGCCTGAGAATGGGCAACAGCTTGCTTTCCATATCATTGTGTACTAGCTTGCATATCGACTGACCCTATCCAACAGAGGGCCTCATCCCGATCACCTTTCAACGTTCCAAAGAACAGTAGCATCAGAGGTCTGCCTAGAGGTTCCTTGTCTGTCCAGAAGCAAAATGGAGATATCATTAAAATAAAAAGAATATCAGGTGCATTTTTACAAAAAGATAATGCATTTCATTGCTGGTATTTAAATGTTTCTTCATTCTTTCTTTGAAATAATGTTATTTTAAAGAAAAGATAGTGCCGCAGGCTTTTGTAGATCCAGGCAACTTCTTCTTGTTCATCTATGAAACAATTTATTCTTCTTTTCCCATCTCTTCTGTTCAAGGTGACTGAAGTCCTGCTAGAGTTCATGATCTACAGCTGCAGTTCTCTGGAAATGGTGGGTTCCATACTGGCATTTCAATATCTCGTTAGAAGACGTGCACTTTCGGGGTGTGGCCCAGCAGTTCCTAGCCGATGTTGCCAGCTGAAACGTTGTTGGAGACTGAAACATTGAGACAGCGGGCGCTGTGTGCTGCCATCAGAAGAAATGCGTGAGCGATCCTCTCTCTCTTTTCGATGGGTGAGTGAGAGCCTCCCAGTCCTCGAGTCAGGGGACTCAGAGAAGTGATGCAGAAGATTGTAACATCTGGTCTCCCGCTCTCGTTGTTGCAGGAGAGATCTCTCACTCCCTCAGCTACCAGAGAGCACCTGTCTGAGATATCAAAGTGTTGGATGATGGACAGGAGCTTTTTTGTTCAAGGACTCCTTCAGGGCTTTTGCTAGTGCTTGCTTGGTGGAGGGCGGGTGCTCAGTGCTTTTGCCATTGCAAGTGGGGGAGGAGGAGGGGATGGTCAGTGCTTCTGCTGCTGCTTGTGAGTGGGGGACTTCTGGGCTCTGATGTTTCTGTCAGCCATTCTTTGGGTTGTTTTCTGTTTCATGGATGCCTGCAAAGAGCAAGAATTTCAGGCTGTATACTGTATACATTCTCTGATAATAAATGAACCATTTGAAGTATTTGAGTGTCTTTTCATTCAGTATATGAATCTGTAGCACACAATTCAAAATTCCCATCAAGGATTTACTCTGCAGGCATCAGAAGGAGTCATTCCAACTACAAACCACATGGATTCTGCAATGTTGGCTGTCATATGGGTACGCTTCAGGTTCCACTTCCTCTTCCATCAATTACTTGCGAACAGTTGGCATTGTCCATAAATATTAAGGTCTTTCTAAAGAAGAAGGTAATTTGGCTTCAGTTCTGGCAAATTATCACAACGTTCAACTGATCTTTGTCTTTCCTTCTCTGAAATAGGGATGAGAATAATCTTCCATTCTTTCGCTTTCTATAACAATGTTGAAATGCAGTGCACACTTAAATCCTTGTACGCTTTTGCCTGTCAATGGGATCATGACCAACCCGTGACCTCACTTCAGAAACTTTTTTTCTCATTTCCTCATTAACTTTCGTTCAGTAGATCAAAACTACTTACAAAAAGAGTTCCACATTACTACCACTTCACTGTGGTGCTGACAGACCTACCACATATTGAGACGAATGTCCCTGATAATCAGCGGCAATTGGTTAGATAAAGGGCAATTAGCTGTTTCCCTAATTGGAAATCTATCAAGTCATGTCATACACTCTCAATTTGTTTAAACTCACTTTGCAACCGAGCCTTGTCTGATGTCCTGTTTTGCACATGTGTTGATCAGAACCTTTAGTCGCTGGATAGACCATTTTAACAGTCTGACACAAAGAAGTTGTTTTGAGACCACTTCCTTGTCAGCTGCTATCTAAAGTCCTTGTTATAGGTTAACTTGTCTTGCCCAAGTAATGCCTTGGAATGCAGATACAAAGTTTGCAAATGAATCTCAAAAGTTCTAAGTAAATTTATTATCAAAGTACATATATGTCACCATATACCAACCTGACATTCAATTTTCTTGTGGGCGTACTCAGTGAATCCAATAACCATAATAGAATGAATGAAAGACTGCACTCAACAGGGCAAACCACCAGTGTACAAAAGACAACAAACTGCAAATATGAGAAGATAATAATAATAATCAGCAATAAATATCATGAGCATGAGATGAAGAGTTTTTGAAAGTGAGTCCATCGGTTGTGGGAAGAGTTCAGTGATAGGGCAAGTGTAGTTATATCCCATGGTTCAAGAACCCTATGGTTGAGGGTGATAATTATCCCTAAATTTTGCAGCCTGTTCATGTTAAAAGGGCACAAATTGTAGAATGTTGGCTTAACAAAGTTTGAACAAAAAACCTGGAAACTAAATGTGAGCTTGGTCCGGACGAGAGGACAATAATAAACTCATAAAGATATAAAACACTGTTAAATATCTTTAAGGATGTGAAAGTGTAAACACAAGCTCTTTCCCTCAAGTTACTTTCATATCCCTCAGGATGAGTGGGTGGGATAACATTTCATGTTGGGTGGGGAGCTATTTACATTTATCTCAACCTTACTTGAACTATGAATATAAACTCATCTAATGTATATATATAGCCACACTCGAACAGTTACTGGCACATTGTGTTTTATAGGATTGCTTTTATTTTATATCTACTATGTTTTTTTTGTTTTCTTATTGTGTTCTTTATGCTTATTGTTTTTTATATGTTGCATTGGATCCAGAATAATAACCATTCCATTCTCCTTCACACTTATGCCTGAAAATGATAATAAACAATCTTGAATACTTGCGTACTTGAATACTTTTGTGCACGAGGTTGCATGTAATTATAAGGTTACTAGATTGGGCATGGACCTTCACTGAGGCAAGTCCCAGGACAATGGAGGATGTGGTTATGTCCTTAAGCCTTATTTCATGATCAATAGCACCAAACTGGACCCCCCCGGCTTCCAAACACAACTTTGATCCAGTGATTACTTTAGTACAGGCTTATAGTTTGTATTGCAAAAAATGCATAGAACAAGTTTAATTAATTTACATAACTGTATCAAATATAAGAATATATTTAACCAAATTTAACACACAGAGTTCTGAATGGTGCTTTGATTCCAGCAATTGACTAATGAGGTTTACATGTTATAACAAACATGGGAACAAGTTAAATCAATGGTTCT
This sequence comes from Hemitrygon akajei, assembly GCF_048418815.1. Taxonomy (NCBI): domain Eukaryota; kingdom Metazoa; phylum Chordata; class Chondrichthyes; order Myliobatiformes; family Dasyatidae; genus Hemitrygon; species Hemitrygon akajei. The sequence goes on from NC_133137.1 coordinate 58,722,676, forward strand.
GGGCTTAAATTTTCAGGGACAGGATGTATATAAACTCTGTGGCCACTTTATTAGGTGCACCTGTGCGTATGTACTGTATAATGCCTGTATGTTGCTTGTTAATGCAAATATCTATTCAGCCAATCAGGTGGCAGGAACTCAATGCATAAAAGCATGCAGACAGGGTCAAGAGATTCAGCTGTTATTTTGACCAAACATCAGAAATGGGAAGAAACACAATTCTCACAATCATTTCCGCAATCCTGGTTGATATGTTACAGAACCTGGGCCTCTGTACCTCACTCTGCAATTGGATCCTCAGCTTCCGAACCGGAAGACCACAATCTGTGCTGATTGGTGATAACATCTCCTCCTCCCTGATGATCAACACTGGTGCACCTCAGGGGTGTGTGCTTAGCCCACTGCTCTACTCTCTATATACACGTGACTGTGTGGCTAGGCATAGCTCAAATACCATCTACAAATTTGCTGACGATACAACCATTGTTGGTAGAATCTCAGGTGGTGAAGAGAGGGCGTACAGGAGTGAGATACACCAACTAGTGGAGTGGTGTTGCAGCAACAACCTGGTACTGAACGTCAGTAAGATGAAAGAGGTGGTTGTGGACTTCAGGAAGGGTAAGACGAAGGAACACATACCAAGCCTCATAGAGGGCTCAGAAGTGGAGAGAGTGAGCAGTTTCAAGTTTCTGGCTGTCAAGATCTCTGAAGAGTTAACCTGATCCTAACATATCAATGCAGTTATAAAGAAGGCAAGACAGCAATTGTACTTCATTGGGAGTTTGAAGAGATTTGGTATGTCAACAAATACACTCAAAAACTTGTCATCTTGGATAGTTGTACCGTGGAGAGCATTCTGACAGGCTGCATCACTGTCTGGTATGGGGAGGGGGTCTATGGCAAAGGACCAGAAGAAGCTGCAGAGGGATGTAAATTTAGTCAGCTCCATCTTGGGTACTGGCCTACAAAGTACCCAGGACATCTTCAAGGAACAGTGTCTCAGAAAGGCAGCGCCCATTATTAAGGACCCTCAGCACCCAGGGCATGCCCTTTTCTCACTGTTACCATCAGGTAGGAGGTACAGAAGCCTGAAGGCACACACTCAGCGACTCAGGAACAGCTTCTTCCCCTCTGCCATCCAATTCCTAAATGAACATTGAACCTGTGAACACTAACTCACTGTTTTTAAGATATATTATTTGTTTTTTTGGCATGATTTTTAATCTATTCAATATACATATACTCCTGGAGAGGAGAGGGATGGTCTCCACTAAGTTTCAGATGCCCAAGACACGCCATACGATGAGCAATCACCAAAAAAGATCGGTGCAAAAAGCTTGTCGTGACGGTGCCCGGACAACTCCACCAGGAGTTAAGGGCGTGCACACACACACACACACACACACGCACACACACACACACACACACACACACACACACACACACACACACACACGCACGCACACACACACACACACACACACACACACACACACACACACACACACACACACACACTACAATTGATTGATTGATTTATCTATTTATTTATTATTAGTTTTCTTCTTCTATATTATGCATTTCACTGAAACGCTACTGCTAAGTTAACAATTTTCATGATACACGTAGATGATAATAAACCTGATTCTGATTCTGAAATGCAATCCAAGTGACTTTGACCATGGGATGATTGTTGGTGCCAGACAGGGTAGTTTGAGTACTGCAGAAGCTCCAGATCTCCTGGGGTTTTTCATGCATAACAGTCCCTAGAGTTAACAGGCAATGCTGCAATATACAAAAAAAACATCTAGTGGGTGACAGTTCGTGGGTGAAAATGCATGTTAATGAGAAAGGTGAAAGGAGAATGGAAGAACTGGTTCAAGCTGACAGGAAGGTGACACTTACAACAGTTAAGCGTTACAGATGTGGTGTGCACAGGGGCATCTTTGAACACACAACACATCAAACTTTGAAGCAGATGGGCTACAGCAACAGAAGATCCCAAACCTACAAGCAGTGGTCACTTTATTAGGTATCCTCTAGGTGGCCACTGGGTGAAAGCACCATCAGTACTTGTTGAGAAACATGGTGTCCTTTTCTTCTAATTATGTCACTACTTGCTTAGAACAGTAAGAGGACAGGTTGGTATTATAGATGAGATAAGGACGATGTCTCTTTGGTCCCTTTTGCATTTCAATGTGTCTGATGAACTGGTGAAAACTCTAATGATATTTTGTTATGTGGTGACAATCTATTCATAATGAAATACCATTCAAAGTTCAGCAAATTCATTCAATGAAGCAACAGATGAATGTGATCATTGATGAGCAGTGTGTAAACAGACTGTTTATCTCACCTACCGATGACTGATTAAATGAAGATTGTTTTTCTCAGGCATTGTAGAAGCAAGGTAATTAAGCCCTTTCTAACCAGACTCTATTATCCATATGTTTACCAACACAGAAGTAATCTCTGTAAATGATCTCTCACGGTATATTATCCGAAAGGAAGTGTATTGCCCAGACACACAAAAACAAAGGAAGTTACTCTGGTTTATGAAACTGGGATACAAAATGACCCTATTTACCTTCAGAATCAGGTTTAATATCACTAGCAGCATTAGATTGCAATATATATAATAAAAAAACTACAAATTACAACAAAGCAAAAAAAATATAAAATTTAAATAAGTAGTGCAAAAAGAGAGAAAAAATAGTGAGGTAGTGTACATGAGTTCATTGTCCATTCGGAAATCTGATGGCAGAGGGGAAGAAGCTGTTCCTAAAATATTGAGTGTGTGTCTTTAGGCTTCCGTATCTCCTCCTTGATAGTAGCAATGAAAAGAGGTGACGTTCTGGGTAAACACGAGGAAATCTGCAGATGCTGGAAATTCAAACAACACACACAAAATGCTGGTGGAACACAGCAGGCCTGGCAGCATCTATAGGGAGAAGCGCTGTCGACGTTTTGGGCCGAGACCCTTCGTCAGGCAAGGCACGTTCTGGGTGATGGGAGTCCTTTTGAAGATGGTTTTGATGCTGGGGAGGCTACTAACCATGATGTCCATGATTACTGATGTTTTATTTCTGACTGGCCCATGAGTTATTGACCCTTTTAAAGAATTTCAGTTTATGTTTTTCCACTGAAGTTATGTCACATGTGTAATGAAGTATGATTCTTTGGTCTGAACCTGCAGACAAATTGTGTTGTTGATTGATTGGTTGTCTATCATATTCGAAGACGACAGAGGAACCTGTGTGGGAAAGTTTTTAAAGTGAAAAAGCCATTGCATTGGGAAGGTTAATTCCCTCTACCTCGGAGATCCAGGTCTGGTAGTATGAGTAGTTGTCAGAACTGGGGTCTTCCTTGGTTGCAATGGTTGACCACGTCTTCTTCTGTGCCTTGGCATGCCCTTCACGAAGCACTGTGGAACCACCTTCTTGCCTGTTGGATCTCACTGTTGATCTCATCTGCCTGGTTCACCAGAGCTGACTTTGCAAGCTAGAACATTAATGTTCATACCCTGGTGAGATAGGATGCTTGCCAGCTTCAATCTCCTGGTTTAGCTCACCTATCGAAGCAGTGTACTGGGACATGTTTGCAGTTATATGCAAACAGCTACGTAAATGCATCTTGGTTTTCAGCATGAATTTCCCCTCATTCACTCCACACTTCTATAAATCCTGTGTTCATTCCCCACCTAAAACCACTGTCCATATGACCGTTGGAACATAGGGTCAGAATTAGGCCATTTGGCCCATCAAATCTACTTTGCCATTCCATCATGGCTGATTTATTATTCCTCTCAACTCTGTTCTCCTGCCTTCTCTCTGTAATCTTAAACACCCTGATTAATCAAGAACCTGTCAAACTTTGCCTTAAATATACTCAATGACTTGGCCTGCACAGCTGTCCGTGGCAAAGAATTCCACAGATTCACCAACCTCTGGCGAAAGAAATTTTTCCTCTTTTATGTTCTAAGTTGATATCCCTAAATTCTGAGGCTGTGCCCTCTGGTCCTAGACTTCCCCATCACAGGAAAATCTATTCCACACCCACTTTATTCAGACCTTTCAATATTTGATAGATTGCAATGAGATCTTCCCTCATTCTTCTAAACTCCAGTGAGTAGAGGCTCAGAGCCATCAAACGCTCCTCATATGTTAATCCTTTCATTTCTGGGATCATTCTCTGAAGCTTCCCTGGACCGTCTTCAATGTCAGCACATCTTTTCTCAGTTAAAGAGACCAAGACTGCTCACAATACTCTAAGTGCAGCCTGACTAATGCTTTATAAAGCCTTAGCATTTCATCCTTGACTTTTGTATTCTAGTACTGTCAAAATGACAGCTAACATTTCATTTTCCCTCCCTATTACCTGCACAGTCTGCAAGTTAACCTTTAGGGATCCTGCATGAGGGCTACTGAGTCCCTTTGCACCCCTGATTGTTAAATTTTCTCCCCATTTGCAAAACAGTCCACATCTTTATTCCTTCTGCCAAAGTGTATGACCATACACTTCCCTACATTATATTTCATCTGTCGCCTCTTTGCCCATTCCCCCAATCTGTCTAAGTCCTTCTGCTTCCTCAACACTACCCGCCCTTCTGCCAGTCTTTGTATTGTCCGCAAACTTGACCACAAAGCCATCAATTCCTTTATCCGAATCATTGAGATACAACATGAAAATAAGCAGTCCCAATATTGACCCCTGTGGAACACCACTAATCACTGGCAGCCAACCAGAAAAACTCCTTTTATTCCCATTCTTTTCCTCCTGCCTGTCAGCCAATCTTCTATTCACGATTAAGGAACTTAGCAGGCCAGGCAGCATCTATAGAAAAGAGTACAGTAGATGTTTCTGGCTGAGACTCTTCATTAGGACTGGAAAGAAAAAGATGTTGAGTCACAATAAGAAAGTGGGGGGGGGGGAGGGGAGGGAAAACCACAAGGTGATAGGTGAAACCAGGAATGGGGGTGGAAGGGTAAGCTAAGAACTGGGAAGTTGATTGGTGTAAGAGACACAGGGCTGGGAAAAGGAGAATCTGATAGGAAAGGACAGAAGGCCATGGAAGAAAGAAAAGGGGAGGAGAACCAGAGGGAGGTCACAGACTGACATTTTGGAATAGGAATGGGAGCACCTGGTGCAGCCTCTGGTATATCGGTGAGACTAGATGCAGATTGGGAGACTGCTTTGCTGAGCACCTATGCTCCATCCGCAAGTAGAAGCAGGATCTCTTGGTAGTCACCCATTTTAATTCCACTTCCCATTCCCATTCCAACATGTCAGTCCATGGCCTCCTATGCTGCCATGATGAGGCCACACACAGGTTGGAGGTGCAACACTTTATTTTTTTTTGGGTAGCCTCCAAACTGATGGCATGAACATCGATTTCTTGAACTTCTGGCCCCCCCCCCCCCTTTATCATTCCTCATTCTCATTTCCCTCTCTCAGCTTATCTCCTTATCTGCATAACACCTCCCTCTGGTGCTTCTCCCCTTTTTCTTTCTTCTATGGCCTTCCGTCCTCTCCCATCTGATTCCCCTTCTCCAGCCCTGCATCTCTTTCACCAATCAACTTAGCTCTTTACTTCACCGCTCCACCCCGTTTTCACCTATCACCTTCCTTTGGTTATTCCTCACCTCCCCCCACTTCCTTACTCTGACTCTTCATCATCTTCTCCAGTCCTGATGAAGGGTCTCGGCCCGAAATGTTGACTGTTCCCTTTTCCATAGATGCTGCCTGGCCTGCTGAGTTCCTCCAGCATTGTGTGTTGCTTGGATTTCAAGCATCTGCAGATCTTCTCTTGTTTCTATTCATGCTTGTACATTTCCTGTAATACCAGGTGCTGTTATCTTGTTAAACAACCTCATGTGCAGCACCTTGACAAAGGCCTTCTGAAATCCACATTAACAATGTCTACTGACTCTTCTTTGTCTATTCTGCCTGTTAATTCCTCAAGGAATTTCTACAGATTTGTCATGCAAGATTTCCCCTTTACGAAACCATGATGCTTAGGTCTCTTTTATCATGTTCCTCTAAGTCCCCTGAAACCTCCTCCTTAGTAATAGACTCTAACATCTTTCCAACCGCTGAAGTCAGGCTAACTGGCCTTTAATTTTCTTTCTTCTGCCTCACTCCCTTCTTAAATGGAGAATGGAGAATGTGTGGAGCAGGTTAAGACCTACAAGTATCTGGGAGTACAGTTAGACGAGAAGCTAGACTGGACTGCCAACACAGATGCCTTGTGCAGGAAGGCACAGAGTCGACTGTACTTCCTAAGAAGGTTGGCGTCATTCAATGTCTGTAGTGAGATGCTGAAGATGTTCTATAGGTCAGTTGTGGAGAGCGCCCTCTTCTTTGTGGTGGTGTGTTGGGGAGGAAGCATTAAGAAGAGGGACGCCTCACGTCTTAATAAGCTGGTAAGGAAGGCGGGCTCTGTCGTGGGCAAAGTACTGGAGAGTTTAACATTGGTAGCTGAGCAAAGGGTGCTGAGTAGGCTACGGTCAATTATGGATAACTCTGAACATCCTCTACATAGCACCATCCAGAGACAGAGAAGCAGTTTCAGTGACAGGTTACTATCGATGCAATGCTCCTCAGACAGGATGAAGAGGTCAATACTCCCCAATGCCATTAGGCTTTACAATTCTACCGCCAGGACTTAAGAACTTTTTAAAAGCTATTATTAATGCTTTTTGAGATAGTGATTTAGATGTATATCATATTTTTTTTTACTGAGTTAAGTATTGTATGTAATTAGTTTTGCTACAACAAGTGTATGGGACATTGGAAAAAAGTTGAATTTCCCCATGGGGATGAATAAAGTATCTATCTATCTATCTATCTATCTATCTATCTATCTATCTAAAGAGTGAAATGACATTTGCAATTTTCCAGTCCTCTGGAACCATTCCAGAATCTAGTGATTCTTGGAAGATTATTCTTGTGAAGATTTTTGTCATTGGAAACTGCAATACTCAGAGATCTTTAAGCCTGGTAAAGACTCTAGATGTGAAAAACTCTTAACGGAAGACTGAAAGGCATAACTCGGAACTGAGAATGGTTTTGGCAGCTAATTTGAACAATCAGATGGAAGGTTTTAACGTAGTGAAAGCTTTTGATGGGGGGGGGGTGTAGAAGTGCTTCCATTTGTGAAGGAGAACAAAACCATGGCCGATATGGTTATTAATAAAATCCAGTTGGGAATTCAGTACAAGCAGCCCAAGGATGGTTAAAAGTTGGACTTTCTACTCAAGGTGATGTTGAGGTGACTTCTACGGTAAAAATGTGAGGGCTAAAGGGAAAATTAGATATATTGATTTGAATTGATGAATAAAGATGAAGGTTAGTTTGTGTGGAGAATAAACAACAACATGGAAATACGAACCCCTGAAAACAACGTAAACACGAGGAAATCTGCAGATGCTGGAAATTCAAGCAACACACACAAAATGCTGGTGGAACACAGCAGGCCAGGCAGCATCCATAGGGAGAAGCGCTGTCGACATTTCGGGCCGAGACCCTTCGTCAGGATTAACTGAAAGAAGAGATAGTAAGAGATTTGAAAATGGGAGAGGGAGGGGGAGATCCGAAATGATAGGAGAAGACAGGAGGGGGAGGGATGAAGCTAAGAGCTTGAAAGTTGATTGGAAAAAGGGATACAGAGCTGGAGAAGGGAGAGGGTCATGGGACGGGAGGCCTAGGGAGAAAGAAATGGGGAGGGGAGCACCAGAGGGAGATGGAGAACAGGCAAGGAGTGATTGTGAGAGGGACAGAGAGAGAAAACAGAGAGAAAAGACAAAAAAGGGGGGGGGGAAGGAATAATAAATAAATAAATAGATAGATAGATAAATAAATAAATAAGGGATGGGGTAAGAAGGGGAAGGGGGCATTAATGGAAGTTAGTGAAATCAATGTTCATACCATTAGGTTGGAGGCTACCCAGACGGTGTCATGGTCTGGTCCGTGAAATCCACATTCCGGTTCACGGTCCGCTCCATGTACCTTATTCCAGGTTTTCTGGATTTCCCCAGTTTCTGTTGAGGCAGCTGATTCTTGTTTGGGTTGGCTTCATAAATAACTTCAGGATTCAGCCTGGGGCTGCTGGATTGTTTCTGTCCAAATCCTCTGTCTGTATCCTTTCCCTTCACCTTCCTGCCTGGAGCCTTGCCTTGCCTCGCCTCTGCCTGGAGCCTCACCTCGCCTTGCCTTGCCTGTGTCCAGAGCCTTGCCCCGCCTGGGGCCTCGCCTGGAGCCCTGCCTTGCCTCGCCTTGCCTCTGCCTGGAGCCTTGCCTTACCTCGCCTTGCCTCTGCCTGGAGCCTTGCCTTGCCTTGCCCCGCCTGGGGCCTCACCTGGAGCCCTGCCTTGCCTCTGCCTGGAGCCTTGCCTCGCCTTGCCCCACCTGGGGCCTCACCTGGAGCCCTGCCTTGCCTCGCCTTGCCTCTGCCTGGAGCCTTGCCTCGCCCTGTTTGGAACTGTCTGTCAGTGTCCTCGCCTTTGCTATGTAGGTCCGGCCGTTTTGCCGCTACCTAGCATTGGGAATTGCCTCAGTGTCCACGCCTTCGCTAGGTAGGTCCGGCTGTTTTGCTGCTATCTAGCGTTGGGAACTCTCCCTCAACCTAGGCTTTGTGTTCTGTATTCCTGTCCTCCCTCGACCCAGGCTCACTGTTCTGTATTCTTGTCCTCCCTCGACCCAGGCTCAGTGTTCTGCGTTCCTGTCTCTCCCTCGACCCAGGCTCAGTGTTCTGTGTTCCTGTCTCTCCCTCGACCCGGGCTCAGTGTTCTGCGTTCCTGTCTCTCCCTCGACCCGGGCTCAGTGTTCTGCGTTCCTGTCCTCCCTCGACCCAGGCTCAGTGTTCTGTGTTCCTGTCTCTCCCTCGACCCAGGCTCAGTGTTCTGCGTTCCTGTCTCTCCCTCGACCCAGGCTCAGTGTTCTGCGTTCCTGTCTCTCCCTCGACCCAGGCTCAGTGTTCTGCGTTCCTGTCTCTCCCTCGACCCGGGCTCAGTGTTCTGCGTTCCTGTCTCTCCCTCGACCCGGGCTCAGTGTTCTGCGTTCCTGTCTCTCCCTCGACCCGGGCTCAGTGTTCTGCGTTCCTGTCCTCCCTCGACCCGGGCTCAGTGTTCTGCGTTCCTGTCCTCCCTCGACCCGGGCTCAGTGTTCTGCGTTCCTGTCCTCCCTCGACCCGGGCTCAGTGTTCTGCGTTCCTGTCCTCCCTCGACCCGGGCTCAGTGTTCTGCGTTCCTGTCCTCCCTCGACCCGGGCTCAGTGTTCTGCGTTCCTGTCCTCCCTCGACCCGGGCTCTGTGTTCTGCGTTCCTGTCCTCCCTCGACCCGGGCTCTGTGTTCTGCATTCCTGTCCTCCCTCGACCCGGGCTCAGTGTTCTGCGTTCCTGTCTCTCCCTCGACCCAGGCTCTGTGTTCTGTATTCCTGTCTCTCCCTCGACCCAGGCTCAGTGTTCTGCGTTCCTGTCTCTCCCTCGACCAAGGCTTTGCGTTCCTCGACCAAGTCAAGGCTTCGGGGTCTTGTCCAGTCCCAGTTGCGTCCAAGGTCTTCATCCTGTCCTAGCCATGGCTTTGTGTTCTCGTCTTGTCATGTGCCTCGCCCAACTCAGGAGTACCTTGCCCAGCCTGGTGCTGGGGTTCCCTTGTCCTGTCCATGAGTCTCACGTCCAGTCGTGTTGCCTCTCCTCGTCCTGTAACCTCGTCATGTCCTTACCTAGTTCTGGGGTCTGAGCCCGAGTCAAGACCCAGGTTCTGGGTCCTTGTCCAGTCTCTGACTTGGAGTCCAAGCCCAGGCTCCTAGTCCCCAGTTCCATGTCCTGGTTCCCTATCCTAGGCAGGTCCTAGCCCAGGCCCAGAGTTCTTGTCTCATCCGGGGCCTGTTTCATGTCCAGCGTGCTTTCTTCCTCACTTCCCCTGCTTCCTTCTCATGCCTAGTCCTGTTCCTGGTAGTTCAGTGTCTATGTCTTGCTTTTGGGTCCACTCCTAACGCCTTCCCATTATGACAGACAGAATATGAGGTGTTGTTTCTCCAACCTGAGTGTGGCTTCATCTTGACAGTAGAATTAAAATGTGTGGTGACATATCAGAATGGGAATGGGACGTGGAATTAAAATGTGTGACTTATCAGATTGGGAATGGAGGATCTCCCAGTGGCCACACATTTTAATTCCATGTCCCGTTCCCATTCTGATATGTCTATCCATGACCTCCTCTACTGTCAAGATGAAGCCACACTAAGGTTGGAGGAACAACACCTTATATTCCATCTAGGTAGCCTCCAACCTGATGGCAAGAAATTTGATTTCTCTAACTTTCGTTAATGCCCCCCCTCCCCTTCTTACCCCATAATTTATTTATTCCCCCCCCTTTTCTCTTTTTTTCTCTCTTTGTCCCTCTCACAATCACTTCTTGCCTGCTCTCCATCTCCCTCTGGTGCTCCCCTCCTCCTTTCTTTCTCCCTAGGCCTCCTGTCCCATGATCCTGTCCCTCCCCAGCTCTGTATCCCTTTTGCCAATCAACTTTCCATCTCTTGGCTTCTCCTATCATTTCGGATCTCCCCCTCCCACTTTCAAATCTCTTACTATCTCTTCTTTCAGTTAGTCCTGACGAAGGGTCTCGGCCCGAAACATCGACTGTACTTCTCCCTATAGATGCTGCCTGGCCTGCTGCATTCCACCAGCATTTTGTGTGTGTTCCCTGAAAAGAACCTTGCTTATTCCTCTTTTGCACTTATTTATTTTTGTAATATATCATCATTTTATGTATTGCACTGTATTACTGTCACTAAACAAATTTCATGACATATAACAGTGATAATAAACGTGATTCTGATTTAATACTCATATCTCTAATACTCTATGGTACAGCTAATCAACAACTAAATATTAGTTGTGCAATATTATATGAAGAATTTATGAGGAATAATACAGACAAAATGCTGGAGGAACTCAGTATGTCAGGCAACGTCCATGGAAATGAATAAGCCGTCGACGTCTCAGGCTGAGACCCTTCATCAGGACTGGAAAGGGAGGGGGAAGATGCCTGAATAAGGAGGTGGGAGGTGAGAAAGAGTAACAGGGTGGCAAGTGAAGCTAGGTAAATGGGGGAGGGGGGATGAAGTGAGAAGCTGGGAGGTGATAGGTAGAACATGTACAGGGCTGGAGAAGAAGGAAACTGATAGGAGAGGAGAATGGACATGGGAGAAACAGAAAGAGAAGGGGCACCAGCGGGAGGTGTTAAGCAGGTGAGGAGAGGAGATAAGGGGCAAGAGTGGGGAATTGAAGAAGGGGGAAGGGGAAAACAAATTACCAGAAGTGTGAAAAACCAATGTTTATGCCATCCTGTTGGATCCTACCCAGACAGAATATGAGGTACTGCTCCTCCAACCTGAGAGTGGCCTCATTGTGACAGAAAAGGATGCCATGGACCCATCATGTCAGAATGGGAATGGGGATAGGAATTACAATGATTGGCCACTGAGAATCCCACATTTTGTGGATGGAGTGAAGGTGCTCGACAAATCAGTTCCCAATTGATTTTACTGCATCAGGAGCACCAGAGACAGCAGACGACCCCAACAGATTCACAGGTGAAGTGTTACCTCACCCGGAAGGATTGCTTGGGGCTCTGAACTGAGGTGAAGGAGGAGGTGAATGGGTAGGTGTAGCAGTTCAGCCTCTGTCAGGGATATATGCCAGGAGAGAGATTAGTGGGGAAGGACGAAGAGACAAAGAAACCACAGACAGAGTAAACACAGTGGAAAGTGGGGAGTGGGGAGGGGTGGCGGTAAAGATATATTTGGTGGTAGGGTCCCATTGAAGATGTCAGAAGAGAATGATGTGTTGGATGTGGAGGTTCATGGGGTGGTGGTCAGTGAGGACAACTGGAACTCTATCCCTATTAAGAGGTGTAGAGGGTGAGTAACATTAAATTCCTGGGTGTTACTATCTCAGAGGAACTGGCCTGGACCCACATAAATATAACTGTGAATGAAGCATGATAGCGCCTGTACTTCCTCAGGAGTCTGCGGAGATTTGGCATGTCATCAAAAACCTTGGCAAACTTCTATGGGTGTATAATGGAAAGTATGTTGACTGTCTGGTATGGGAACACCAATGCTTTGAGCGAAAATACTACAAAAGGTAGTGGATTCAGCCGATTACATCATGGGTAAAAACCCTCCCAACCATTGAGCACATCTACATGAAACATTACTGCAGGAAATCAGCATGCATCAACAAAGATCCTCACCACCCAGGTCATGCTCTTTTCTCATTGCTGCCATCAAGTGGAATGTACAAGAGCCTCATGACTCATACCACCAGGTTCAAGAACAATTACTACCCCTCAACCATCAGGTTCTTGAACAAAAGGGGATAACTACACTCATTTAAGGATACTTTTATCTTGTTCATGTCGTTCATAACGCTCCACACCAGCACCTTCTGTATCTTTATGTCCTTCTCCAAACTCATCATTCTTGACCCGATGTACTTGAAGTCTAAGACTTCCTTAATGGCATCATTCTTTATGGTCTTTGAATGACATGAGGGAAATCTGGAGGTTGAACCTGACCAGAGGGCTCAAAAAGAGGATCTTCATAGCAGTCATAGAGTCCATTCTCACGATGCGAGACGTGGACACTCACCAAGACCATGTGAAAGTCACTAGATGGTTGCTATACACAAAAGCACTGGATGGCACTTGACGTGAGTTGGCAACAGCACATGACGAATGTTGAGCTCTATGATGACCTACCGATGCTCACTACTAAAATCAAGGCCAGAAGACTGCAACTAGCGGGGCACTGTGTACGCCACCCTGAGCTACATGCCAGCCTAGTCATCACATGGGAGCCCAAGCATGGGAGGATGAACCCTGGGTGCCCTCCCAAGACTATGGGCAACACGCTCCTAGAAGATAGCGGCGTGGCTAATGTAGGTGAACTGAACACACTGTTGAGGGAGAGGGAGGAGTGGAGAGTCTGTCATTATGCCCGACGCTGGCCCCCTAGGCCTGAGTTGACGTAGTAGTAGTTTATCTTGTTATTTCATGCTCGTTATTTATTGCTAGGTATTTATTATCTGCATTTGCACAGTTTGTTTACAGTCTATAGTTCCTGTTTACAGTCATTGTTCTACAAATTTGCTAAGTATGCCTGCAGAAACAGAATCTCAGGGTTGTATGAGGTGACATGTATGTACTCTGATAATAACTTTTACTTTGAACTTTATATATTGAAGGCAGCAGGAGATGGGGTGTGTGTAGATGTCCAGGAAATAGATGAAATGCTAGTGATAAAGGATAGGAGACCCTGTTCTTTGAAGAAGGAGGACATCTCTGATGTTCTGGAAAGGACCTCATCCTGGGAACAGATGTGACAGAGATGAAGGAACTGAGAAAAGGGAATGGCATTTTTACAGGAGACAGTGAGAAGAGGTATAGTCAAGATAGCCGTGGCAATCGGTAGGTTTATAAATGATAGTGGTAGACAGTTTGTCTCCACAGATGGACACAGATAGATTGAGAAAGGGAAGAAAGGTGTCTGAAAAATTGATGAGCTCAGCATGAGTACGTGAAGCAGCACCATTGCTGTCGTAGTGCAGAAAACTTGGGGAGCATTACCAGGGATGGCTTGGAACATGGACCACCAATGGGGCCTCATCTACATTGCTGAGACATGACATACGTTGGGGGAGTGCTTTGTCAATCACCTGCAGACCATCCACAAAGAGCAGGATATCCCAGTGGCCAACCATTTAAATTCCTATCCTCATTCTTGTCAAATGCTAACATGACAAGGGTATAATAGGAAGGTGATTGGAGAAAAGTATTGGGGGGGATGTATTTTTTTCCCAGAGAATGGTGAGTGCATGGAACACCCTCCCAGAAGTGGAGGTAGAGGCCGGTACATTAGGGACATTTAAGAACCTCTTAGATAGGCATATGGGAAATAGAAAAATGGAAGGCTATAGGAGGGAAGGGTTAGATTGATCTTGGAGTAGGTTAAAATGTTGGCACAACATGGTGAGCTGAAGAACATGTACTGTGCTGTAACGTTCTATGTTTTAGATAAATCTAATTCTGCCATTATTTTGGTAAAGTTGTTCGTTTGACAAGAGCAGAGAGTAAACGTAGCATGATTGTAGATATGTATTAATTCTCTGGACTAATGCTTTTGTGGATTGGAGGATGGTGTGTGGAATGGTTGATTAACCTGTTAGAAACTATGATATTTATGATACGGAAAGCACTATGTGTCTGTTTGATCAATATTCTCTTTGCATAGATCATTAGTGGTCACCTCCTACCAGCCTATAGAGCACAGAGTAAAATATCAATTGATCCCTGTGTGCGGGTGGAAATTGATGGTCTACTAACACTATGCAACACAGCAAACCAAGGTCATAATCTAAGCAGGCGAGGGGATTAAAATGTGTGCATGTGGTGTAAGCAATGTTGCTGCATTAAATCTTTAAGGTAATTATTTCAAAATCAGCAAAGATGCAGATGAACCCTTCACAATAAAAACTTATAAAAGTATAAAATCTCTTATTTTATCATTTTATCAAAGTGCACCAGTTTTCATCACTTCCTTTATGCTCTTGTTCCAAGTTACTCATTATGACCTATATAAAGTAGGCTTGGATGCATTACAGCACCCATTTTTTAAATCAAAGGTGTTAAATCTACAGACTGAGGTCCTTTGCTCTGATGTGTTGCACTGTTGTGTTTTGCTGGAGCAAAGCAGAGTTAATCTCCTTTCCACCTTCTTTCCAAAGCTCTGTGTCTTCATATTAAAAGGGTGAAATAGATTCTGTCTCAGATTTCTCTGTGGTAAAACACATTATCTGAACCACAATTGTATGAGAATCATATTCCAACACATAGTACATGCTTATCTGAATCATAGTTTAAACTAATAATTAATTTTCCATGGCGTCCTTAATCACTGAACTGCCGGATGTGTCTAAAACTTAAAACAAAATGCTGTCCTTTCAGTTTTTCGGTTCTCCTGTGAATATATTACCAATACATATTGGAGCATGTACATATTAATGGCTGTGCCAAGCCCCTAGTACCTTAAACCCTAGCTGGCTAAACATTTGGGAATGTGGAGGACTTAATGAATGGTTCCTACAGATATACGTATCAATACTTTCTGAGAATGGAACTTGTTTACAAAACCTCTACTGCCCAATACATACTTACATTATACAGATATAGATGCGTTAATTGATATCACTGTGAGTCTTCTCAATGACAATGTTGCAGTGACAGACAGGAAATTAATGCTTTCTCATTAATGAACATTTTTTTGTCGTAATTCCCTTCTAAAAGAAGTAGTGTGTAAAATGTGCTGAATTTGAGAAAAACAGCAGTGAAATTCAGGTAAATTTGCTCTAATCAAGATAATAGAACTGGAACCAGCAATTAGAAACCACTCCTGTTTCTCCCTGCAGCCTGGCAGTCAGACATGCCGATACACTTCATTGCTGGTGACACATGAAAGCAATTGCTTAGATAGAAAGACTCCAGAGGCATTAAACAGTCTTAATACAGGATTCATCACCATGGGTCAGACCTCCAAGTAAGCAATAGCTGTGGAAAGCTAAGTAGGTGTTATTTATAGCTCTCTTCAGCAGACCCTTTTGCTCTCATCACACAGAGCCTGGTAGAATCAGACTGAACTGTTCCTTTCTTTTCTTTACGATACTCTCTGGATGGAATGATTGTTTAGTCCTTTGTGCCCAAGTTCCAGGGCTTGTACTTGTACGAATTATGGTACAAGACATGAATCTGTTCAGTCAGAATGATTTCCTTGGTCAGTGCACATAGCTGTTTATATATTTAGCAATATAGTGTGGAATAGGCCCTTCTGTCCCTTTGAGCCATGCTGTCCCAACAACCCCCAACAAACCTTAAACTCATCACAAGACAGCTTACAATGACTAATTAACCTACCCAGTACGTCTTCGGACTCTGGCAGGAAATCGGACGACCAGACCCAAGGAAAACCCATGCATTCCACGGGGAGGACGTGCAGAGAACTCCTTACAGAATGGCGCCGGAATTGAACTCCGATCTCCGGAATAGCATCCTGCTAACTGCTATGCTACAGAGATGAGAAAGGTAAAGTTGTCGTGCGGTTTCCTGTCAGTATTCTTGCTACAAAATCTGACAGCGTCTTGAAAATTCATCAAGGATCAAGATGCAGACTTCTTCAAACATTTGCAAACGGCCTCCTCTTTCTCAACCACAGACTGTCCGTACTTTCCATAGCACACTGGCGATACTCAGTTCAATTTCTGTGATATTTTTACTTCTCTTCTATATCCAACTGCTTGTATTTGATTATTATTATCGCAGAATGTAATCACTGCCATAGAGTTCATGTATGGACAATTATGTCAGTTGTGCTCACTACAGAGTGCAATGGGATGAGCAGTATGTATATATAGGATGAAACAAAATTCAATATCAGCTTCTATTTAAGATCGAAAGCATCTTAGAGAGCTCGATGGAAGCAATGAAACATAGAAAGATCAAAGTCTTGGTCAGGAAGGAGAGATTTAAGCAAGCAACAGTGAGGGAGTTACTGCTTATCTTTACAGGAGGATTGCAAGCTGGAAGGCTGCAGGAAAAATGAGAGGGATCCATCAGTTCCAGAAATCAAAGGATGAAGAATTCAGGGTTGGTTTTCACTCTGGGGAGGTTATAGAAAGGATGTGGGGGTGGTCATTCATTGATATAAACCCAATGCTAGGTCTTTTCATCTCGAATTGCCTATAAGTCATAAACTGACTCGACTTCAGCACTCCTTTCTCCTCCTCAAACCTTACCCTTTCTGAACACATTTCCCTCCACTCTCTCTGCAGGGATTCAATTTTTACTATCAAACCTGCAGTCAAAGGTGGTGCGGTTGTAGACTGGCGGACTGACCTCTACCTTGCTGAGGCTGGGTGACATCTCCTCTCACTTATCCCCGGACCCCACTCTGGACCATTACCTACTGTTTGCCAGAGCTGTTGGGAGTGGTCTAAACAAATATGGCAGGAGGGTGAGAAACAGTATGATAGAGCGGAGGATGAGCCAGCTGGTTTACGAGTAGATGATGTAATATGTAACATGAATGTAAGGAAGGACAAGCCAATGATTGGGTACAACTGCAGGCTGAGCAAAGAGTTGAGTTGTACTACAGAGGCAAAGTTCATAAGGATGAAGAATGCAGAACTGAAGGTGGTGTATTTAAATGCGTGTAGCATTTGGAATAAGGTGGTTGTACTCATGGCGCAATTAGAGACTGGTTGGTATGATGTTTTGGGCATCACTGTGTCGTGGCTGAAAGAAGGCCATAGTTGGGATATAATTTGTATCAAAAAGGACAGGCAGGAAGGCATAGGTAGTGGTCTGGCTCTATTGGTAAGAGACGGAATTACATCTTTCGAAAGAGCTGACATAGGGTTAGAGAATGTTGAATCTGTGTGGGTGCAGTTAAGAAACTGCAAGGGTAAAACAAAACATTCTAGGAGTTATATATGGGCCTCCAAATAGTAGCCAAGATGTGGGGTTGAGATTGCAAACTGAGCTGGAAAGAGCATGTAATAAGGGTAATGTCACAATTGTAATGAGGGACTTTAAAATGCAAGGGGATGAGGAAAATCAGGTTGGTGTTGGATCGTAAGAGAAGGAATTTGAATGCCTATGAGATGGCTTTCTGGAGCAGCTTGTTCTCAAACCTACTAGGGGAAAGTTTATCTTAGATTGGGTGTTGTGTGGTAACCCAGATTTTATTAGGGAGCTTAATGTAAAGGAACCCTTAGGAGACAGTGATTATAATATGATTGTACACACACAGCAATTTGAGAGGGACAAAAATAAGTCACGTGTATTAGTATCAAAAGGGAATTACAGAGGCATGAGAGAGGAGCTTGCCCAGGCGATTCGAAGAGGATACTGGTGGGGATGACAGCAGAGCAGAAGTGGCTGAAGTTTCTGGAAATAGTTCACAAGGCGCAGGCTACATATGTCCCACAGAAGAAGTTGTTCTCAGGCATCAGGGCTAGGCAATCATGGCTGACACTCGAAGCTAAGGACTGCATAAAAGCCAAGTAAAGGGCATACAAGGTAGCAAAAGTGAGTGGGAAGTTTGATGATTGGGAAACTTTAAAAATCCAAAAAAGGGCAACTACAAAAGTGATAAGAAGGGAAAAGATGAAATCTGAAGGCGGACTAGCCAATAATATAAAACTGATACTAAAAGATCTTTCAGTTATATAAAGAGTAAAAAGGAAGTGAGAGTTGACATTGGACCACTAGAAAATGATGCTGGTGAGGTAGTAATGGGGCCAACGAAACGGCAGATTAATTTAATGGGTACTTTGCATCAGTCTTTACTGTGGAAGACACTAGCTGTGTGCCAGATGTCTGTGAGTATCAGGGAGCAGGAGTGAGTGTCATTACCATTATAGAGGAAATAGTGCTAGGCAAACTTGAAGTTCATAAGGTGGATTAGTTACCTAGACCAGATGGACTACATCCCAGAGCCCTGAAAGAGGTAATGGATGCATTGGTCATGATCTTTCAAGAATCCCTTCAATCTGGCATAGTTGCGGAGGACTGGAAAACTGAAAATGTCACTCCACTTTTCAAGAAGGAAGGAAGTCAAAAAAGATGAAATTATAGGCCATTTAGCCTAAATCTCAGTGATTTAGAAAGTGTTGGAGTCTATTATTAAGGATGAGGTTTCAAGGTACTTGGAGTCTAATGATAAAATAAATCAAAGTGTGAACAAAGGAGAGGCAGTGGATGTCATTTATTTAGATTTTTGATGAGGCTGCTTAACAAGATAAAATCCTATGGCATTACAGGAAATATATGGACATGAATAGCAGAATAGCTGACAGCCAGGAGGCAGTAAGTGGGAATAAAGGGGGCCTTTTCTAGTTGGCTACCAGTGATTAGTGATGTTCCTCAGAGGTCAGTATTGGGACTGCTACTTTTCACATTGCTTGTCAATGATTTAGATAATGGAATTGATGGCTTTGTGGCAAAGCTTGCAGATGATGAAGATAGGTGGAGGGGTAGGTAGTGCTGAGGAAGCAATGCGATTAGACTAATTGCAAGAATGGGCAAGAGGTGCAGATAGAATACAGTGTTGGGAAATGCATGATAATGCATTTTGATTAAAGGAACAATAGTGCGGACTATTATCTAAATGGGGAGAAAACTCAAACACCAGAGGTGCAGAGGGACTTAGGAGTCCTTATGCAAGACTCCCGGAAGGTTGATTTACAGGTTGAGTCTGTAGTGAAGAAGGCAAATGCAATGTTGGCATTCATTTCAAGAGGAATAGAATATAAAAACAAGGAGATAATGCTGAAGCTTTATAAGACTTCT
Organism: Hemitrygon akajei; assembly: GCF_048418815.1. Lineage (NCBI taxonomy): Eukaryota > Metazoa > Chordata > Chondrichthyes > Myliobatiformes > Dasyatidae > Hemitrygon > Hemitrygon akajei. Next base: position 58,742,082 of record NC_133137.1, read on the forward strand.
TGAAGTATTGCCAACAGTTTTGGGCCTCTTAGCTCAGAAAGGATGTAATGATATTCGAGAGATTCCAGAAGAGGTTCACGAAGATGATTCCAGGAATGAAGGTGTTAACATATGAGGAGCATTTGGCAGCTTTGGGCCTGTACTCACTGGAATTTCGAAGATCTCATTGAAACCTATCTAATGTTGAAAGGACTAGATAAGGTGGATGTGGAGAGGATGGTTCCTTTGGTGGGGGCATCCAGAACTAGAGGGCACAGCCTCAGAATTGAGGGGCGACTTTTTGAAACAGAAATAAGGTGGAATTGCTTTTAGCCAAAGAGTGGTGAATCTGAGAAATGCTCTGCACAGACATTAGTGGAGATCAAGTCCATGGGTATATTCAAAGCAGAAGTTGACAGATTCCTGATTGGTCAGGGCAACAAGGGATATGGTGAGAGGGCAGGTTTATGGGGTTGAATAGGATCCAGGATCAGCCATGATGAAATAGCGGAGTGGACTCGATAGGCTGAATGGCCTACTTCTGCTCCTATGTCTTATGGTCTTATGGTCTACACCATCACTAGTACCATCATATCTGGAGATACTGCTACCAAGCTCATATTTCCCCTGTTCATTTCAATTTCCAACCTAAGATCCACATACCTGAGTGTATGAGTAGGCCCATTGGTCTCCGCCTGCTCTGCCCCACTGAACTCATGTCCTCATAGCTTAATTCCAGTCTTTTCCCCTTAGTTGAGTCTCAACACACCTACATCCACGACACTTCACATGTTCTCCATCTTCTCTGCAACTAATTCTCTGGCACTGAACACCTCGTTTTCACCCTTTATGTCCAGTTCTATTCCCCATCAAGAAGGCCTTAAGGAGCTCCACTTCTTTCTCAAGAAAAGACTCAAACAGTTCCCTTCCACCACCACCCTCCTCTGTCTGACAGATCTGGTCCTTACCCTTAACAATATCTCCTTCAGCTCCTCCTGCTTTCTCCAAAGTCAAGTGGTAGCCATGGGCACCTGCATGTGCCCCAGCTATGCCTGCCTTTTTGTTGACTATGTGGAAAAATCTATGTTCCAATGCTCCCCAAATCTTTCTGTGCTTCATTGAAGACTGCAATGGTCCTGCTTTATGCATCCATGCTGAGCTTGTCAATTTCTCCAACTTTGCTTCCAACTTCCACCCTGCCCTTAAATTCAATTGGTCTATTTCTGACACTTCTCTCCCCTATCTCGATCTCTCTGTCTCCAACTCTGGAGACAAACTGTCAACTGCCATCTTTTATAAACCTACTGATTCCTACTGCTATCTTGACTAAACCTCATCACGCCCGTCTCCTGTAAAAATGCTATTCCCTTTTCGCAGTTCCTTCATCTTCTGCCACATCTCTGGCTGAAGAAAATGTGTGCAATTATTAACTGGTGATAACGAAGCTGTCATTCATTGAAGGTTACATGTTGGCCAAGCAATTGGACAAAGAAGGGAAGGAGAAATAGCAGAAAAATAAAATTGAGTATTGCTAACGCGCGGTGGAAAGTAAAGACAGATTGTGGATGAGAAATGAACAAATATTTGAAGAGGTCTGGAGATCACAGGGATCACAGTAATAATGGCGGTGGTTAGGGATATTCTGAGTTCAACAGGAGATGTAAGACTGGAAATAAAGATTTGTTATTATTATAAAAACAGAAAATGCTGGAAATACTCAGAAATACTCAATTTAAACTCAGTTTCTCTTTCTACGTGCAAGGTCTGACTTACTAAACATTTCCAATATTTACTGGTTTTATTTTAGATTTCTAGTATCTACAGCATCTTTTAAATTTCATTTGGCGATCGGAGTCTGCTGCCAGTAATGTCATTTTCTATAGGGAGGTCAAGAAAGATGCAAGATAAGTATGCTTGGTCATAGTGACAGAGGACAATTGCAGAGTGATTTCTAATTTTAGTTCAGGTCACTGTTGTGGCAGGGCTAGAGGTCTAAGTAGACAACTTCAAACAATAAGGGAAAGCAAAAGATATCTTTGAGAAGGAACCAGACTTCCAAAGAGTTATGAGGGTCAGGAATGGGTATATGCGGTTAACATCTTTGCAGAACAAGGATGCTTGTGTATTCCTGTTCAACAAGATACCTTAGAACAGTGCAGCCATTGTCCCTTTCCCAATTTCCCAGCACACTACCTCACACATGCTTATAAATTTCCCTTTGACTCTTTCTGCCATTCATTTGTACAAGGAGCAAATCTCAGTCGCCAGCTAACTGAACACTAAATCATTGGGATGTGAGAGTAGACTAAAGTACCCAGAGGATACACACAGAGTCACAGACGGAGCTTGCAATCTCCACATAAACAGCTCTAGAGGTGAGATTTGAACCCAGATTGCTGGAGCAGTGAAGCAGCCACATTGACTTCTTCAACATCATTCTGCCTTACGTTTTTGTCCAATTGATTCCAGCAATGATCAAAATCACAAACTTTAATAGTTGGAGTATGGGTAAAAAGAAAAAGTAGTAATTGGAGTTTAAAATTAGAGCACTTAAAATTAGCAATCTCTTCAGTATTGTCAGTCAAAACTGTGGAGAGGTTTTCAAATGTCAAAGAAAATTAAGAAGATAATAATAGATCTTTTTAGTTAATGGTGGGTTCAGTGCTAAGAATCAATATGGTTTACTCTTTGCTGAATAGCATGCCAGCTGCATACACTCCAAGTGAAACATAATTTAGTAGTCAGAGAGGCACAGAAACAGCCCTTTCAATCCAGAGTCCATGCTGACCACCAAAGAACCAATTACAGTTCTGTGCAAATGTCTTAAGCACCCCTAGATTTTTTATATGGTTTTATATGGTATGGAGTTCAAGATCTCAACATCTTTGAGGGTGTCTGGGATTACCTGGAGAGACAGAAGCAAATGCGACAGCCAAAGTCTGCAGAAGTGGCAAATTCTCCAAGATGCTTGGAACAACCTAGCATCTTGGAGAATTTCATCTAATTTTTCTTACAAAATTGCATGACAGTGAACCTAAGAAAATTGATACCGTTTTAAAGGCAAAGGGTGGTCACACCAAATATGGATTTGATTTAGCATTTTTCATGTTTACTGCTCTATATAGTCATTTTTTGATATTTAGAAAATTTCATTTCATTATTTTTGAAAGCATCTTCGTTTTACAGATCTTTTTACATGTGCCTAAAACTTTTGCACAATACTGTACAATGACCCTACCCTAATCCATGCTATTCTTCACAAATTCCCATCAACTGCTCTCCGATTCTACCATTCACACACACCAGTTTACAGGAATGTGGGAAGGATTCACCTACAAATCAGCAAATTATTGAGATGTGGGAGGGAACCAGAACATCCAGGGGAAAGCTACAGAATCACTGGGAAAACATGCAAACTCTGCATCAACAGCACTAGAGATCAGAGTTGAACCTGGGCCATTGGTGCTACAAAAGAGCAAATCTATGAGTTGTACCAGCGTGCCACAAAGTCCCAACAGTTTCCCTGTCATCATTCTCAGAACAACTTTTATCAATAAGTCTGATATGTAGAGCCACAGAGCTATAGTAACATATAGCATGGAACCAGGCCCTTCAGCCTATCTGGTCCATGCTAACCAAGATGCCGTTCCGAGCCCGTCCTATTTTCCTGAGTTTGGTCCATAACTTTCTAAACCTTTCCTATCCATGTTCCTGACTAACTGGTTTTTACAGTGCTAATGTACCTACTTCAACTACTTGTTGCTTCTATTAATTGCTACCACTTTAACCAGGTCAGCTTATATCTAGATTAAGCTAAATTACACTTAGTGGCCATCTTAATAGGTAGCTCCTGTACCTATTCTAGAGGTCACTGAGTGTTCTAGAGGTCACTGAGTGAATGTTCTTGACATTTTGCTGTTGTAGCCCGTCCACTTCAACATTTGGCGCGTTGTGAATTCAGAGATGCTCTTCTGCACACTACTGTTGTAAAGTATGGTTATTTGGTTTCCTTCTGCCTTCCTGTCAGCTTGAACCAGTCTGGCCATTCTCTTCTAAACTCTCTCATTAACAAGGTGTCCTTGCCCACACAGCTGTCACTCATAGGATGTGTTTTGGTTTTTCGCACCATTCTCTGTGAACTCAATAGGATGTTATGTGTGAAAATCCCAGGAGATCAGCAATTTCTGAGATCCTCAAACCACCCCATCTGGCACCAATAATCGTTCCACGGTCAAAGTCAGTCAGATCACATTTCTTCCCCATTCTAATCTTTGGTCTGAATGACAGCTGAACTTTTGACCATGTCTACATGCTCTTATGTATTAAATTGCTGTCCATGATTGGCTGATTAGATATTTACATTAGCCAGCAGGTGTACAATAAAGGGGCCAATGAGTGTGCAAACAGTTAATGCTGAGAGTTTTGGTTCTTTGGCGCTGATTTGAGAGAAAAATTTAAGTATGAGTTAGGAGAACTTCAGAACAGTACTAAGGTCATAGCGGGTCATGAATATTGGCAAACGAATAATGAGCTGAATGTGCAAAGCAGGGGTAGTTTAATTCCAAATTCTCTTTAAAATTTCTTTCTTTTATCGTCATTCATGGTTCAGTACTTTGGTTCAGGTCTTTTCCCATCTGGACCCTTTTGAAACTAGTTTTAATTATCTTCAGTTGTTCTTGGTCTGCAGTAGAATAAAAGATTTATAGTTGCTTGCAGGTTGGGTTGTTCTGTGAAGATCTTGGCACAATGCCTGCTTTATATTATTGTTATTGTGACAGTGGTAGGAAAGGAGCGCAGAAGAATGGAGGGAGTTCCAACAATTCATGATGCTGTTAGAGGTTATATAAAACATGATTCAATTTCTGCATTCATCATAATTTGTATCATTAAGCTCAGTTTAATATTGCAATAAATTAATCTCAAGGTGGTATATGGTGACATACATTCTATGGCCACTTTATTAGCTGGTACCTCCTTTACCTAATAAAGGAGCCACAGAGTGTATGCTCATGGTCTTCTGCTGCTGCAGACCATCCACCTCAAGGTTAGACATGTTGTGCATTCAGAGATGCTCTTCTGCACACTACTGTCGTAATGCATGATTATTTGAGTTTCTATCACCTTCCTGTCAGCTTGATTATTCTCCCCCAACCTTTGTCATTAACAAGGCACTTTTGCCCACAGAACTGCTGCTCACTGGATGTTTTTACGTTTTTGAAACCGTTCTCTGTAAACTCTAGAGACTGTTGTGCTTGAAAATCCCAGGAGATGAGCAGCTTTTAAGATATTCGAACTGCCCCTTCTGACAGCAACAAGCTCAAAGCTACTTAAATCACATTTCTTCCCCATTCTGATGTTTGGTCTGGGGGGGGAGGGGCGAGTGGCTCTGTGGCCTGAAGATCACAAACAACATAGAGCTAGATTGAACTGAACTGAGCTGAATATTCCAGGAGTGGTTTGATTATTTGTGGGTCTGTGTTTTATATCCTGTGCTTTTCACTGGATTTTTTTGTTTTTGTTTTTACCGCTTGTGCGATTTGTTCTTTTTTTTTTGGCAAATTTAGGGGTTTGACGTTTTTCTTTGAACGGGATCCGAGGTTTTCTTCCTTTGCTTTGGGGCAGTCTTTGGGAAGATGAATCTCAGGTCTATAGATTGCATGCACACTTTGATAGCAAATGTACTTTGAATCTGTGAATCTTTGAACTGAACCTCTTGACCATGTCTGCATGCTTTTATGCATTGAGTTGCTGCCACATGATTGGCTGATTAAATATTTGCATTAACAAGCAGGTGTACAAGTGTACGGTCGGCCCTCCTTATCCGTGAATTCAACCAAATGCGAATCGCGAAAACCCGGAAGTGCTCTTCCAGCACTTGTTGTTCGAGCATGTACAGACTCTTTTTCTTGTCATTATTCCCTAAACAATGCAGTATAACAACTATTTACATAGCATTTACATTGTATTAGGTATTATAAGTAATCTAGAGATGATTTAAAGTATACGGGAGGATGTGCGTGGGTTATCGTGGATCGGGATCGAAAAAAATCTGAAGTTCTCTTACTAAGTAAGTCGGAATAGGTACATCCGGTATTATTTAGCGTCAGTTAGTCAAACGTTTGCATTCGTATATAGTATATATTTTACCTTTCTATGCATATAAAACACTTAAGAACATATGTTTCAGTGCTGGTCTCAGGAAGTTCCCGAGTTCGATCTAGTGACAGATCGCTATGGAGTGCACTCTCCACTGTGCCAGGTTGATGTGAGGATCAAAAACCTGAAACTTCAAAACCCAATAATTAAACCACTGCGTTGCTTAGTAATAATTGTAGCTTTCATCGGGCACAGCCTTTCTCACTTTATCCTTCAAAATTGTTCCGATCATTGACTGACGTAGCCGAACGCTTTTCCAATGACCGATGGCATTTCACTTTTTTCCGATCGCTTTATTATTTCCACTTTATTTTCAATCATGATCGTGATTATTTTCGTGAACAGAAACACTGCGGATTCAGATCTCTACTGCTGGGTCCTAATGTCTACCACACTGAGACAGGTTAAATAAGGTCTGGGGTTCCGCTGGGTCCTAAGGTCCACCGCTTTGAGACAGGTTTAATAAGGGACTTCAGCATCCGTGAATTTTGGTATCTGTGAGGGGTCCTGGAACCAATCCCTCGCGGATAAGGAGGGCCGACTGTACCTAATAAAGTGGCCACGAGTGTAACATTCCTTGATAGTAAACTTACTTCAACTTTCACTTTCAGTTTGATCCTCTGTGAAGCAAGGGACGCTTTATTGAGGGAACTTTATGCATAATATTTCACATTAAATAAGATGGGAAAAAATAATCCTCAACACTAAAAAATAAGGCTGAAGTTACTGGAACAAAGAAACATTTCTCAGCGTTTCCATTCATTTTGTTGCCCACAGAGGAAGTTGTGCTTGCTGCAGTTCAATGAATCCCCAGATTACTTTACTGGCAAATCTTGAAGAGTGGAGCAGTAGGAGTAGGCCTCTCAGCCTCTCAGGCCTGTCCTGTCCTAAATGAGGTCAGGATGGATCTGAGTGTGACCTCAACTCCGCATTCCCGTCTACCTGCAGCAACTTCACACCCTTGTCTATCTACCTCTGCCTGAAAGTGATTGAAGAATGTTGCTGGGACTTGAGGACCAGAGTTACAGTGGTAGGTTGAATAGATTAAGACTTTATTCCCTGGAGAGCAGAAAAATAAGGGGCGATCTAATTTTATATTGACATACAGCTTAGAATAGGCCCTTCCGGCCCTCCATACCACGGCGCCCAGTCATCCCTGACTTAATGCTAGCCTAATCATGGGGCAATTTACAATTACCATTACCCTACCAACTGGTATGTCTTTTGGATTGTGGGAAGAAACCAGAGCACATGGAGAAAACCTACACAGTCACGGGGAGAACGTACAAACCCCTTACAGGCATCAGTGGGAATCGAACCCGGGTCACTAGAACTGCAAAGTGTTGTGCTAACCACTTTGCTACCATGCCACCCCATCTTATTGAAGTATACAAACTGATGGGGGGCATGGCTTTGCGCCCTCCATTTCGGTGAGACTAGACACAAAGGGTCATGGGTTTAGGCTGAAAAGTGAAATAATTAAGGAGAATCTGATGGGTAATTACTTCACTTAGAGAGTGGTGCAAGTCAGGAATGAGCTGCCAGTGGAAATGGTAGGAGTGGGTTCAATTGGATAGGTGCATGGAGGTTAGAAGTATGGAGGGCTATGATCCAGGTGTAGGTAGCTGGGACTAGGCAGGAAACCAGGTCAGCATGGACTGGATGAGTCAGAGAGCCTGTTTCTCTGCTGCAGTTCTCTATGACTGGTGGTGCAGAGGACAGTGAGAAAGGCTTGGGGAGCATGCCTTATGAGGATAGGTTGAGTGAACTTGGCCTTTTCTCCTTGGAGCGACGGAAGATGAGAGGTGACCTGATACAGGTGGATAAGATGATGAGAAGCACTGATCGAGTGGATAGTCAGAGGCTTTTTTCCCAGGGCTGAAATGGCTAGCATGAGAGGGTGCAGTTTTAAGCTGCTTGGAAGTAGGTAAATAGGAGATGTCAGGGTTAAGTTTTTTACACAGAAAGTGGTGTGTGCATGGAATGGGCTGCCTGCAACTGTGGTGGGGATGGTCCTATATGATAGGGTCTTTAAGAGACTCCTGGGTAGGTACACGGAGCTTTGAAAAATAGAGGGCTTTGGGTAACCCTAGGTAATTTCTAAGGTAAGGACATGTTCAGCACAGCTTTGTGGGCCGAAAGGCCTGTATTGTGCTGTCAGTTTTCTATGTTTCTATGACTCTAGGGTTGGAGTTCACAACCTTTTTTATGTCATGGACTCTCTACCATGAACCGAGGAGTCAGTGGACCCCAGGTTGGGAACCCCGGCTCTATGGCATATGCTGAAATGCTTCTGGGGCATTTGTTTTCAGTCCTTGACTTTAGACCAGAGAGTCCTGGTGCTGAAACAGCAATTGGACTTATTTATATAGGGCATTGAAATAACTGAATTTTTTAAACTTTATTTTAAGGTTTTCAAGTTTTTAAAAAAATTAACCAGTTCTAATTCTTTGTTCTAAGTTATTGAAATTCATTTTAGTACCATTTACATTTCTTTATCAGAACTAATTAAAATTGCTAAATGCCTTTGACAGCTGTGAAAAGCCATCAGCAACTTCAGGGAGCGAAGCCTCCGCACACTACTTGTGTGAGGCCCTCTTGTCACTCAGAGCCTTTTCCACCTTCCTGGGATTAGCTTATCCTAACCTCTGCCTTGAAAAATTGCAGGAAAGGACAGGCACACGCGCAGTAATTCCAGGCAGCAGGCGAAGTCCAAGATGATCCATCACAAGTAGTTGGCAGAGTAGGGCAACTAGTAGAGAAAGAGTCCAGAAGAAGGGTCTCGGCCCAAATCGTCCACTGTACTCTTTTCCATAGATGCTACCTGGCCTGCTGAGTTCTTTCAGCATTTTGTATGTATTGCTTGGATTTCCAGCATCTGCAGATTTTCTCGATACTTCAGCTGGTTGAAAAGCACTGCAGCAACAACCTCTCAATCAGCATCAGTAAGACCAAAGAATGGATTGTGGACTTCTGAGATGGCAAGATGAGGGAACACATACCAATCCTCATCAAGGGTGAGCAATTTCATGTTCGTGAGTGTCAACATCTCTGAAGATCTATCCTGGTCCAATATATTTATGTAGTTAAGAAGAAGGTGTGGCAGCAGCTATATTAAATTAGGAGTTTGAGGAGAATTAGGCGTATCACCAAAGACACTTGAAAATTTCTACAGATATACCGTGGAGAGCCTTCTAACTGGCTACATTACTGTCTGGTATGGGGTGGGGGCGGGGGCTACTGCAGAGTGTTGTAAACTCAATCACCTCCTTCATGGGCACTAACCTCCCCAGCAAACAGAACTTCTTCAAGGATTGATGCCTCAGACAGGCGGCATCCATCATTAAGGACCCCATCACCTAGGTCATGCCCTCTTCTCTTTGCTACCATCAGGGAGGAGGTACAGGAGCCTGAAGGCACACACTCAACAATTCAGGAATAGCTTCTTCCCCTCTGCCATCAGATTTCTGAATGGCCATTGAACTCATGAATGCTGCCTCACTATTCTTTATGCACTACCACTTCTTACTGTAACTTTACAGTTTTTATTATTATGTACTGCAACATACTGCCGCCACATAACAATACATTTCACCACAAATGCCAGTGATATTAAACTTTATTCTGATTTGATGGATTGAAATGGCCGCTTTCTGTCTTGGAAGAGTATATGGAAATTTGTGTTTGTAAAAATAAAACCAACATCATATGATTTCTCCATAAAGATTGGGAAAAAACATAAATTTGACTCTTTCATCAAAAAGAACTTTTGGGCACAGTAAAACTTGGATTGAAGCCTGTTCAAAAAAAGCATTAAGGAATTATTGTCTAATTCTTTACTTAAATATGAAATGCAATGGATCCCTTAATAATCTGTGTGTTGTTTTGTCAAGTGGAATTCACTATGACATTCAAATCAAGTTAACAGAAAATCATTAACTAACTTCACCAGTTGAATTCATAAAGAACATCTGTGAGTACATTTTTCAAGGTATAAGTTTCACTATATTTTTTATATTTGACCCAGCATTCAAACTGAAAACATTGACAGTTTTGAATGATGCACAGAACAAATATGACAATTGTAGCACATTAGTTTGCATGATGGGAATTGCAAGTATGTGGCTAGAAAGTAAAAATAAAATGTAGTGATTTAATTTTCTGTAAGAGGCTGTCAGAATAAATTTATAAATTGTATTGATGATGCAGCCACAATATGTTGCATGATATTTCATTCTTGTTGGGTATTGAAAATGTACAATAATCAAAGGATCCAAGCTTTGATAGTCTGAAGAAGACATTAATCTAGGTTAATTTGCCCCATTATCTGACAAGCGTTACATTACCTTGACAAGTTATTATAGCAGTAATGGTGTAAATGTAATTGGCACTGTGATAAAACTCAGGAAGGTGGATAAATTGGCAGAATGCATAATGACGAAAGAGGTGTTCAACTGTGACAAATAGGGGTCCCAGTAGATCACTCCTCAGGAAGCCTGGAGGACTGTTAATAAACAGAGTTGCCATTTTTTGATTATGACCTGAGGCCATGAAGTCTCGACAATACAGCTCTACAGAAAGAAACTTCCTTTTAACAGGCAGCTTTCAAGACGCTTGGCTTTCATTCAGGAGGTAGCGTGCATTAATGGTAATGGATCAAGTCTTCCCCTGCAGAGTGAACATATTCTATGTAGACAGCTGTACAGTTAACTGGCACACCACTGCAAGTGCTTTGGGATGTTACTGCATGACCAAGGTAGACAGGGTAGCTCAGGTTTAATCACACTCTATACTTACTTGGAACAGTGATTTATTTCTGTATGGTACTTCCTCCACCAGTCAGGATAAACTGAACATTTATCAGTTTTGAACACATCACCAGATTGTGGAGAAAGATCTAGCGAAGGAACGATCAATATTAATCCTGACAAATTGTCATATTAAAAAACCAGGAGCAGGATTCAGATGTTTGGCCATTAAAAATCAGAGATGATCTACTCAAGTCTACTTCCTGTGATGTCCCCACATGTCACGATTCCCTTAGTACCTCTGAACTGCAAATGTTCAACCGTTGCATCTGTGAATAATTTTAGTGATCTATTGCTCTGCATAAGTAAATTGTTGCTTTCCTTTTTTTTCACACTCAATGTATTTGCACACTTAGAATTGTACACAGCCTTAAAGAGGAAATACATGCTTGGAAACTGAAGAGCTCTTTACACTTGATTTACATATGAAGCCACTTTGCACAAGTTAAGTTGCACTGGTAATCACATCTCAGTTGATCAGTGACAATTGCTAAACTGGTCCAGGCATCTCTGGATTAATTCAGAATAGTGCGGCCAACGTTTACCTGGCAAGAAGTGTGTGTCTGATAGCGACAATCTGCACATGGCAGCCTCTTACATGTTTATCAACAAGAACCTACTGTGAACGGTGTGACCCAGCTGCTCTGTTACACACAGGAGCTTAACCCCTTCCACCCCCACAGAAAAGTCGAAACACATTAAAGTGTCCTGATTGCAACATCAATGGTTTATCGACAGCCATTTGCAAACATCTTTCTGTGCTCTACGTTTGTCTATAAGCATCATTGAAAGAGATGTTATTGTTCAGTCATTTAGTCGAGTGTGACTCTTCATGCTCTCGTGGACCATAGGGTTTTCCTGACAAGATGCAGAAGTAGGTTGCCAGGCCTTTCTTCTGCACAGGTACTGCTGCTGTCCAGGTTGGGACCCTGCTGGGTTTGAACTCTGAAAGTGATTACCATCCTGTATTATGTACCTCAGAGCTACTGGATCCTGGATGAGGTGGAACTTGCAGTGGATCAGGGACATCTGTGGTACAGGGCTAGCTCAACGCAGGGTTCCAGACATACGCACAGCATTGGGCTGCCCATCCCTCCTGCCAATGCTACTGTGCTGGGGCTGCTTTGAACACTGCCCTTTAAGTGCTGACACCCTTCCCAGGCATTGGCACTGCAGGAATGCACCAACTGTGTGAGATCTGTGGCTGCTGCAGTGGGAAAATAGGCAAAATTGTGCATGAATACTTCCCTAACTACTTTTAACTGGCTTTTTCACCGACTTGGTGATTTTTTTCTACAGGCCAATAAACTAAGCAGATGTTTGACACGGAGCAACACAAAAAATCTGAAGGGACTCAGTGAGTGGAGCAGCACCTGTGGGGAGGGGTGTGGGTGGGAAGAAATTGCTGATATTCTGATCAGTCCCTCCAGCAGATTGTTGGTTGTTCCAGATTCCAGCATCTCTAGTCTCTCATGTCTCCATCTCTATAGTCACCACCCATTTGTTCCCTACCAAAAAAGATGAAGTCCAATTTTTTTTAGCAGCAGTGTCCTTAAAAATATCAAAATAGCAATAAGATGACTTAAGAACATTACCTTATCCAAAAATGACCGATTTTACAAACAATGTCGAGGCGTCCAGTGAACATTGGGAGAATAGGATGATAACGTTTTCCAAGGCCCTGAAGCAAAGAGTTCCTCTTCATCTCCATTTTAAATAATTGACTCTTTACTCCCCAACTAGGGGAACACTCTTTCAGCATTTATTGGCTAAAAAGCCCTTCAGAATTGTTTATGTGTTAATATGTCTCACAGACTTCTAAATTTGTAAGGTATAAGCCTATCCTTTTCTTAACTTAATATTTTCTTTCTAGGAATTAAGCTTGTGAAGTTCTATTGTACCCCTCTTAAGGTATGAATGCACTTCCTTTGAAGAAAAAAAGCTGAGAAATTTTTTGGGACCTGGAGAAGGGCTTTAATTGTCATTGCAAGGACCATCAGCTACATTTATGGTTATGAGACAGAAGCTTGTAAAGTGAGTACAACACCTTTAATTCACTCACTATATTGGTGTAGAGTGCACAAAGAAAAATGGGTCTTGTTGAGGATAGAACCAGGTTCTGAAGAATCATGGGGGAGATGGAATCAGAGATCTGAAGAAGGTAGGAATGAACAGTGGATGCCAGGGAGCGGAGAGTCAGGAGTCTATTGTGAACTAAGTGCAATGGGGAGGACAGTGATTCAAGGCCTCTGATCAATGCTTGTAGGAGGGCCAGCAGATGTGTGGGAGGGTTAGGTCAGGTGTTCAGAGCTGGGCATATTGAATGTATTTGGTTTGTTGATCATTAGCCAAGAAGTTTGGAGAGGGGTGAGTCGGTGGGATTATAAACAGGTTTTGAGTTTAGGGTGGTAGAATGCCAGGAGATGAAGTCCCTGAAAAACTGAATGGAAATTACATGAAGGAACTAAATTTAAGTCAGGATCCAACACCAGGCTTGGATGTGCCCCAGAAGGTTACATCCAATAATAATGGCCACAGAGCACAGTTAATGTTGTTAAAGCCTGGATGGGATGATTGTCTCTGGTGGTAGGTATGTTTTGGAACAATATGGCTTAATCTTTCATGATGCTGAGCATTGCATAAGGAATGACATCATTTAAACAGGCATGAAGCTGATTCAGTAAACAATTGATCCATTCCGTGGGACTTGAGACAGGGATTTGCTGATTGAATTTCCAGAGCAACAGAATTCCACAAAAAAAAAATTAGGCAACCAAATTCTTCTCCAGGAGATATTGATTTTCATACATGTAGCACCAAAAGGGGCTCCTTTTGTGCTCAAATATTTATAAAATAACAGAGTCCTCCAAATGTTAAATCGCCGTGGACAAATAAAATCACAGATTTCACCCTTCTTGCACACCTTTATTTAAAAAACCTATCACTAGCTTTCCTAATTGCTTGCTTTACTAGTATATTAACTTTGAACTGTGATACCCGTCCCCTCTGACTATCAATAGTTCCCAGTAACACGCCATTTAAAAATATTCTGGTTCTTTATTTTCCTCCCGTGTTGGCTAATATTGGATAAGATTGCATTTTTCCATATTAGGAATGAGTTTGCTTACTTAATCCCAGACGTGTGTGATTAGTAGCTTCAATGGCCACTGTAAATTGCTCCTAGTGTAAAAGTGGGTGATAAAATCCGGGAGGGAGTTGATGCTTATGTGGGGAAAACATAAAGTATGGGATTCCCATAGGATTAGGCTACTGGTTGGCATGAACCCAATGGTCCACAAGACCAGTTTCCATAATGTATGAATCGATGACTGACTCAATCCCTTTGCAGTCTTTGTGTTCTCTCACAGCTCAGACATTGCTTTGCACTGTCGGCAAGCATGAACATGTTAAACCTGATCCCCTTGTCTACATCATTAATATCAACAGTAAATCACTAAATCATGATCTTTATAGGAGTTCCTTAACAGCAACCTGCCTACACTAAATAAACCTATTTATATCCACTATACTAGTTATTGTTATGTAACTATACATCAGTCTATGCTGATATATTGCCTAAAGTAATGAGCCCTATTCTCGTGTAAGGATATATTCAACCACAGTTTAGGTGATGCATTTACACTAAGTACATCTAAGTACGTTCTATAAGGCATTCGTGAGACCGTACTTGGAGTACTGTGTGCAGTTTTGGGTTCCTTAGTTTAGAAAGGATATACTGACATTGGAGAGGGCTCAAAGAAGATTCAGGAGAATGATTCCAGGAATGAAAGGGTTACTGTATAAGGAACATCTGGCAGCTCTTGGGCTGTATTCCCTGGAGTTCAGGAGAATGAGGGGGGATCTCATAGAAACATTCCGAATGTTAAAAGGCCTGAACAGATTAGTTATGGCAAAGTTATTTCCCATGGTAGGGGATTCTAGGACTAGAGGGCACGACTTCAGGATTGAAGGACATCCATTTAGAACTGAGATGTGGAGAATTTACTTCAGTCAGAGGGTGGTAAATCTGTGGAATTTGTTGCCACAAGTGGCTGTGGTGGCCAAGTCATTGGGTGTATTTAAGGCAGAGATAGATAGGTTCTTGATTAGCCAGGGCATCAAAAGGTA
Organism: Hemitrygon akajei; assembly: GCF_048418815.1. Taxonomy (NCBI): domain Eukaryota; kingdom Metazoa; phylum Chordata; class Chondrichthyes; order Myliobatiformes; family Dasyatidae; genus Hemitrygon; species Hemitrygon akajei. Next base: position 58,757,153 of record NC_133137.1, read on the forward strand.
TGGGGTGAAAGCAGGGGAGTGGGAATGACTGGAACAATTGGATCAGCCCATGATTGAATGGCGTACCAGACTCGATGGGCCTACTTCTGCTCCTATATCTTACAGTCTTATGGTCTTATTATTTCCCCTCAACAAGTTAGTGGAAAAAGTAAGGGATGGAGGTAAAGGAATCTGATAGGAGTGGACCCTTATCCATTCACCCCTTCCCCTAATCTCTCTCCTGGCTCTTAGCCCTGCGAGTGGAAGAAATGCTACACTGACCTGTTCACCTCCTCCCTCACCTCCATTCAGGGGTCAAAGAGTCCTTCCACATGAGACAACACTTCACCTGAGAAACACACTCAAAATTCTGGAGGAACTCAGCAGGCCAGGCAGCATCTATGGAAAAGAGTAAACAGTTGATGAGTAATAGGTTCAGGCCGAGACCTGGCTAGTTCTGATGAAGGGTCCTGGCCTGAAACGTCGCCTGTTTACTCTTTCCATAGGTGCTGCCTGGCCTGCTGAGTTCCTCCAGCATTTGTGTGTGTTGCTTAGATTTCCTGCATGTGCAGATTTTCTCGTGTTTGTGATTTCACCTGAGAATCTGCTGGAGCCTCTGCTTTATCCAGTGCTCCCTATGCAATAGCTAATGATTTAAAATTCAATCTCTATTCTTATTCTGATATGTCAATCCATGGCTTCCTCTACTACCACAATGAGCCACTCTCAGGATGGAGGAGAAACACCTCACTTTCCAACCGGGTAGCTTCCAACCTGATGGCATGAACATTGATTTCTCCTATCTCCAGTAATAATAACCCCCTCTAACATCCCTCTTCTTCAATTTCCCACTCTGGACCCCTCATACCTCTCTTCTCCTCAACTGCTTATTACCTTCAACTGAAGCCTCTCCTTCCTCTTCTCCCATGGTTCACTCTCCTCTCCTATCAGATTCCTCCTTCTCCAGCCTTTTACCTTTCCAACCTATCATCTCCCAGCTTCTTACTTCACCCCCAGTCCCACCACCAATTGGCTTCAACTATCACCTTCTAGCTTGTACTTCTTCCCCTCCCCCTGGCTTCTTATTCTGGCTTCTTCCCCCTTGCTTTCCAGTCCTGATGAAGGGCTTCATCCCAAAACATTGACCTTATTCATCTTCACAGTTGCTGCTGAGTTCATCCAACATTTTATGTGTGTTGCTCTGGATTTCCAGCATGCTGCAGAATCTCTTGTGTCTCTGACTTTCGATTTGTTTTGTGCAGATTTTAGACTGAGAGAATCCTAACGCAGTACATTATTGCAGATCTGTCCACAGCAGCATACAAAACTGAATAGTGCAACACCAGAATCCTCCAGGCGAAATTCAGTATCTTCAAGGATAATGCACTTTTAACTGAAAGCATTTTTTACAGCTGGCATCAGCCACATACAAAATATTTAAAATTGATTCAACATTGTTTGTTTGCAATCTACTTTTCAAAGATCTGTATAATGAAAGATTGGTCAAATCTATCCTGGTGTTATTTACCCAAGTATGGCTATTCATTAGATAAACAGATAGGATTTTTCTCATTTTGGTTGTCAAAGTCAGACCTCTCAATGTCTTTTTATCCTCCACTGCTGCATGAGTCTGTAAATCACTTTCCCTACTTTTTATTTAAGTCATTCTGCTTTTCAGCATTAGTCCTGATGGGAGATGTTAGAACTCAGTGCTGTGTCAACCTTTTACAGCTTCCTTATTTTTTCTCTTTGCAGAGATTTATTTATGCTTGTTTCCAATCTTGTAGCTTCTATCTTAGTGGCATCATCTTTTATGAAAAGGCATTTTACATGTGTGTCACTCACCATAGCTGCTATTTCACCCTATCTTAAAAAGACCATGTTGCAACACCTCTTTGAAATGAATAGTTTTATCATTGAACACTCTTCGCAAATACTGGGAAGTTAAGAAGGCTTATGATGAAACTTCTCAATGCAGAAGTGAAGTGATTGACCTTCAACAGGAAGGAAAGGAAGTGCTTGTTTTATTGCACTGTATGTTATCTTGAGCTTTGAACACAAACAGACCATTACATCTTCAATCACTTCAAAATATGATCTGCTATATGTTATGTAGAGTTTTATTGGTGTAAGCCATAAAATTAAGTCCCAAGGAACTATATCAGAACTTAATGTTAAGAAGTGGCTCTCTTCTCAGAGCTGAGAGTATTTCCAGAGGAAGTCTTCGGTTTTATAGACGGTTGTCAACTCACCCACGCCTGATACCAGTTCAATAAATCCAATTACCTCTTCTGTTTCACTGCTGAGATGTTGGTTTTGTCATGGGGATAGCAATCTGAATCATGAATCTATCAACTCAGATACAAAAGCTTTGCAAATGGAGCAACATTATCCTGGAATATGGATCAGGTGTGCTCAAAACAAAATGAAATCAGCAAAGATGTGAGCGCACTGCAAACATGCCTCATCGGCTGTCAAACTCTTTGGAATTCCCCAGGATCATTGAAAGTCAGTAGGTATTAAATTTTTTTGCTGATCTTTCAGGACATTTCATTCAAGCACTGGGTGATCAATGCCATTGGAAAGAAGACAAGGCAGCTCACGTCCCATCCCGGATGCAACAAAAAGATGTACGATATAATCTTCCACATCCACGGGGTTAATGGTAAGCAAAAATCAATCAATAAATAAAAATCTTCTTGATCTACACATACAAATATGTTATTGGTCATCCTTGGTCCTGATATCAAAGTATTATGTTTAGCATCTGATTTAATTTAACATTTACTCTCTGGACTTTATCTTTGGCTTTGCCTTGTTATGAAATGGGTAGCAGCATATGACAGCATAAGATACTGCAGATGCTGGGTTCTGGAGCAAAATACACAGTTCTGGGGGAGTTCAGTGGGTCAGGCAGCATCTGTGGGGGGGGGGAACTGATAGATAAAGTTCTGGGTTGACATCCTCTATCTGTGTTGAGAGGGAGAGTGAAGTGGTGGAGGGAAAGGGTGGAGCATAATGTACAAACGTAGTAGGTGATCAGTGGTTCAAGGTGAGGGGAGGGGGGAGAATGGGGATGATGACAGGAGCTGGGAGATGATAGGTGGAACGTGGAATACGGAAGAGGGAGGGTTGAGGAGGGGAACCAGTGGGAGGAATGTATGGATGAAGGGCAGATGGAGAGAGGGTAGTGGAGAGGAAAGACAGAGGGTGAAGGGAACTGCTGGCTTAGAAGAGAGGGAAATGAAAAAGGGAGAAAAGGACAGAAGGGATGCGGTTACTCTAAGTTAGAGAATTCAATATTCATGTTGGCAGGTTGGAGACTGCCCAGGCAGGACATGCGATGCTGTTTCTCTAATTTCCATTTAGCCTCCACCTGGCAGGGGACAGATATATTTAGTATGGCAATGGGAAAATGAATTAAAATGACTGGCCACTGGGAGATTCCAGCTGGCACGAGGGACAGAGTGAGGGTGCTTTGTGATGCCCTCTCTCCAGCCTGTGTCATGTCTCACCAACGTAGAGGAGGCTGCTCCAGGAGCTTCAGATGTGATACATAACACCAAGGGATCCACATGTGAAAGCCTGCCTCAGCTGGAAGGGCTGTCTCGGGTCCTGGAAGTGGGTCTAACACACTTTGTGGTTACTGGGGTAAGTTACACCCAGAAATTGCTGGAGGTACTCAGCAGGTCACGCAGCATCTATGGAAGGAAATAAACAGATTCCGGCTGAGACCCTTCATCGGGATTCAGGGTGAGTGCCTAGAGCAGGAGGGGATCGGCAGGGAACAATGAACAGATGAGGGAGGCAGGGCGAGAGGGATCCTTGCAGAAAACAGAGAGAGAGGAGGCGGGGTGGTGAAGAGTGACAAGTTGTTTGCATAGGCTGCCATTTAAAATCTCCACTATTTACCGGCATTGAAGTCAAATGAATAAATTGAGGACTACAAGAGACATAACACCAGCCATTGCAGGGCTATAACTACGCACACTCAGAATTAACCCATCCTCCACCAAGTAAATTAAAAGAACACACCACAGTACACTAAAATATTTACATTAAGTTTTGAACCTTTTATGTAGACTTTACACAATAAACTTCATACATTTATGACACTTTGCCACGAAGTTTAATGCTTTCAATGTTTTGAAAAAAAGAGATGGAGAATTCACCTCTTTGAAAATCTTAGTTGAAAATCAGTAATTAATTACAGCTTTATCTTCAGCATATTGGTTTACCACAGGCTTTAACTTAGATCTGCTAACAGCTGTACAGGTGATATACAAATATTTATATTGTATCAGAGGTTTCCTTTAAATGTTCTAAGGTGGCAATCACCATCAAACACAGATGAAAACATCAAGTAGAATAGGCTTCAAGAATGGCATGGACTGATTTTCAATAGAGGAAGTTCTGTGCCTAATGTCTGCTCACTTTTCTGCAGTCAGATTAAACAATTGCCCAGTTTATACCACTTGTCTTCCTCCAGCTTTACATCCCTGAGAGGAATGTTTACTGCTCCTAGCAGGGTCTGCCTGCACCACACACTCAGCTGGATGACCCGGTTTGGTAGCTCATTTCTTGAGATCCCAGCGTACTCCAACTGTAAATAGAAAAAAAAAGTGTGAGATAACAGTTACTAGTTTAAAGTCTTTCTGATGCTTTGGCACAACACAAGTGCTTCCCTGATGAAGTTATTTCATCAGACTCAGCTTCATCATAGGCACTAACCTCCCCAGCATCGAGGACATCTTCAAAAGGCGATGCCTCAAAGAGGTGGCATCCACCATTAAGGGCCACCATCTCACAAGACATGCCCTCTTCTCATTACTACAGGAGGTACAGGAGCCTGAAGATACACACTCAACAAGTTGGGAACAGCTTCTTTCCCTCTGCAATCAGGTTTCTGAACAGACAATGTACAAACCCACAATCACTGTCTCACTAATTTTTTGTTCTCATTTTGCACAACTTATTTAATTAAAAATTTAAAACGTACATGTATTTCTTAGAATTTATAATTTTTTATGTATTGCACTGTACTGCTGCCACAAAACAACAATAAAACAGTATCAGAATCAGGTTTAATATCACTGACTTATTCTGATAATTTGGTTTGTTTACCCACATTAATAGTGTTATATATTTTGTTTTAAACAATCAGCTATTCTTAGCGGTATGTTCCAACTCCAGAGAATAACTTCACTTTTGGTTGATGGCATATAGTGGGTGATACCGACTGAGAAAATGTTATACACAAACACCAGAAATTCTGCAGATGTTGGAAATCCAGAGCAACAGATACAAAATGCTGGAGGAACTCAGCAGGCCGAGCAGCATCTATAGAAAAGAGTAAACAGACAATATTTCAGGCTGAGCCTCTCCTTCAGAACTGAGAAGGGAGGGGAAGATGGCAGAATAAGAAAGAGTGGAAAGGGAAATGAGGCTAGCTGGCAGGTGACAGGTAAAGCTAGGTGGGTGGGGAAGGTCAAGGGCTAGAGAAAAAGGAATCCGATAAGAGAAGAGAGTGGACAATAGCAGAAAGGGAAGGAGGAAGGGACCCATGGGGAAGTAATAGGCCCATGAGAAAAAGTGAAAGGTCAGAGTGGGAAATAGAGGGGAGGGGAAATTTGTTCACCGGAAGGAGAAATCGAAATTCATGCCATCAGGTTGGAGGGTACCCAGATGGAATATAACGCGTTGCTCCTCCACCCTGAGGGTGGCCTAATCTTGGCTCGAGAGGAGGCCATGGATTGACATGTTGGAACAGAAATGGGAATGGGAATTAAAATATTTGGCCACTGGGAAGTTCTGCTTGTGGTGGACTGGTGTGGAGGTGCTCGACAAAGTGGTCACCCATCTCATACACCATACCTAATATCCCTTCTATGCATGTTGTTGCAATGGAAAATCAAGTAAGGTATATATTGCTGATTTTTCTGTATATACATGTCACCTTAACATTTGAGACAGAGACTGATAGTTTCCTGATTGGTAAGAAGTCAATGGTTACAGGATAATAGGGTTGAGAGAAAAAATCAGCCATGATTGATTGAATGGTGGAGCAGACTCATTGGGCTGAATAGCCTGAATCTACTCCTGTATCTTATGGTTCATTCCTGAACATGACACATGCCTTAATATTATGTTTCAAAATAGATTAATGGGATTAGCCATGCACCTAGTTATTGGGGTCAGGCAGTACAAAAATGAAGTTACTAAAAAACTAATGATTTCTTTATGTTTGTGGCATTGCAGAGTATGGGAAACATTCCCATCAAAGAATAATATAAAACTAGCACGTGCATTTTTAAGGCAAAGGGAAGAAGGATTTCAAAGAGTTCTGGAAATTTCTTTTCATTCAGAGGGTGGTTGGATTCTGGAATACTATGCCTGAGGGGCAAGGCATTCCTGATTGTAGGCAAGCACTGAGTTCACTGAAGAAGAGAAGGCTATGGGCTAAATATTAATAAATTAGATTAGTATAGGTGGGTACCTTATGGTTAGTACAGACATGACATACTGAAGAGCCTGTTACCGTGCCACATGACATTATAGTTCTAGGCTCTTGAGCTCTGGTTTGTTCCTTGTTGAATCTCAAGTTTTTTACCATGGGTCCTGTGGAAAGCAGAACTGGAGGTGAGGCCTTTCTCCAGATGACTGGAGACCCTCACATAACAATGGAGTCCTACCACAGCCTTTGCCTAGTTCTGATGAATTGGACTAGAGACTCTTTAACGTTTGGTTAATCAGTTCAAAGTTGTAACTTTCCCAGGACCAAATGAAGGGTTTGCAGCCTTTACCAATGGATGCTTTTGTTGTCTTAGGCAAACTCCATGGGCTAGGAGTGAAAATGAAACAGCAATCTATATTTTTAACTAATTTTACATGATTATATAGATTGTAAACCAAATAAACATCTTGAATTGAGAGCTTTGCATTAAATGGCAATTATTATCTAACTCATGCAGTAATACAAAGATCCAAGTTTTATCAAAAATTCATTGATGATCAGATAATTGGCTTATTTGTTGTAGTGAGGCTTCACTAAATGTGATGGCGTTTCTAACCTGAAGAAATGCATGATTTGCTGGTTCTTGCATGGTAATTCAATTTATAGCATCCAGCTGTTTGATTGATTCCTCCAGGTATAATAAGTAGAAAGTTAGGCCTGAGTAATGGAAACAGATAAGGCATCCAGGTATTCCCCAACGCTTCAGGTACATTCTGTCTATATTAAGTAGCATCCTTATATCGCTAAGAGAGTTGGAATTGATCTAACCTTTGGCTATTCTTCGCAATCTTGAGGTTATTGAAAACCCTGTGTCTCTTCGCACACCTAGTAAATTTACTGTATCACTGTGGAGTTAGTGGAGACATTGTCTTCCATTTTCCAATATTATTTCAAGTGTTCTCAGTGGATTGGAAAACAGAAAATGTAACATTGTCAATCAAGAAATGAGGAAAGGAGGAAGCAGGAAACTATAGGATATCAAATTAATTTGACAACCATCTTTTGAAAATACTGGAATCCATTATTAACGAAGGATTACAAAACAATCAGAAATGCAAAACATGAAAAGACAGTGTCATCTTCCTTAGATAGAGCCAACTTGGTTTTATGAATAAGTCATATTTAACAACTTCATTAGAGCACACTGAGGATGTAACTAGCAGTGCAGAAAAAAAACATTGGTTAACAGACAGAAACAAAACTATTGGGATAAATGCAAGAGATTCGACAGATGCTGGAAATCCAAACAAAATAATGGAGGAACTGAGTGGGTCAGGCAGCATCTATGGAAAAGGATTAACAGTTGACATTTTCAGCCAAGACCCTTCAGTCTGATGGAGGGTCTCAGCTTGAAATGTCAACTGTTTATCTCTTTCTATAGATGCTGCTTGACCAGCTGAGTTCCTCCGGCATTTTGTATGTGTTACTATTGGGATAAATGTGTCATTTTCCACATTGACAGGTTTAATTAGTGGGTATCTTAGGGATTGGTGCTGAGTCCTCAGGTGTTTAAAAACTGTATTAATGACTTAGATGAGGGAACTGGCTGTGATGCATCTGAGTTTGTTGCCAATACAAAAATAGTCGGGAGAGTGAGTTATAAGGAAGTCGGCAAAGGTATAAAAGCAGCTTAAGTGTGTGTGGGGAAAAAAGCCGTAGAAGGAAACAGTGAGAGAAATATAAAATATTTTGGTTTACTGGAGAAGAGGAAAGTGGAGTATTATACATTGGACAGGGAGATCTCTGTGTCCTGAGGCAGGCAATTAGCATGCAGATACTACAAGTAATTAAGAAGCAGATAGAACAGTGGCCTTTATTGCTTGAAAGATTGAACGCAGAAGTAAGGAGGTCTTGTCTTAACTGCAAGAGGTACTGCAAGAGATTGGTCTTCTTTTCTGAAGAGAGAGGTTCAAAAAAACCATAGATGCTGGAAATCTGAAGTAAGTGATAGATGAGCTGTGAGTGCTCAGCAGGTTGGGCAGCAAAGTTCCCTCTAAGATGTGCACGAGTGTGCATGTGTACACATCTTTTGCTACCGGCGCACAAAGGAGTTTAAACTGTGCACAAAAGGTTGTCACCCTCTACCCCGTCGGCATGTTAAGTATATTTCACGATTATACAGAATCACATTTCCTTTCCCGGTTTCTAATGCGGACAGTGTTGACAATGTAGAGTTTGTGATGATTTGTCTGCAGATTTTAGAACTGGCTTATTTATACTGTTTCTATTGAGGAAATTATTCAGTGCGCACATGTCGTTGTCACTAGGCAAAAAATTGCACAGCATAAGATTTTTGAGCACACCCGTCATTACAAGTTCGAGGGAGCATTGTTTGGCAGCATCTGAAATGGTTAAAGTGTCAGGTCCAGGACTATTGATTAGAAGAGAGTTTTGGCCCAGAGTTCCAGAACTACGTAGAATAATTAATGTGACTTCCCAAAACACCCCACAAAGTTAGTAACATATCCCTACAGAGTCACAGTCATAAAACACAGGCTCTTTGACCTATTAAGTCTCATTTGCACCCTGCTATTCTAACCCCACTAAATTTCCTGCATATTCTGCTCAAACCTGACACTCACCTACACACTAGGATCATCTGATAGTTGCCAGTTAACCTACCAAACTACACATCCCTGGGATATTTGAGAAAGTTGGAGTACATGGGTGAAACTGTGCAGACACCGCAATGATGTGCGGACTAAAAGTCGGCAGCACTAGAGGTCAGGATTGAACATCTGGGTGCTTTTCGTAGTAGCTGGATCAGGGGAAGCTGGTCTGAGCCTTTGCAGAACTCTTTTCATGTCAATCGGAGGATCAGCACAAAAGGAGGGGAAGCAAAATTCAATGGCGTAGAGGACATGTGTGTTCAGCATGTATACCCTAAGACACTGTGAAGCTCAGGCCTAACTTCTGCTGTAGCTGCAACTGTGCAGAGCTGTGATAAATGTTGCGAGTCCCACAAACCACGAGTGAGATACAGAGCATTAAAACCTCAGGCAGGCAGCTGCAAATAGCAACTCACTGATGTTCCCGTGGGAACCCTTGAATTCACGTCTCCTGTAGGCTTTGTTCCTAGTTTTACAGATAGTCAGAAATGAAGGATATGGGTTGTACACATTATTGCTCTAATTTCTGTCAATAGGACAGAGATTAGGGCAGGTTGATGGTGTTAGTCAATTAGTGAAGAGACCAGCAAGGTACCAGCTGCACTAAGGTAAACTGTGACCAGGAATGTCTGGTCCAGTTTTGTGATGGGTGGGACTTGAACAGGAAGCAGCACTGTTTTAAAACACACAGTATTCAAAATGGCATTTCTTTTTACAAAATTGGTGCATAGAAAAGTAGGCACGATTGGGTCTAGATTATAAACTTGCAAGCCACCTGTGGTAAACTATGTATATCTGTCTGGACACGCCCCTCTGCTGACTGCTCCTGTGGCTCCTCCCACAGACCCCTGTATAAAGGTGATTGGAGGCACTGCTCCTCCCTCAGTCTCCGAGATGCCGTGCTCCCTTTTGCTGCTAATAAAAGCCTATCGTTCACCTCCCATCTCCGAGAGTTATTGATGGTGCATCAACACCAGGTGTATAACTAGAACCGGGAACGTTGCTGAGGTTGAGGACCAGCCATTCATAGTCCTGTTACAATCCTCTCTAGCCAATCCACATTTGCTGAGCCAATAATCCATTAAACTATGATTGGAAATACTAAACCCATTTAGTAGCATCACAGCAGATGCCTTGTCTCAGACCATAAAAATGACTTAGAAGAGATTTATTAATTTACTAATGAACTCTAAGGACTTGATGATTCACTATGAACAATGTAATTATCTAGAACTGCAGCCAAGAGTACTAAAATTAGTTGTACAGTAGGGAGTTTGGAATAATGTGTATAATCTTTGTCATCTGGAGTGGTGTCTTTAAAGACTTTTTTTTATATCTATAACATATTATTTTGTAATTGTTCAAAAGCATCTTTTGATACATTTTTGACAAATAATGGAGTCCAGAAGAATGTGATGTAAATCATTCTTAGTTTTACTTACTATCTCTCCCCACCTCTGAATCAATTCAGATTGTTAGTAAGGCATGGTAAGGCCAACTTTAAATCCTTCTAAAAATGGGTAATCTTGTAAATTAAGTGTTCTCTAGGTAGTTTATTCAGTAATCCCCTGCCCTGATGAGACACAGTGGTGATAATTCTGCAATCATTCATTTCCTATAGAGAAGCCATACTCAACACAGCACAAATCTGGAATTAGTCCTACGCCACTGTAGGTGCAATTTCACAAACAGAGCTTTGCAGTAGCTGAGCCCAACTCCAAACATTTCAGAGCTGAGAGAAATCACTGCCAGTGTTTAAACTTTTGAGACCAATACACACAATGTAAATTTGATTAATAGTTATATGATAAATCAAAACAAAACATATCAACTGTATCAGGCAAAATGTTCCCTCATAAATTACCACAGCATTCTATAACACTGGACAACAGAAGTTTTGCTTCCTGAATACTTTTGGGTATATCTTATAGATTTTGGGCTGCTGATTAAGAAAATCATCATGAAATTTCCCTATCATGCACCATTGTTTTAAAAAAAACACATATTTCTTATTTCAATTAATCATTCAAGTCAGAATAACTGATGCCAAGATTAAAGATGTCATTTTTGTTGGTCTACAAATCAAACAGATCATCAATGACAGGCAATTTTAAAAACTTCTAGTTGCACCGGAGAAAATCACATGGAAGGCATCCAAGGATGTTGTTGAAAATTTTCTTGGCAACTACAGATCACCAAATTACGTGCAGCTAGTTGACAACATGCTTCAGTCATATAAAACCATGAGGTGCAACATGTCACTAAAGATTCATTTTCTGCATTCCCATTTACACTTCTTCTCTGCAAATCTTGGTGCTGTCAGTGACGAGCATTGTGAAAGATTTCACCAGGACATTGTAGTCATGGAGAAATGGTATCATGGCAACTGAAATCCAGCAATGCTGGCTGCTTATTGTTGGACACTTAAGCGAGAAGCCTCGGACACTCAGTACAAATGAAAATCATCAACAAAACATTTTTAGCTTAATTGAAATGTTGCAAAGCGTCATCACAATTATGCAATTAAATGCATTATATTCAATAAAGGTTAATTTCTTATTTCTCCAAATTCCCACATGAATAAACTAGTCTGAAATTGTGTTTGTGTTCAGCTTCAAACAATCTATCATAAACAAAGAAAAATTCAGAGGAAGCAACACTTGCAAAAAAAAACTGTTGTCCAGTGTAATTAGAGCTCTACATCTTGCCTCAAAGATTAGGGTTTGAAATGCCTTTTACGAAATGGACACTGTGAGCAATAACTTTTGCCATCATTTTCTGAAGCTGTAGAGTTACAGTTATATAACCCCGTTCATAACTCAAGATCATACCTTTGGAGCTTTTGGAGGAGAAAACTCCAGAAGTTAGATGGTTTGAAGTTATTGGGAATTGTTGAACCCAATGAGTTAGAATTTGTCTTCTCTGGATCCATGGTTATTCCCCAAAATATTTATGGAAAGGAGCTTTGAGAAAGAGAATGCTGATTGTGTGAGGCACTTTCAGCTTATAATAGCACCCATACATTATTCCTTCAGGAGAGTTCAGTGGGTTACGGTTGCTGCAGACTACAGTGAGACAAACATCAAATGGTGTAGGAGAGAAAAGAGGGAACTGTAGACCTGTTAGACAAACATCAGAAGTAGGGTAGATGCTTATGTCTTTCGTAAACGATGTGACAACTAATCTAAAATAAATCAACTGAATTAGACAATGGCAACATGAATTTATGAGAGGGAATTCATGTTTGACAAAATTATGCAATTTTTTTGAGGATGTTTCTGATAGAACAGATAAGGGTGAAGCAGTAGATGAGGTGTAATTGTATTTTTATGAAGTCTTTGATGAAATCCCACATTAGAGATGAATGTGCAAAGTTAAACATACATGGGATTAAGGATTCTAAATGGGCAATGGACTGAAAATTGGTCAATAGATCCAGAAATAGAGAAAATAAATGGGACTTATCGGATGGTACTGCATGAATCAGGGCCCTGCTATACACTATAAATATCAATCATCTGGATGAGGGAGTCAAATGAAATATTTTTAAATCACTAATGAGACAAAACCAGTGAGACTGTGAGCTTTGAGATAGATACAAACAGGCTTCAAGGAGATTTGGACAAGATGAATGGATGAGAAAATACCAGGCAGATGCAGTGTAGTATGGATAGCAGTCAAGTTATCCACTTACAACTGAAATAGAAAGACAGAGTGTCATTTAAGTTGTGATAGAATGGAAAATATTGTTGAACTAAGGGATCTGGGTGTCCTGGTACAATAGTCACTGAAAGAAAGCATGCAGGTGCAGCAAGCAGTTCAGAAAACCAATGGTGTGTTGACCTTTCATGCAGAAAGATTTGGGTACACCAGCAAGGTAGTCTTGCTATATTTATGCATAGTCTTGGTGAACCATGCATGCAGAATTATGTGAAGTATCCTTCCCTTTATCTAAGCAGGATATAATTGACAGACAGGGCATTGGACAGGCTAGCCAGCCTGATTCCTGGGTGTGCAGAACAGTCTTATGAGAAGAGCTTAGGTTGACTAGGTTTACATCCACAGGAGTTCAGATGAATAAGAGAGGATCTCATTAAGAAGTACAAATTCTGACAGGGTTAGATAGGCTAGACTTTGGAAAGATGCTACCCAGGTAATGGGTTGGAGGAGAGCAGGATGGAATGGATGGATGCATAGAACAAAGGGTCACAGACTTAGGATGCAGGGTATGTCATATAGGTAAATGGTGCTTCATTTAATATTGTCACATGTATTCAGGCACCGTGAAAATCTTTGTTTTGCCTGCCATATAGATAATTTCATCAAGATGCTACAAGAGAGAAGCAATAACACTATTAAGAATATAGTCTTCCAGTTACAGAGAAAGTTCAGAGCAAGTAGATAATAAATTGAAAGGCCACGATGAGGTGGGTTGAGAGACCATCTATATTATCTAAGGGGACGATTCGACAGTTTTTTAACAGCAGGATAGAAGCTTTCCTTTAGCCTAATGGTATGTGCTTTCTGGCTTTTGTACTTTCTGCCCAATGGGAGGAGGGAGTATTGAGGGTGTCCATGGTGGGAGTGGTCTTTTTGGAAATATCTTCATTCAGAGCCTGGTGAAACTGTGGAATTCTCTACCACAGAAGGCAATGAAGGACAAGTTGCTGAAGAAGGAGGAAAGAAGACTTCAAAAGATTGGGCTTTTCTCTTTGGAATGAAGGAGGACGAGTTGTGACTTGATAACGGTGTACAAGATGATAAGAAGCACAGGTAGAGTGGGCAGACAGAGACTTTTTCTCAGGATGGAAACAGCTAATACAAGGGCATAGCTTCATGGTGTTTGGAGGAAGGTATGGGGAGAGATCAGAGGCAGATTTTCTTTTCACACGGAGCACAGTAAAGGCTTGGAATGTACTTCCTGTGATGGTGGTAGAGGCGGATACATTAGGGGCATTTAAGAGACTCTTAGATAAGGACATGGATGAAAGAAAAATCAAGGGATATGTGGGAGGGAGGGGTTAGATTGATCTTGGAGTATATTAAAGGGGTGACACAACATTGTGAGCCTCAGGTCTTATTCTGTGCTCTACTGTTCAATGTTCTAAAATGCAGAGTCATAAAGGGATATGGAGACTAAGCATGTGATATGGTATCAAGATAATTAAATTGAATTGAGACACAGGGAAAAGTGCTGAATGGATTACTTTTATCTTCCTATTTCTAGCTAACATAACATGAGTAATTATGTTCAGAGTACTTACAATCTCATTATATGTTGGATTGCTGTTTCTTTGAACAACATTTGTTTTCCTTTTGGTCATCCGCTTTGCATCTGGTAAGAGATAGATCTTCACATAAGCATCTGGCGCAGAACCATCTGGTAAAAACTAGAGAGAGAAAAGGTTTTAAATTAAATGAAAGACCCAAAGCCAAATATCTATCTTCTATAACTTAGCATTTTGGGAATATTCACTGGCTCCTGATGCTGTCCACTGAGATATCACAAGTTAGAAAAATATTCTGATGAAAATTCAATTGATCAAATACAGTGGTGGGTCCCAGATGTTGAAATTAAAGAAAAGAAAAATAACACCTTTACAGAAACTCCTGATATTTTTCAAAGTTTTGTCTTTCACTGTCTGTGGAAGATGCCACAGTTTTGTATAAAATGAGTTCCTTACCTTTCAGTTTAACCATGATCAAATGCAGAGGCCAATTGAGAACAACTTTGGCCCTGAGCACTACATTACATCATCCTAACGCAAGTGTTAAAGAACACCACCCAGCCTTAGGCTGACAGACTTAGACACACTGTTGCATGCACAGTTAGTCAGTACTCTATATTGTCCTTGAACAACAAATCCATTGGAGCACCCAAGTTATCAGTTTAACCAAGTAATGGCCTACCCACATGGTATTTAAAGAAAGCACAGAAAATGGCTTACTGCCAAGAGTCAGGTACTTCATGACAAATATAACTTGATCTACAAAGTGCGCAAGCAGAAAGGAGAGAACAATAAATCCATGACAATGCAGAATGCAGATTGGGATGATTCAGTGCCAGAAGCTGTGATTACGTGTAACTTCCAAATAATATCTATCATGTAGAGGCAGGTCTTTATAGTCCATACATAGCCTGCTTCGGTGTAATATTAGACTTAAAATTTCAGATTTCAGATTCAGACTTATTTATCACACGTGCATCAAAACACACAGTGAACTGTGTCATTTGCGTCAACAACCAACATGCTCGAAGGTGTTCTGGGGAAGGCCTGTAAGCATCACCACACATTCCGTGTCAATATAGCATGCCCACAATGTTTGGTAGAACAACACAGATCACCACAAGCAACAAAACAACAACAGCAAAACAAGTCCCTTCCCACTCCCACCCACCCACATACATGGACAGTTCTCCAACCCTATTGGTCAGCTTGTGACTTCATTCCCTAGAGTGTAGGAGACTGAGGGGTGACTCAGACAGAGGAGTATGAAACCATGAGGGACTCTGACAGAGTGAATGTGTACAAACTTCATCCCCCGGTTGGTGAATCACAAACCAGAAGGCACAAGTTTAAGATGAGAGGAGAGGAATTTAATAGAGACCCAAGGGGCAACCTTTCCAGCCAGAATGTGCTTCATATATCTGTAGGCCACAAACTCACTTCAGATAGATCCAACATTCAAAACTTTCCTTTTGTGTTAGTTTGCACTTCCATTTCCCGGCAGACCCGTTTCTACCACACAGTTTTCTGTGAGTCTGACAGTTTGCAACCTGATTAGTTCATTACTCTTGCATCCAATGTCCAAAATATCACTCTGAGGCTCTGGTCCTGTCACAGATACTTTGACACACCATCTGATGAAGGATGTTAGTCTGAAACGTCTACTGTTTATTCCTCTCCATTGATGCTGCCTGACTGCTGAGTTCCTCCAGCATTTTGTTCAAGCTACGCTGGATTTCCAGCATCTGCAGAATCTTTTGTGTTTATGACCCAGCATCTCCTGCCTTTCCTCCTCTGATCTACCCCTGCACACACACCTAACAAACTAGTACTCAGACCCACTACCTATCTGCTTCTGTTCACTCACTCTACCCATGCAGAGGAACAGCTTTTGAATACTTAATTGGTGTGACAACATGCTTGTAGCCCATAAACCTTAGTCATCACACAATAGAATATTGCAAGGAAGAATACTCAATGCAGACGTCCACTGGGCTACCATGTGCTGTCTACTCACTGCACTATTCCAGACCCTTAACATACTTGTAAGGAAATTACAACATATAAAATTAAACTTCAGAGATGAATAATTTGCTAATCAGTCAGTAACACTTCATTATGACGCTAAACATGAAGAGTAATCCTCAGATTTTCAGTATATTTTACAGTGGTACCGGTTCCTGGATATCTACGTTTTTGGAGGCCCGAGACCCGGAGGCAGTCTGCCTAGGTGTTGGAGGACTGTCTGTGCGTGTGCATCAGTGGGTGTGTTGATGGAGGAGAGGAAAGAGGCTTGTTTTGCTGTTGTTGTGTGGTACATTATGGGCACACTATGCTGGCGCCAGGATACCTGGCAATATTTGCGTCCCCACACAAACATAGGTTGTGCTGGCTGGCAATGCAAACAACTCACTTCATTGCACGTTTCAAGATACTGCACACAGATTAAATAAATGAATCTGAATCTCAAAACATTTCATATTAAATGTGGTTGTTTCCCTTGCACATATTTGCGAAGGTTTTCAACACCTCAGCCAGTGATGGTGTATTAAACCCACCCTCTGCCACTTCAGGATTTCCATGCTAAGCTGCATACAAGCCAGTTTCATAGAACATCTGCTACCGCTGTTTCCCCATCATTGTATCTGCAGTTGGCAGATCATTCCAACAGCATAGATTTAACATCTTAAGTTGTAGAATTCACGATGTAGGTGTAACATTGGGAGGTGGTTCATTCCCTTGAGAACAGGGAATCTCTAGACACACTGTCAGTCTCCAGTTGGCTCAGATTCCATCAGTTCACTCCAACTCTTTTCTTCTCTTGAAGTGAATCAACAGCTGTTGGAAAAAGATATTTCAGAGCCAGAAGAACCTCTTGGAACTGTTAAAATCGTCTGGATTGGTGAGAAGACAGTTTTCTCACTTACTTTTCTCTAATGTGGCTTAACTTTTTACTTTTAACTTGGCTTTCCAAGAAGATGAATTGTGTTGGTGTGGTGAGTCAGTGTACAAAGTATCATGTTTGAGTAATACAGGCTGGAGGGCTTACTGATTGTGTCCAAGAAAGAATAAGTAATGGAACAGAGCCATTAATTCAATTAAAATTGGTTTTGTTATGTTATGCTATTTCTGCCCAGATATCATTGCTCAGAATGGGAAGAAAGGCAGCCCATTGGCACAGCTAGTAAAATGTTTGTCTCAGCTTTAGCAATCCCACCCTGCAGTGCTGCTGTGTGGAGTCTGCATACCTTCCCTATAAATATGTGAGCCTTTTTCCTCTATCACAAGGAAATATAGATTGATAGACTGACTGACTGCTATGAATTACCCTTAGTGCATAGGTGTGTAGTAGATCTGAAAAAGATGGTGGGAACATGCAGAGAGCATATTAGACAGAAAACTTTACAATGCAGGTTACAGAGGGAATAGGATTGCTCTGTGAGCCAGCAGAGTCTCAATGGGCTGAAAGGCCTATGTCATTAGGGAGCTGAATAAATGAGTACTCATTGGAAGCTACATTTGAGTGTCTCTTCTCACAGTACCGCACAGAATGTCACACCTAGAGCAATGCAAAGTGAGGCTAGGAGTTCCTGAATGCAGAATTTTAAACTGACATCTGATGTCTGAGCTTTGTGTGATGTAACAACGAGAATGATATTGTTCACTGCTTTTGATGTGCCTAGAAATAGATTGTGTGTCCTAGGCAGCACATACGAGATGCTGGAGGAATTCAGCAGGTCAGGCAGTATCTGTGGAGAGGAATAAACAGTCGATGTTTCGGGCTGAGACCCTTTATGTGGATGCCAAGCCTCAACTATTCCTCCGGCAGCTTAGTCCAAAGACAAACCACCCTTTGTGTGAAGAGGTTTCCCCTCAGGCCACTTTTGAATCGTTCACCTTTTCCTTAAATCCGTGTCCTATAGTTCTTAAATCTCCTTCCCAGGGAAAACAACTGTGTGTGTTCACCCTGTCTTTACGCCTCATGACTTTATACACTTCTATAAGTTCACCCCTCAATTTACTATGTTCCAGGAAATAAAGTCCTAGGCTGCCCAATGACTCCCCCTCACTCACTCCCTCATGTCCTTGCAGAAGCATTTTAAAGCTTCTCAGCACTCTTTCTAGTTTCACGATGTTATTCCTGTAACAAAGCTAAAAACTTTGCACATTACTCCAGTGCAGTCTCACCAACATCTTGAACAACTGTAAAACAATGGCCCTAACTGCTATATCCAATGCCCTTACTGATGAAGGTCAGTGTGCTAAAAACCTTCTCCACTGTTCTGTCTACCTGTGATGTCACTTTCAGTGAACTATGTACCTGTCCTACTTGTCCTACTTCCCTCTGGTCAACAACACTTCCCAAGACCATACAATTCATTGCGTAAGTTCTAACCCGGTTTGACCTCTCACTTTTCACTTATCCAAATTGAAAGCCATTTGCCAGCTAGACTTGGCCCACCTACCCAGCTGATCAAGATTCCATTGTATTTTTTGAAAACCTTCTTCACTGCCTACAAACCATCTATTTTGCAAATCATTCATTATTAACAAGAACACACCAGGGGCTCATTACACAGGATTCAGGAGATAGATGGGAATCAAAGAGTCTGTGCTCTCATATCTTACACACAGCATCTCCCAGCCCTTTCAATGTTAAGTAATTCACTGGATCTCCCTTCAGTGATTGTGGCCTTTATTTCACAATCACTTGTGAGCTGGATATAGCAATCACCGACCTCTTGATCTATCACTTGGCTTGTAAAGGCTTATGGCCATTTACAGTATGGAAGTTAATCTGATTGGAGTTGGGGTATGGTGCCTTCAAACTCAAAAACCTTGTACTGTTCCCCTGCCATGTTATCCCTCATCTACACTATCTTGTTTTCTGCAGGGCAAGCTTAGCTTGGTGCTTACTATAGTTGGGGACAAGACAGTTGTAAAGTCGCCACACACAGGTCCTGTCAGAAATGACAGAAAAGGGCCCATTTAGTTCATGAGTTCCTGAGCTAAACACCCTGGTGCTACAGTATATTGTCTATATTTTTAGCCAGTCTCTCAGAGCTTTTTGGGAGATCCAGTTGGTGCTGGTCACAGGTAGTGCACCAGCACAGATGGATCGCAATCTCTAAGCTTCAATATCCAACTAGCTGAAAGCATGGGCTGGAGCCTAGAAATTACTTCCCAATATACATTCAGTTTACTCATGCCCCACAGAAACCTTTATAAAACAACATTACACAACTCATTTATAAGCTTATAAAATTATGAGGGACATAAATAGAGAGCCAAAAGATGACAAGGCAGTAAGAAATAGGAGCAATATTAGGCCATCTGGCCCATCCATTTTGCTCTGTTATTCTATCTTGGTTGATTTATTATCCTTCAACCCCATTCTCCTGCTTTCTCCCTGTAACCTCTGACACTCATACTAACCTATTAACCTCTGCTTTAAATATACTTGGCCACCACAGCTGTCGGTGACAATAAACTCCTTAGATTCTCTACTCCCTGGGAAGAGAAATTCCTCCTCATCTCTGTTCTAAAGGGACATCCTTATAATCTGAGCCTGTGTCCTCTGGTCCAATACTCCTCCACATCCTCTCCACATTTACTCTATCTGGGCCTATCAGCATTCACAAGGTCTCAATGAGATCCCCCTTCATTCTTCCAAACTCTGGCAAGTACAGGCCTAGAGCTGTAGAACACACCTCGTACGTCAACCTTTATCCCAGGTTAAAACGTCAATAATAGAGGGCATGTATTTAAGTGAGGGGGGAATGGTTAAAGGAGATGTATAGGTCAAGATTTTTTAATACAGAGAGTGGTGGGTGCCTGGACTACAAAAAGTAGTGGATTCGGCTTAGTACTTCACAGGTAAAGCCCTCCCAACCATTGAGCACATCTACATGAAACGTTGCTGTAGAAAAGCAGCATCCATCATCAAAGATCCTCACCACCCAGGCCATACTCTTTTCTCACAGCTGCCATCAGGTAGAAGGTTCAAGAGACTCAGAACTTGCACCATCAGATTCAAGGACAGTTCTTACCCCTCAACCGTCAGATTCTTGAACAAAAGGGGACAATTACACTCATTCTATTTCTGGTGTTCCCACAGCTGATGATCTCACTTTAAGGACTCTTTATCTTGTTATTTCATGCTCTCGTTATTTATTTATATTTGCATTTGCACAGTTTGTTGTTTACTGATCGTGTTCTACGGATTTGCTAAGTATGGCCACAGGGAAAGAATCTCAGAGTTGTATGTGGTGCCATGTATGGACTCTGTTAATAAATTTTTAATAAATTTTTCTTTGAACTTTCACTGTCCTGCTAGGTTTGGTGGTGGAGGCAGATATGATAGGGGCGTTTGAATGGGCACAGGAAAATGCAGATAATAGTGGATTTTGGACCATGTGCAGGCTGAAAGGATTAGGTGTCATTAGCTTAATTAGTTTGGCACAACATCATGGGCTAAAAGTCCTCTTCCTGTGCTGTACTGTTCTATGTCCTGTAATTATTTTCCCTTTGCCTAAGCTTACTCTTCTATGTGAGAATATCAGTTTAGATCATTGACATTTGCTTGGAGAGACAGGTGGGACCAATGAGTCGACTGAATCGCCCTTCATCCTGCAGAGTCAAGAACCAGCTTGATAATGGGTTTGACATGCAGCCCAACGACCCGTCTAACTGCAATGGCCAACACACTGTAATATTAACGGTTCACATCCCAACACACCCAGAATCTGTTGACCCTTCTGGTGGCGTGGAATCTCTGGCCAAATGGTTTCCTAAAAAAAAATCAAAACATGTCCAAGAAATCATTTTGGCTCTTTTGCAATTCATGTCTAACGACTCAATCCCTGTATTTAAAATGGCAGCAGCAATGAGGGAGGGGAGTGTTGAGAGTAAGAGATGGGGTCGGTGCTATGTAACAGAAAATATTCCTTTTTTCCAAGTGACCTGTTTTTTTAAAAATCCCATCCGATGGTGGGGAAGGTTGTTTCTGGAATTATCACAGAACGCCGGAGTCGGCAAACTGTGCAGCAACGCTGGGTCAACAATTATCAGCAGTGTGGTGGCAGCAGGGTGTTGTTATTAACAGAGGGAAGAGCTCTTAATAAATAACAGCTGGTCGCAGTGTGAAGAGAGGCTGTAACAACACAACCAGCTGAGAGAGGATAATGTGGAGTTATGAAGTCATTCAAAAGGTCACGGTCAGAGAAAACACAGGAAACAAAAGGCAGGGAGCAGGTTGGCGGCTTTACAACAGAGGAGATTAAATGCAGCTATAAACCTCACCGCTCCTGCAGCTCTGAAGAAAACATTAGAGAATAATAACCTGGCCTCTCTGGCTCAGTACACTTTAAGAATATACAGCAACATTCAATTCATGCTTCCTCTGAACAAAAGGAATGACATCGCATGATTTGCATTCATTCACTTTGTCTCACTGGACTTGTTTTGATTTTAAGGTTTGGCCTGGGTTTCCAGCCCACCAGAGACAACACATTTTCTGGAAATGGTGTGGTGCAGATTGTTTAATACGGTGATGCAGAGATAATTGTTAGGCCCTGATGTTCAATCCTCTTCTAAATCCAGTATATCCTAATTTAACCTGAGTTATTAAACCAGAGAGCTTATTTTCTGAACAAATGGCTTTGTTCCTTTTTTCCTTGTTTTGGTTAGAATGATTTGTCAACTTCCCTAAAGTTACCCATTTGTGCTTGAGAGGCACAGTTCTGGCGTGTTTCTGCTTTATGACAACTTAGTGAAAAAAAAATGATTCTGAATTTCTGAAACAAAATTTTTTATTGTAATCGAAGTGGGGAAGGATGGTGAATTTAGTGAATACTTCATCTCATTATTTCTCCTTGATCTTTCTATAGAAGATAGGGTAGTGGGGCAATTTTGTTAGCAGTTTTGTAATTTCGGGCTAAATATAATTCCCTGCATGGAATTACAAGGGACTTGAATTTAGTTTTCGGTGGGTGAATCTGGCTTTATTCCAAGAGACACTAAAGCTGTTGGAGTACTGTGAAAATCTTGATGATTCAGCTTAGGGAAGGAAACCTGTGGCTTGACCTGCCTGTGACTCTGGCCTACATTGACATGATGATGCACCATCAATAACTCTCTCTGAGATGTAAAGACGAGATATCGGCTTTTATTGACTGGAAGAAGGAACAAGAAGTGGTTGACCACCATACTACATCCTGGAGACTGAGAGGCCGGGCTCAGACCTCCATCACCTTTATACAGGGGTCTGTGGGAGGAGCCACAGGAGCAGTCAGCAGGGGGGCGTGTCCAGACAGGTATATGTAGTTCACCACACATAATAACCCCTTTACACAGTCTGGGAAAACTGAAGGTAGATCCGTTATGCTATCTTCTTCAGCCTCTTGCAATATTTTAGCACTAAAGGCTTGCACACATCTTGCTGTTCTTTAATCTCCCATGTGCTGAAATCCGCTGCTCAGTTTCATTCCTGATGGTCCCCTTCAAAGTTATGGATTTGAGCTAAGTCTCATTCCTAAAAATGGAGAACTACCTTTAGGGAATATTATTATCTTCCTTTCTAAACAGAAGAGATTCTGCAGATTCTGGAAATCCAGAGTAACACACACAAAATGCTACAGGTTATGACAAAGGGTGTCGACTTGAATCATCGACTGTTAATTCCTCTCCATGGACACTCCCTTCCCGAGTACCTCCAACACACTGTATCATCCTTCCCATTTGGTTCTATAAGCTTGGCCAGAAAAAACAACAGGATTCAGGGATTATCAAGTAAGTGTCCAAAATGATGCTTCACCCAAAAATGACCCCCTAGTTCTGTCCTCATGTCATCGCTATGCACTTTATAATAAGAAAGAATTGAACTATTGGAAAAAATAAAATAAATGAAAATTATGGCTTGAAAATAGGACTGAAATTCATCTCCATATCCTGCACTAGAGCTCCTGTCACTAGTTATGAATAATTTATGTTAATTTAAGTCTATATAATTTATGTTTGTCATGTTTGTAATGTACTGTGCTGCTGCTTCAGAAAGCTAATTTTCGTAGCATTTACACCCTGGGTATGTCTGCTCATGGTAATACACTTGAAATTGAACCACTTCACTTTAAAGCTTAAGGTTATATTGTTTTATCCAGGTCCAGTGTTATGAAAGGTTGTCCAGTATACAGATTAAGTTACCAGTAAATTTATTCAACAAAAACACGTAAAGCACCTTTTGTTCAACCTAGTGTGACCAGATATTTATGATTGGTTTATAAATGCAAATCCCCCAACCTTTGCCATTGTGTTATTGTTCACAACAATGAAGAGACTTGTTATCATTAGTTTGATATTTTCAGTAGAGTATGTATTTTAAGAAGCACTTTAAGAACTATAATTGACAGAAAGGCTTATTATACAAGATGAATCTAGTACTACTATTTTTAAAATATAGCTCACTAGAGATGTCTCTAGATGACTGAAGACAGGGTTTAGCTCAACACATTTATCAAAAGTTACTGTTATAAATCAATAGGTATGAGAGGTATCACTTATTAGTATTAAAGGTTTAAATCAAAAGCAAACAGTACTAAAGTAACCTGAGCTTTTTCTTGAATATGGTTCACAGTTCAAAGTAAATTTTATTATCAGAGTATGTATATGTCACCAAATACAACCCTCAGATTATTTTTCCTGTGGGCATATTCAGCAAATCTATAGAATAGTAACTGTAAACAGGATCAACGAAAGACCAAATAGAGTGTAGAAGACAGCAAACAGTGCAAATGCAAATATAAATAAAGAGCAATAAATAATGAGAGCATGAAATAACAAGATAAAGAGTCCTTAAAGTGAGATCATTGGTTGTGTAGTTATCCCAATAGGTGAGTGTAGTTGTCCTCTTTTGTTCAAGAGCCTGATGGTGGAGGGGTAGTAACTGTTCATGAACTTGGTCATGCGAGACTTAAGGTTCTTGTACCCTCTACCTGATGGCAGCAGTTAGAAAAGAGCATGGCCTGGGTGGTGGGAATCTCCGATCTTGGATGCTGCTTTCTTACTGCAGCCTTTCATGTAGATGTGCTCAATGTTTGGGAGGGTTTTACCCATGATGTATGGGCCAAATCCACTGCCTTTTGTAGGATTTTCCATTCAAAGACATTGGTCAGGCTAAATTGTAGCCAGTCAATACACTTTCCACTGCACATCTATAGAAATTTGTCAAAGTTTTTGATGCCGTGCTGGATCTCTGGAGAATCCCAAGGAAGTAGAGGCACTGTTGTGTTTGCTTTGTAATTACATTTACATGTTGGTTCTATGACAGATTCTCTGAGATAGCAACACCCAGGAATTTAATGTTTCTGACCCTCTGCACCTCTGATCCTCTGATGAGGACTAGCTCATGGACCTCTGGTTTCCCTTTCTTGAAGTCTACAATCAATTCCTTGGTCTTGCTGACATTGAGAGAGAGGTTGTTGTTATGACACCCCTCAGCCAAATATTCAGTCTCCCTCTTGTATGCTGATTCATCACCTCCTTTGATATGGATCACCAGAGTGGTAGTCATCAGCAAACTGGAATTCGGTGTTGGAGCTGTAGTTAGCCACAAAAATCATAGGTGTAAAGTGAGTAGAGCAGGGGACTAAGCACACAGCCCTTTGGTGCACCTGCGCTGATGGGGATTATGGCGGAGATGTTTTTTGCCAATCTGAATTGACTGAGATCTGCAAGTGAGGAAATTGAGGTTCCAATTGCACGAGGGGGTATTGAGGCCCAGATCTTGGAGTTTACTGAATAATTTTGATGGGATGAAGGTATTAAATGCTGAGTTGTAATCAACAAAGAGCATTCTGATGTATGCATCTTTTGCTGTCCAGATGTTTCAGGGTTGTTTGAAGAGCCAATGAAATGGCATCTGCTGTGCACCTGTTGCTCCAATAGGCAAATTGGAGCGGATCCAAGTTACCATCAGATAGGAGCTGATACGCTTCTTCACCAACCTCTCAAAACACTTTATCACAGTGGATGTAAGTGCCACTGGGCGATCGTCACTGAGACGGGTGACATGCTCTTCTTGGGCACCAGTATGATTGAAGTCTGCTTGTAGCAGATGGGTACCTCACCCTGCCAAAGCGAGGGGTTGAAGTTATCTGTGAATGCACCAGTTGGTCAGCACAGCTCTTCAGTACTCGGCTAGGTACTCCACCTAGACCGGATGCTTTCCTTGGATTCACCCTCTTGAAGGCAACTAGCACAGCATCTTCAGATACTGAGACAAAGGATCATCAGGAGATGTGGGGGTGCACGTGTTTTGATGGTCAAAGGAAGCATAGAAAGCATTGGGCTTACCTGGAAGTGAAGATCTGCTGTCCACCATATTGCTTGATTTAACTTTATAGGAGGTTATGGCATTCAAACTGCCACAGCTGCCGAGCATCCCTAATTGATTCCAGTGTAATCCAGAATCTCTACTTCACCATGAGATGGCTTTCTGGAGATCATATCTGCACCTCTTGTCGCATTCTTGATCTCCAGCCTTGAATGCCTCGGATCTGACCTCAGCAAATATCAGATTTCATGATTCATCCAGGGCTCCTGACTGAGGAAGGCTCTGAACAATTTTGTAGGACACACTCATCTACATCTGTTTTAATAAAGTCTATTTAAATCCTGGTGTAGTCAAGCCACTTGAATACGGCCAGTCCACTGACACAAAGCAATCCTGTAATCGTTTCTCTGCCTCCTGCGACCACTTCTTAGTTGTTTTAATCTCTGGAGCCTTGGTTGAGTGTATTAGGACTCTGGTGCTACAGGTTATATACTGGTGATAATTGGGCAGGGTTTTCTTCAGACAAGCCTGGTTGAAATCATCAACTAATTTGAAGTATGTCGGGGTGAGCCTGTTTCTTGTCTACAGAAGACATTGTGCAGTGTCGTGAGAGCTGTATTATAGTCGGCCGCTGGTGGTAGATAAATTGTGATCAGGATCATAGATGACAACTCCCAAGCCAAGTAGAATGGTCTGCTTTTGATCGATGGGTGTTCCAAGTCAGGGGAACATGAGTTCGACATAATCACCACATTGGTACACTGAAGAGAATTGACCAAGGAGCACACACTGCTACCCTTTTCCTAACCAGAGTTTGCAGTTCAATCCACTCTGAAATTCATAAATCTTTCTGGTCTGACCGCTGAGTCCGGCGTGTCCACTGAAATTCATAACCAAGTCGGTACAGCAGACAATTGAGATCTCACCTCATCTGCTTCTGATACAGCAACCTTGTCCTCAGATCATCAGTTTTATATTCTTCACATTTGCCATCAAGACGCTGAGTAGAGGAGACCTCATTCCTCTGTGTTTCAGCTTGACTTCGATCCTCACTCTCCTCCTGTGCTTTCGGCCATGGCAATGACCTTTAAAGGTGCCGCCCATGACTGCTCTGCATTCTTCCGTTGATCGTGTTCCGCGTTCTTTTGCTGTGCTTTTATTACACATGTATCTTCTTGAATGCCCATTAAGTTGTAGCTCCCAGAGAATCTAAACTTTCCACAAGTGGTATATATTTGTCTGACTGGAAATGGAGTCAAGCATCAGTCGGTGTTGACCATCAAACACCCATCTGTAGTAATCCTATTTAATCTCATCACATTCCCCTCAACTTTACTCCATTGTCCCCCTTGACCCCACCGCTTACATACAGTTGGGATGAGGGAGGAAGCCAAAGTACCTGGCTGAAACCCACCCAGTCACAGGGAGCACCAGAGGCCTGGGTTGGATCTGGGTCATGGGAGCTATGAAATAGGAGCTCTAATGACCCACCATGCCAACAATAGTACTGTGCTAAGGTCTTAAGCTCATATAGAGAGCTGGGGTGTCTAAGACTTTTGTATAGTACTGTAGTAATTTTGTGTATTGCACCGTGCTGCTACTACAAAAAGAAACAAATTTCAAGACATATGTACATGATGATAAACTTGATTCTGACATGGATTACTGTTGAGGACTGAGAATAGGAAGGGGGCAGAGAGAGGGGAATCATGGTTGGGGAAAGGTGAAGGGAGAGGGAAGGGAGCAGGAATCATCAGAGAGACATTCTGTAATGATCAATAACTGCTTGGACTCAAATGATCTTGTCTGGTGTCCCAGGGCTGGGTGGTCTGTTCCTGTGCCATCCCCTGCCTTGGCATTCACTCTCTGCCACCTGTCCCATACTCCTCCCATGGCGCTCCACCTTCACCATTCCCAATATCCTTTGCTCCTGCTGGACTTGCAACCTTGCTCTCTGCTTCACATTGACAAATATAGTATTATATAACATTCTCTTCAACATTTTAAGCAAGATTAGTGTATTATTTTTGTTTCATACAATTTTAGAGTGAAAAAAAGAAAGGAACACCATGCAAAAGTTTTGGGCACCCCAAGAGATTTGAGCTCTCAGATAACTTTTACCAAGGTCTCAGACCTTAATTAGCTTGTTAGGGCAATGGGTTGTTCAGAGTCATCATTAGGAAAGGCCAAGTGATGCAAATTTTAAAGCTTTATAAATACCCTGACTCCTCAAACCTTATCCCAACAATCAGCAGCCATGGGCTCCTCTAAGCAGTTGCCTGACACTCTGAAAATTAAAATAAATGATGTCCACAAAGCAGGAGAAGGCTATAAGAAGATACCAAAATGTTTTCAGGTAGCTATTTCCTCAGTTCGTAATGTAATTAAGAAATGGCAGTTAACAGGAATGGCGGAGGTCAAGTTGAGGTCTGGAAGACCAAGAAAACTTTCTGAGAGAACTGCTCGTAGATTGCTAGAAAGGCAAATCAAAACCCCTGTTTGACTGCAAGAGACCTTCAGGAAGATTTAGCAGACTCTGGAGTGGTGGTGCACTGTTCTACTGTGCAGCGACACCTGCACAAATATGACCTTCATGGAAGAGTCATCAGAAGAAAATCTTTCCTGCATCCTCACCACCAAATTCAGTGTCAGATGTTTGCAAAGGAACATCTAAATAAGCCTGATGCATTTTGGAAACAAGTCCTGTGGACTGATGAAGTTAAAATAGAACTTTCTGGCCGCAATGAGCAAAGGTATGCTTGGAGAAAAAAGGGTGCAGAATTTCATGAAAAGAACACCCTTCCAACTGTTAAGCACAGGGGTGGATTGATCATGCTTTGGGCTTGTTTTGCAGCCAGTGGCACAGGGAACATTTCACTGGTAGAGGGAAGAATGAATTCAATTAAATACCAGCAATTTAATTGAAAATTTGAAAAGCAAACATCACACCGTCTGTAAAAAAGCTGAAGATGAAAAGAGGATGGCTTCTACAACAGGATAATGATCCTAAACACACCTCAAAATCCATAATGGACTACCTCAAGAGGTGCAAGCTGAAGGTTTTGCCTTGGCCCTCACAGTCCTCCGACTTAAACATCATTGATAATCTGTGGATAGACCTCAAAAGAGCAGTGCATGCAAGACGGCCCAAGAATCTCACATAACTAGAAGATTTCTGCAAGGAAGAATGGGTGAAAATCCCCCAAACAAGAATGGAAAGACTCTTAGCTGGCTACAGAAAACGTTTGCAAGCTGTGATACTTGCTAAAGGGGTTGTTACCAAGTACTGACCATGTAGGGTGCACAAACTTTTGCTTTGGGGCCTTTTCTTTTTTTGCTATTTTGAAACTGTAAAAGATGGAAATAAAAAAGTAATCTTGCTTAAAATATTAATGAAATCTGCCATCTTTAACTTTATGCCTTTTGGAAATCAGGTCATCTTTATTCGCTTAGCTATTCACAGTAACAGAAATTTTGACCAGGAGTGCCCAAACTTTTGCATGCCACTGTATATATGTGCCTAAGACTTTTGTACAGTACTGGTCATAGGCTGGATGAAAGTTTCCATTACAAAGTATATTAGTGTATCTGATACCAACAATTTGGAATGTTACATTTCTTTATGTGGTTTAGACTGTAAAAGCAATGATAGTTTGAAAATAGAACAGGCTTTTCAGCCGACAATGTTGTGCTGACCTTTTAACCTACTGTAAGATCAATCTAATCCTTCCCTCCCACATAGCCCTTCATTTTTCTATCATTCATGTGCCTATCTTAGAGTTTCATAAATGTCCCAAATGTATCTACCTCGACCATCACACCTGGCAGGGCATACTCTCTGTGCAGAAAAATGTACCTCTGACATCCCCCCCTATATTTTCCTCTAATTACCCCTTGCATTGCCAGTGACAAGTTGCTTATAGAGTTCACATGGTAAATTATGCCAGTGGATGAGACGAGCAGGAGCTGGCCTGCATTTTCCTCAGAGCAGTCCTCTGCTTGCCTTCCCTGATCCCACCAACATTTCTGGATCGGGAAGATGGCCTGGGAGGTCCTGCCACAAGGACATGATGGGAGTGCATGGGCTTGAGAAAAACCTCTCTGCGAACCTGAGAATCTGTCAAAGTTATCTAAGTTTTCAATGTTGCTGACAGTCACAATTAGAAACATTTTAAAACTATTGTCAATCCAGGTTTTAAAATTTAAAAAATGATTTTAGGTTATTAAAAAAAGCAACCAGAAATACATCAATACACATTTAAGTAATTAAAAACTTTAAAGCAAATGCACCCCATTAAAATGTAATTTTCCTTATTCTCATAATTTTTCCTTGACTTATTGAATGGGTTTGTAGTTCCCGGCATACACACCAGGAAATCATTACCGACTCCTACTCTCCAGGATTCAGTGGGAGCACAGCTGGGAAACTGCTAGTAGAGTCTGACCAAATAGTTTGAGACATTTTCTTTCGTGGGCACGTCTTGAAACTTGCTGCCCTTTTACTAAATTCTAGTAGCTCTGCGTAAAATTGCTGGCAAAACGCAACATTGTGCAACTCAAAGTGTTGTTAGGTTTCAAAAGAATAGTGTTCCAAATGATTGAACACTTTGAACACCATCCTTTCAAAACACAAATATATTCCAAACAGTTTCTTTCCTCATAGTACCATGATTACAAATCTATTCGCCACACTAATTATCTTACAAAATGCAAGTTTAAAATTTTAATATTTGATGAAGGCAAAAATAAGTACCAAACTGATGATTGGTCACTATCCTCAGGGAAACATTCTTAAAAGGCCCAATTGATTCTTGCCCTATCCCAGGAAAATGTGTGATTGGGAGCTTCTCAGTGTGTAATCCCTCAAATGGCCCACATAATTCCTAGACTGCTAAACTTTAAGAACAATTGGCAATGCCCTGTAAAACATGAGCAAACATTTTCAAACCGAGACTGTGATCCAACATGAGTCACTGCTGTCTAGAAGTCAGGGAACAAATTGGACCAACAGTTCAAAAATGATGGCTTGATTTGTACAGTGTTTGCATAGAACAAAGTTCTTTGACAATTCATTTTCTGGCAGTGACACTGTTCTCAGTCCTCCAATAAAATAACAAAAGAGGTTGGGCTTTTCAAAGACAGGGATTTGTTGAGCTTTCAAAGGGGGATGAATTGCTACTTCCAGTACTGTGCTGATTAATGACTTTGAGAGCAAGAAAACGGCGCCAGACAAGTAGTTGCTTGGGCCAGAAACATCTTGACAGGTGCTAAATCTAATCTTCCTTCAGTTTGCCTCCTTTTCTAGTCACTGGCATCTAGCCCAAACTAGCCAGTAGGAAACATTAAACAAATCTAGAGCAAAGTCTTCACATAAGTAAATCTTGCATGCAGATCCTACATTAAACTCAATGGCATCTTGGTTAAATTGCAATGATCAATTTAGTATGTTAACATGGTATATTGCAAGTATGGAGGTAAAACAGGTGTAAAGTGACAACAGAGTTAAATCTAAATGAGACCCCAGAGATCCAAATGAACTTGACATCCAACATGTCTAACAGAGAGCAACATAACCAAACTTTTGGACTGCTGACTGCTTAAGTGCCCTGGGGCATTATATAAATATTATCTGCTTCTGCACTGGGGGCTTCTGCTTCTTGTCAAATGATTGGGATGGTTCAGTGACCAGAACTGAAGTAGAAATTCATCGAGCTGTTATCACCAGTGTAGCTGTTAGAATTTGCCTGATTGGACATGATTCACATTCAAAAGTGATTCAAACATGTATCACATTTCATTGAATTGCTTCCACTCTAAGTGACTGTTTAGTGGGAAAGGGCATCAGTTAATGAGAATTGTGTTTTTTTTAAGGACCGAGCTCTATTCCTGGTCACAGGGAATGGGGAGATCAGCTCCAGGACTCATTTTTCTTTATGTTCACAGTGGTAGTTCTCATTGTGTGTGGTGGTCAGTTTATAAATGGGAAAACTGATTGAACTGACTGCTTGCTGTGCTCCCTGCAAACTAGTTGTGCTTCGCAAATCACCTCAGAGTTATTCCTTTTACACTGATTGATTCCCTGAGATGCCACTCATATATTTGGAGGTCACACATGTAGCTGTGTGCTAAAGAATTTCGGAAAGCACAGATCTCCATCTATACTTCTCACTGCCTCAGTAAAGCACCCGGCATAATCAAAGACCCCTGACATTCCCTCTTCTTACTTCTCCCATCAGGTAGAAGATAAACCACCAGGCTCAAGGACAGCTTCTATCCCGCTGTTATCAGACATGAATTGACCTCTTGTACAATAAGATGGAATCTTGGCCTCACAGTTTACCTCGATACGACCTTACCATTTGCCTGCAGGGCACATTTTTGGTAGTTCTTACACTTTATACTGCATTGTTATTGTTTCACCTTATTCTAGCTCAAAGCACTGTGCAATGATATGATCTGTGTAAACAATATGCTAGACAAGTATCTCTCTATATCTTGCCACATGTGACAATAATAACCAAAAAAAAACCCAACTCATCAGAGCAAAGATGGGGTTGATAGCTGTACTGTGTGTAGTTTTATATGGGTTAGTTACAGCTAACATCTATTCTTAGATGAGAATTGATACAAAGTGTTGTTGGTTTCCCTCAGTTACACATGGAATGAACAGGAATTAATCGCGCTTCTTGTGGAAACCTGACCAAAGAGAGGGCAGGAATTCTATTTGGGGCAGATGCTAAATAAGGGAGGCCTCAAATTCTTGAAAAAGAAGGTACATCACGGAAAGGTAATCTGCACTCCAAATTTACATGTGATCGCACTTATTTGTGCAGGAAGCAAGAAAAGGACAGGAAAATAGCCTTATTTTCCCAGAAAATTAAACTATTTTATTAATGCTCCATTGATCATTCGAAATATTGGGGCAGTACAGCCCATCAGCACTGATAATCTCAGATGGCATTTCAATGCAGGAAAGGGGAAGCACTTCAAGGTTGTATGTGATAAGGTGGGCCCCATCCCTTTTGTAAGTGGATACAAAGCCTCACTGTGCTCCAATCAAAGAGGAACAAGGATCTTGGGCTTTTCCTCAATCAGCTTCTTAAAGAACTGGATTATTTGGTCATTGATGTAACACTTGTTTGTAGGAGGTCATCAATGATTGAATTGGTTTCCTTGCCTGTTGGGTAATACCAGACTTACATAAAAAGTAGAAGCAGTAGTGACCTTTTGTCCCCTTGTGCTCGGTCTGGTCTTCAGTAGGATCATGGGTGAACTTTTACCTCAGTGTCACTTTCTTGCACTAACCTGCATTCTTAGATTCCTTAATATATCATCTTCTTCACTTGAAAAGCACACTGTGATTATCTGAACGGATCTACATGGTGTAAAAATGTTCTTACTTTAATAAAAATGACAAAGAAAACAGCAACTATACTCAGAACCCTGTGCCTAATGAATCAAAAGGGAAATTTTGTGCAGGTAATATTGATGGAGCATTATCTGGAGTGGATCATTATATGTAAATTCAGCACCGCAACAACCAAACAAGTGAGGGAGGGATTTTGCACCTTTGCATTTCTCTTACTGATAGAAAATTCTGCAGCGCAGCGTGTTTCAACACCTTGTGGATGTACAGTATGTTCTTACAATGTTTTTGATGTGCTTCACCATCACAGACAGCTTGCAGTTTGCCCAGGAGATTCGGAGCTGCGTGCTTGCTGACAAGTTCTCAGTGTGAAAGACAGCCTCTGAAAGACAAATAAGTGCATCAAATTGATCAACCATGGCTTGGAAGTATATGATGCATCTCCTGGTACTTTCTGTGTGCTGCATGAACTACAAGGAACACAGAATAATGAACAGGAATAGGTGCATTTTCAGTACCTGATGACGAAGACACTGAAGCTCTCTCATTGTTTGGAAAACAATGAAAAAAGGTATAGACAAGATCACTCTGCAAAATATGAAAAAAAATCCCGTTAGTGTCTATTGCACATACTGTATATTCTTCAAATCATTTGGATGATTTCCTTGCTGGCATTTCTACAACAGAATTCAATCTATACTGGAAAATCATGCAGAGAAGTGGATTCACTTGATAGAAAAATGCTGTGAATTTTCATAAGCAAACATTTCTGTCCAGAAATAATATAAACCAGTGCTAACCTGAAAACTTGGTTTTAATCCAACAACCAAGTCAAAGTGGTTCAAAGTAAGTGATTTGTTATTTAAAAAAATATTTTCTTTTTCTTGCGGGGTTCTCGGTGTCACTGGCAAGATCAGCATTTACTACAGATCTTTGATTACTATTGAACCTAGTGCTCGCTAGGCCATTTCAGAGGACATATAAGAGTCAACTAAAATGGGTGTGTCAGGCGTCATTGATAGGTCAGATGAAGTACAATGGATTCCTTCCCTGAAGGACAGTTGTGAACCAGATAGATTAATAACAATCTATCTCCTACTTAATTAAAGAAGGAAGAGCTCTGAATAGTTGATAGACAATGATAGCTCTGCTGTGTTAATACTTCCTCTCAATGGTGGGGGAGAGTTTGGTGCTGATTCTCGAGACAGAGAACTCTGGGGAAAAAAGTGACGTGGCAGACTTTAACATTGGATTCAATGAGTCGTTTTGCTTTGTTGGTCTCCACTCTCACTGTGTGACACCTTTCTGACCCTTTATTAGGAAGAGAGAGAACCTGTGGCATGTCAAATTTGTTGGGGTGAACGATTATCTTTTGTTGTACTGCAGATTGCGGTCTCTCTTTTGCTGTTGCTAGCTTGGTGTTTGGTGGGTGCTGATGCTTTTTGCGGAAATAAGTGGGGGCGGGGAGGATTGATGCTTTGCCACTGCTTGTGTATGGGAGGGGGAGAAGGGGCCTTTGGGGGTTTAATGTTTTTAATGTCACTCATTCTTTGGGGTAATCTGTTTTTTGTGGATGTTTGTGAAGAGCAAAAATTTCACATTGTATAATGTGTATATTCTCTGATATTCAATGGAACCATTTGAATCATTTATTTGACCATTTCAGCCCATGTACCAGCTGCTCTGAGTACAAAACAAACTTCACAGTGAAAAGCTGAGTTGAGTTTCAGAGAAAAAAAACTCGAGAGTTGATAATTAGAAAAATATTTCAAAATAAATGTGCTTGAATATCTGATTGTTTCCATTTTTTTGATTAACATTTGTATTTTTCAGAAATATAGTTATATCCTGAATTTGTGCCTTTAAGCTAAAGTAAACACGACTGATATTTTGAAACTACAAGTAAAACTTTGAGTTTCCAAATGAAACTTTAGTTGAGGCACATACATTCTCAGGACTTTTGAGTGTGAACCAGTAGATTTTTAGCACAATTGGATGTAACTCCTATTGAGACCCCAGCACACTTTCATTTTTATTTTACATGTTACACAGGAAAAGCTGAGGATAGTAACTTTACTTATGAACTCACTGAATTTAAAGGGAACACTGAGAATTCCTATACTATATTTCTATATACACTATATTACACTATATTTCTACACTATTCTTGGTTGGTGCGACTGTAACAAAACCCAATTTCCCTCGGGATCAATAAAGTATGTCTGTCTGTCTGAAAATCGGGTCCTAGGGAGTTTGGCATTGCAATTCAACTGATTTTAAAGAGAGCGTGGGTAACAGAACCTTATGAGGCATTTGCAGAACCATCAGGATTTCTGACCATTTAGATACTAGATTATTGGAATTTTACTGTGCACTGTCCTTTGTATTTAAGTCAGGGATAAATCTGCCGAACCAAGTTACTTTCAGAGCCTGACTTCTATTGGAAGCACAAGACTGATAGATTAGTCCTAAAAAGGGAGCAGTGTCATGAGGATCTTTTTGTACGTCAGTTCTCAAAATGGTCGCTTTAATTATGAGGCACACTTGTCTAGAAAATGGATTTCACCTTTATCTGATGTGCTTCTAAGTTTTAGATCTAATAGCAAATCAGAAGACCTCCCCCACCCAAGGAAAAAAATACAAGGCTTCTAAACTGTAAGGATGGTTTTCACCCTGATTACTGTATTAAAATGAAATCAGAATCACAGTCTTTTTTTATATTAGGACATACTGTGTAAGAATCAACTACACTGGGTAGGTCTGGAATCAGAGATAGGCCAGATGAAGTACAAGCAGATTCCTTCCCCGAAGGAGAGCTGTGAACTAGAAACAGGGTCATGTTCTTGAAGAACTTCCTCCATACTAGATGGAGTACAGCAGACAAAGAGAGAATTTGGTCTGGGAATGAGCTGAACAAGAATGGTCTGACAGCTGGCATTGACTCAACGGGATGAATGCCCCCTTCTTTATAATGACTTGGCACTCCAATTCACAAAATTGTCTTGAGTCCTGGAATTACCCCTTTAATATAATATCACAGAAAGAATAACCAAGGCAGTGTGACTATAGGTTCATTCTGGGTACACAGCCTTGCTGAAGTGAGAGGAAGGTTGTCTTCATGGTCCATTTTTAATGTTCTTTGCAAATTAAACTGAATGAATTCACTGCAAATCTGGACTACACTCCAGCACACAACTATTTCATATTGTGAAGAAAATTCTGGTATAAAAAATAACATTCTTGTTTATTCTAATTGTAGCTCAGGGTGTCAGGACTGGATTTAAATAAAGATGCAATCATATCTGAGATAACCTATTATATCTGGACCTAGGATGTCCACTACTCTGGCCATACCTTCTTCTCATTACTATCTTCAGGGAAGAGGTACAGCAGTCTAAAGATCCACTTAGTGTTTAGGGACAGCTTCATCCCCTCTGCCATCAGATTTCTGAATTGTCCTTGAACCCAATAACTTATATTTTGCTCTCTTTTTGCAGTAATTTAAACATATATTTCTTTATGTAACTTATAGTATTTTAATGCATTGCACTGTAATGCTGCCACAATAGTTGCAACAACAAATTTCACAACGTCAGTCAGTGTTAACTCTAATTCTGAATTATAAATTGTGGAACATTGACCAAATGTTTCATGCAAACTGCTGATGTTTGGTAGAGACTAACTGGTATATTTACTGAATACTGATTAGAATTGAGCTTGAAGATTCAGAAAGGAATCTGGGTGAGAATTTCAGCTGGCATATAGGTACATTTAATGTCAGAGAAATTTATACAATATACATGCTGGAATTTTATTTATTCACAAACATCCACGAACACAGAGGAGTGCTCCAAAGAATGAATGACAGTTAAATGTTAAAACCCCAAAGCCCCCCCCAGCTCCCCCTCCCACGCACAAGACATACACTTGCCTCCTATACACTCAGTGGCCACTTTATTAGGTACACCTGCTTGTTAGTGCAAATATCTAAACAGCCGATCACGTGGCATTAACTCAATGCGTAAGAGCATGCAGACTTGATCAAGAGGATCACTTGTTGTTCAGACCAAATATCAGAATGGGGAAGAAAAGTGATCTAAATGACTTTGACCATGGAATGATTGTTGGTGCCAGATGGGGTGGTTTGAGTATCTCAGAAACTGCTGGTCTCCTGGGATTTTCAGGCACAACAGTCTCTAGAGTTTACAGAGAATGGTGTGAGAAACAAAAAAAATCCAGTGAGCAGCTGTTCTGTGGGCAAATACACCTTGTCAATGAGAGAGGTCAGAGGAGAATGGCCAGACTGGTTCAAGCTGACAGGAAGATGAAAGTAACCCAAATAACCACGTCTTACAACAGTAGTGTACATAAGAGCTACTGCAGCAGAAGATCATGAACATACACCCAGTGTCCAGTTTATTAGGTACAGGAAGGTCTCCATCACTTTACGCTCCATGTCAGATGAACTGAATTTTGAACTCTGTGATCTGAATAATCTCATTTAGATTTTTTTACCTGTGATGAGGAAATATGGACTTACAATGCCTTGAAAAACCATTCAGCTTCGCAACAATTTTCACATTTTACCATCTCATTTTCTAAATTTAAAATATATTGAAGTAGGATGTTTGTGAGCTAATCTACAAAAACCATTGCACATCATGTCAAATCAAACGAAAAATTCCAAAACCTGTCAACGATTTACTAAAAGTTAAAAAACAAAAGTGTAAGGCTGAAAGAGTATTCATCCCCTTTGTAATTATTATGCTGTGGCAACCCACTTCCTAGCGCACTCGAACCGGCTCACAAATAGCCAGCGCGCCGGCATAAAGGCCAGTCCCAAAAGGGCACCAGGTCTGCTTCACTAACAACGGGAAAAGCTCGCGCGGGACTGTGAATACGTGCCTACTACAGCATCCGCGCCCGGGGAGGGCGGGATCAGGGAGGCTGTAAAGCGAGGCCGCGAAGTTCGAATAAAATCTTCTTTAACTGCAGTTTACCGACTCCATGTCGTTATTTCAGCGCTGCGTGTAGCAGACCGCTACAATTGGTGACCCCGACGGTCCAAACGATATTTGGGCCGAAGATGAACGACGCCGCACCTGTTCATGCAGTTTCGTTGAAACTGCCAAGCTTCTGGACGCTGCGACCTCACCTATGGTTCCAGCAAGCAGAAGCCCAATTCCACGTTCGGCAGATAACCTCAGAGGACACACGTTACTACTACGTGGTGAGCTCCCTCAACCAGGTCACAGCGGCCCAGGTTGAGGAGTTTGTACAGTCTCCCCCAGCGGATGGCAAGTACACGGAATTCAAAGCCCTGCTCCTAAGGACTTTTGGACTCTCACGGCGCGAGCGGGCTGCCCGTTTACTGCACCTGGATGGTTTGGGAGACAGACCTCCATCGGCTTTAATGAATGAGATGTTGTCTCTGGCCGGAGGACACAAGCCCTGCCTCATATTTGAGCAGGCATTCCTGGAGCAGCTGCCCGAGGACATACGCCTGCTGCTGTCCGGATTTCAGCGACCCCCGTAAGGTGGCGGCCCGGGTGGACTTGCTGTGGAACGCCAAGAAGGAGAGTGGGGCGTCCGTCGCACAGATCACCAGGCCACGCTCCCAGCAGCAAACCAGACCCGGCCCGGCCACAGAGCCCGCTAACCCCAGAGGCAGGGGTGGGGAGCCCAACGAATAATGGTGCTTCTACCACCAGCGGTGGGGCGCAGAAGCCCACCGCTGTAGCCTGCCCTGCAAGTTCCCGAGAAACACCAGGGCCAGCCGCCGCTGATGGCTACGGCGGCTGGCCAAATCGGGATAGCCTCCTGTATGTGTGGGACAAGCGGTCGGGACGCCGTTTTTTGGTTGACACCGGTGCCGAGATCAGTGTGTTACCTCCGACGAGTTATGACACCCGCAACAGGGCACCGGGTCCCCCCCTGAGGGTCGTGAACGGCAGCACAGTAAGGACCTACGGCACCCGTACGGTGCGGCTACAGTTCAGCTCCAGCTGGTTCACGAGGGACTTCACACTGGCCGCCGTAGCCCAACCGCTTCTGGGTGCGGATTTTTTGCGGGCTCACAGCCTACTGGTCGACCTGCCCAGGAAGAGACTGGTCCACGCCGAGACCTTTCAGATGTTCTCCCTGGGTGCAGCCCAGTTGCCAGCCCCTCACCTCGACTCCATCACGCTGTCTGACAATGACTTCACCAGGGTCCTGGCAGATTTCCCATCGGTTCTGGCACCGCAGTTCACGGCAGCCATGCCCCAACATGGCGTACAGCACCACATCCCGACCCAGGGACCACCCCTCCATGCCCGTGCTCGAAGGCTTCCCCCAGACAAGCTCCGACTGGTGAAGGAAGAGTTCAAGAGGATGGAGGAATTGGGGATCATCTGGCGGTCCGACAGCCCACGGGCCTCCCCCCTGCACATGGTGCCCAAAGCGACAGGGGGCTGGAGACCATGCGGCGACTACCGCAGGCTGAACGAGGCTACAACACCGGACCGCTACCCTGTGCCGCACATTCAGGATTTTGCAGCAAACCTGCACGGCGCACGGATCTTCTCCAAGGTAGACCTCGTCCGGGGATACCATCAAATCCCGATGCATCCGGACGACGTCCCCAAAACGGCACTCATCACCCCGTTCGGCCTTTTCGAGTTCCTCCGCATGCTGTTCGGCCTGAAGAATGCCGCACAGATGTTCCAGCGGTTGATGGACGCGACCGGGACTTCGTTTTCATCCATTTGGATGACATCCTCATAGCAAGCAGCAGTCGTCAGGAGCATCTGTCCCACCTCCGTCAACTCTACGCCCGACTGAGTGAATACGGTCTAACAATCAACCCAGCCAAATGCCAGTTCGGGCTCAACACCATCGACTTTCTGGGCCACAGGATTACTAAAGACGGGGAAACCCCTCTGCCCGCTAAGGTAGACGCAGTCCGCCATTTTCCCCAACCCACCACGATCAAAGGCCTTCAGGAATTCGTGGGTATGGTAAATTTCTACCACCGCTTCCTCCCTTCAGCTGCCCGAATCATGCGCCCCCTGTTCGCCCTGATGTCGGGTCCGGGCAAGGACATTACCTGGGAAAAGGAGTCCGCTGCCGCTTTAATTACAACGAAAGAAGCTTTGGCAAATGCCGCGATGCTAGTGCACCCCAGAACGGACGTCCCTACCGCCCTCACAGTGGACGCATCTAACACGGCAG
Organism: Hemitrygon akajei; assembly: GCF_048418815.1. Classification (NCBI taxonomy): domain Eukaryota; kingdom Metazoa; phylum Chordata; class Chondrichthyes; order Myliobatiformes; family Dasyatidae; genus Hemitrygon; species Hemitrygon akajei. Next base: position 58,797,390 of record NC_133137.1, read on the forward strand.
TCGGTGGGGTGCTGGAACAACTCATCAAGGGTCGCTGGCAACCCCTGGCATTTTTCAGCAAACACCTGCGGCCACCCGAGCTCAAATACAGTGCTTTCGACCGGGAACTGTTGGCGCTATACCTGGCAATCCGGCATTTCAGGTACTTCTTAGAAGGTAGGCCCTTCACCGCGTTCACGGACCACAAGCCGCTTACCTTTACGTTCACGAAGGTGTCCGATCCCTGGTCGTCCCGCCAGCAGCGCCATCTGTCCTACATCTCTGAATACACGACGGATGTCCGGCACGTCTCGGGTAAGGACAATGTCGTGGCGGACGCGCTCTCTCGCCCTAACATTCATGCCCTTTCCCAAGGGGTAAACTTTGAGGCGCTGGCAGAGGCGCAGCAGGCAGATGAGGAGATCCCTACTTACAGAACCACAGTCTCTGGTTTGCAGCTCCAGGACCTCCCCGTAGGCCCAGGTGAGAGGACCCTACTCTCTGACGTCACCACCGGCCAACCCCGTCCCGTTGTCCCGGCAAACTGGCGGCGCCGTGTTTCCGACTCCATTTATAACTTAGCGCACCCCTCCAGCAGGACAACTGTCCGGATGGTCTCCAGCAGGTTTGTTTGGCACGGACTCCGCAAGCAGGTCAGTGAATGGGCCAAAGCGAGCATGCACTGCCAGACGGCCAAGGTGCAGCGGCACAACAAAGCTCTGCCATAGCAGTTCCACCCCACCTACCGGCGTTTCGACCACATTCATGTGGATATCGTGGGCCCCCTGCCAGTGTCGCGCGGAGCGTAGCACTTCCTGACTATCGTGGACCGGTTCACAAGATGGCCAGAGGTGATCCCGCTCACTGACACCACCTCCGAATCTTGCGCCCGGGCACTGATCACCACCTGGGTGTCCTGCTTTGGTGTACTGCCCACATTACCTCCGACAGAGGCGCCCAGTTCACCTCCGGCCTGTGGTCAGCTATGGCCAGCCTTCTGGGGACACAGCTGCACCACACAACTGCCTACCACCCACAGTCGAACGGCCTGGTGGAGCGTTTCCACCATCACCTAAAGTCGGCTCTCATGGCCCGCCTGCGAGGAGCTAACTGGGTGGACGAGCTTCCCTGGGTCCTACTCGGCATCCGCACGGCGCCCAAAGACGATCTGCACGCCTCCTCGGCCGAGTTGGTGTACGGCACACCCCTGGTTGTCCCCGGGGAGTTCATACCAGCCCCAAGGGGGCACGACGAAGTACCTGCAGCAGTCCTGGGCAGACTACGCGAGAGGCTCGGCAACCTGGCCCCCATACCCACTTCGCAGAATGGGCAGAACCCGACCTGCGTACCCAAAGACCTGCAGAACTGTAAGTTTGTGTTTGAACGAAGGGGTGGGCATCGGCCTCCGCTGCAACGGCCCTACGAGGGGCTATTTACGGTGCTCAGGAACAACGGGTCCACGTTCGTGCTGAACGTTGGGGGGAGAGAGGAGGTTTTCACGGTGGACCGACTCAAACCGGCCCATGTGGACTTGGCGCAGCCGGTCGAGTTTCCGGCACCGCGGCGCAGAGGCCGACCTCCCAAACAGGGTCCGGCCCAGACTGTGGACATTGGGGGGTGTATTCCCGGTTCTGGGAGGGGGGGGGTTATGTGGCGACCCACTTCCTAGCGCACTCGAACCGGCTCACAAATAGCCAGCGCGCCGGCATAAAGGCCAGTCCCAAAAGGGCGCCAGGTCTGCTTCACTAACAACGGGAAAAGCTCACGCGGGACTGTGAGTACGTGCCTCCTACAGCATCTGCGCGTGGGACAGGACTGTGAATACGTGCCTCCTACAGCATCCGCGCCCGGGGAGGGCGGGATCAGGGAGGCTGTAAAGCGAGGCTGCGAAGTTCGAATAAAATCTTCTTTAATTGCAGTTTACCGACTCCATGTCGTTATTTTAGCGCTGCATGTAGCACATCGCTACAATGCCAACTTTTCTCGTGTGCAATACTATGTATTAACTTATTAACTCACCTAATTTGTTGAAGTAGAAAATTGGAGGCTCACCTATTTTCAATGAATTTATAAGAATAAATACCTCCTCTCTCTGTAAAGTCAAACAGTATGGTAGATTTTCAACAGGCCAAGCCAAACTGAAGACAAAGAGCGTTCAAGACAAGCCAGAGAAATGATGATAGAGAAGTACAAATTTTGGGAAGTGTACAAAAACATTTCAAAGGCACTGAACGTACCTCAGAGCTCAGTGCAATTCATCATGAAAAAATGGAAACCACGGCCACACTGCCTAGAACAGGCAGTCCCTCTAAAATTAGTTGCTGGAGAAGAATGCACTGGTAAGAGAGGCTACTGTAATGCCAATAGCCACAGATCAGTGGCTGCAACTGGAGATGAGGTGAATTACTCCACTGAGGTGAATGTCTTGGACAAAGAGGGTATTTATGGAAGAGGGGCAAGGAGGAAGCCTTGGCTAATAAAAAAGCATACCTAAGCCCATATAGGCTTTGCAAAGCATCACTTAAAGTGTACTGTAAATATGTGGAAGATGGTCTTGTGGTCAGATGAGACTAAATTGGAACATTTTGTCCTAAAGACTAATTGGTACGTGTGGTGTAAACCTAATGCTACACATCAGCCAGGTAACACCATCCCTACTGTAATGTGGTGGAGGTAGCATCATGGTGGTGGGATGCTCTTCAGTAGCCAAAATTGGAAATTTTGTGAAGATTGATGGGAAGTTGAATACTGCTAAATGCAGAGAGGTTCTGGATAAAGATGTACTAGCCTCTGCCCGAATGTTTGAACAGTGGAGGAAATTTGCCTTTCTGAAGAAAACTGATGTCCTTGAGTGGCTCAGTCAGAGACCTGAAACTAACCCGATTGAACATTCCGGCAAGTCCTCAAGATTGCTGTCCACCGCTGCTCCCCAACTAACCTGGCACAGCTTGATCAGTTTTGCAAGGAGGAATGGGCAAATCTTGCTCTATCACATTGTGCAAAGCTAATAGAGACTTATTGAAAAAAACTACTGGCCGTAATAGCTGCGAGAAGTGGTTTGACTAAGTACTAAACAAAGAGTGATGAATACTTTTGTACTGCTGACATTCCAGTTTCTGAATTTTTAGTTTTTCATGCTTTACGATATTCTCTGTTTTTCGGACTCTACTGTGATAAAGGGAGCATGTGATTCACAAGTAAGAATTCTCAGTTAAATTGATCATAATCCCTGGTTGTAATACTCATCTCTGTGAACAAATGGTTGGGGACTGAATACATTTGCAAGGCACTGTCTGTATAACACATAAAGTAACTTAAGCCATTTTACTTTCTTTCTGCTTTAGTCCTGCGGCAATTGCAATTGAAATTCCAAGCATAACTGATGGCAGAACATTGTGAGGGAATGGGTACAGCTAATATGGTACGGGGACCATGGATCAATATACACAAAGAAGGGAAAGAACACATGACATGATGCTATTGGGAAAGAGCTTTTGTCTTCAAGCAAATGCCAAGATCATTCTGCTTGCCTAATAATTCATCATTGTCCATTCCAATGACAGTGGTACCAAAGGTTTACACTCCTGTTTTCTCATTTTCAACTGGATGTCATTATGAGCAATTTGAACGAGTTCTCATCTGCCATTAAGTGTGCATTCATTTAATGGAATTAGGTATAAACCATAAACATTATTGTTTTTTGGGGCTCTGGGAGTTGTACAGTGCAGTTAAAACTTAATTGGAATTGAACCCCTGGGATGAAACTCTGGACATTCTGCATATTCATTCTGCAAATATCATTCTCCTCGCATTGTTGACTGAAATATTTTTGCCAGTAATGCCTTGAACAAAGCTTTCACAGTTTTGTATGAATGTTAAAGTTAATTATAGCTGAAATATTTTTGGATCAATATTAATACAGATGACATTAATTCGATTAAAGAGGTTAAATCTTGGAGCAATGAAATCAATACATACAATGATTTTTTTTGTTAGATATGTATTTGGATGCAATGAATAGAGATTGGGATCATACATATAATTATAGGTAAGTAGTGAAAGATTGTTTTTAATGGTTGGTAAATTGTTAACAGGAGAGAAAGGATGGAGGATAATTACAAGGAGAATGAAGTGGAATGATAGAAGATTTATTTTCATTGCAGAAGATTATTGGAGCATGAAATAGGGGATGATGAATAACTATTCAAGCAGTGAATGTAACAATTTGAAAGGGAACTTTGTGCACACGTGAAGTTGGATGATATCGAAGAATGCATGAAGAGACTGGGAGGGAGGAGAGGAGCAGAACGTTCCACATGAAGAGCTGACACTAGATGCATTGCGATGGATTGATTGGTCCTCTCCTTTGTTCAACATTCCCCATTTAACTCTCCTAGCACTGACATTTTACACAGACTTACCTTGGCAACATGAGGCGATCCGTTCAGTAAATATCTCACATATGCATTTAGTTCATCCTTTCTTTTCCTCGCCAATTCCCTTCCCTTAGACAATTCTATCAGAGGCTTGTAAGGAAATCTGGAACACAGACATTCGCAACCGTCACTTTTTTCTTCAAAATACTGTACATACACTATTGGAAGAAATGTATCAGCAGAAAGGCTTAAATGTTAACATAAGAAGAGAAAATGCAGAAAATACTTATCAGCTCAGGTAGCAACTGTGGAAAAAGAAACTGAATTAACACCAAATAATTTTTATCAGAAGATGTAAAGTTATTTTGCAGTCCTGGTTAGGCTGATAAGAATAGATTAGATTCAACTTTATTGTCATTGTGCCGAGTACAGATACAAAGCCAAATGAAATGCAATTAGCATCTAACCAGAAATGCAAAGAATAGTGTTATTTACAAAATAACTGTGAATAAATAAGTGCTACAGCACACAAATATAAAAGTACTGAGACAGTACAATATGGGTGCATGCTGCTTAGCGCTGTGATGTGAGGTTCAGCAGGGTCACAGCCTCAGGGAAGAAGCTCTTCCTGTGCCTGCTGGTATGGGAGCAAAGGCTCCTGTAGCACCTACCGAGTGGGAGGAGAGTAAAAAGTCCATGAGTTGTGTCCTTGATAATACTTTTCGCCCTGCCCAGGCAGTGTTTATGATAAATGTTCTCAAAGGTGGGCAATTGGGTGCCGATAATCCGCTGGGCAGTTTTCACTGCATGCTGGAGTGCTTTGCGGTCCGATACGGGACAATTGCCATCCGGAATATTGCATTCAATCCTGGCCACCCAGTTACAGGAAGGATGTGCAAGCTTTGGAAAGGGTGCAGAAGAAGTTCACCAGAATACTGCTAGGATTAGAGCACGCATACTATAAACAAGGTTGTTTTCTCTGGACTGACAGAGGCTAAGAGGAGACCTGATACAGGTACTGTGCTCAGTTCTGGTCGCCTCGCTACAGGAAGGATGTCGAAACCATAGAAAGGGTGCAAAGGAGATTTACAAGGATGTTGCCTGGATTGGGGAGCATGCCTTATGAGAATAGGTTGAGTGAACTCGGCTTTTTCTTCTGGTGACCCGATAGAGGTGAACAAGAGGCATTGATCGTGTGGATAGTCAGAGGCTTTTCCCCAGGGCTGAGATGGCTAGCACGGGAGGGCACAGTTTTAAGGCGCTTGGAAGTAAGTACAGAGGAGATGTTGGGGGTAAGTTTTTTTACGCAGAGAGCGGTGACTACATGGAATGGGTGATGGTGGTGGAAGCAGATACAATAGGGTCTATTAAGAGACTCCTGGATAGGTACATAGAGCTTAGAAAAACAGAGGCCTGTGGGTAACCCCAGGTAATTTCTGAGGAAAGGACATGTTCGGCACAGCTTTGTGGGCTAAAGGACCTGTATTGTGCTGTAGGTTTTCTATGTTTCTAAATTTGTAAAGTAATATGATGGATAGACAGATGGTCACTATCTTTTCCCCAGGTTGAAATATCTAATACTGGAGGGCATGCTTTTAAAGTAAGGGGAAACATTCAAAGGAGATTTGTGATGCAAGTTTTTTTTACAGAGAGTGGTGGGTGCTGGGGTGGTGGTGGAGGCGGATATGATTGAGGCATTTAAAACTCTCTTAGACAGGCAATGGATATGCAGTAGATGGAATGATATGGACAATGTGCAGGCAGAAGGAATTTGTTTAATTAGGCATCATTAGACTAATTAGTTCAGTGCATCATTGGCTGAGGACCCTGTGCCTGTGCTGTACTGTTCTATGTTTAACTAGGAAAATAAAGTTTCCAGTTTCAGAGAAAAGAAGGAAAGGGGAGAGAGCAATGAGGAAAAGCGGTGAGGATAGGTGAGACTGAGTGACACAAATGGTAGTAATATTGGATGAAGGTTTATAAAAGAAGAAATGAATGAAATCCAGAATACCTTGCTAAGAGAGAAAAACAGAGAATTGCGGACTCAAACAATAATCTTCACAATAGCTTCCAATATATCATAAACAGCTAGCCTTCTGTGTTCCTGTTTAAGCCTACTGGCCAGCTCATGGCCCTGATGATTATGAGGGTTGCTGCCTCCACCATCCTTTTGGGTACATCCACATCTGTAACAGAGCAACATGTCCACTCCCAGCAGCATGCATACCAATCAGTGACACAACAGATACTGATGCTGGAATGTGGAGCAACACACAAAATGCAAAAGGAACTCAGCAGGTCAGGCCGTATCTGTGGAGGGAAATGGACAGTCAACGATTCAGATCGTGACCCTCCATCTTGACTGAAAGATAGAGGGGAGATAAAGAGGTGAGGAGAAGGTTCAAAGTTCAATGTAGATTTTATTATCAGGGTACACCATATACAACCCTGAGATTTATTTCCTTGTGAGCATATGCAGTAAATCTATAAAAAAGTAACTATAACAGGATGAATGAAAGATCAACCAGAGTGCAGAAGGCTGACAAACTGTGCATCTGTGCAAATACAGATTTGATGGTTGGCGCGTGGCCTAGTGGATAAGGCATCGGTCTAGTGATCTGAAGGTCCTGGTTCGAGCCTCACCTAAGGCAGCGTGTTGTGTCCTTGAGCAAGATGTTTAACAACACATTGCTCTGCGACGTCACCGGTGCCAAGCTGCATGGGTCCTAGTGCCCTTCCCTTGGACAACATCGGTGGCGTGGAGAGGGGAAGGCCTGCAGCTCGGGCAACTGCCTGTCTCCCATACAACCCTGCCCAGGCCTGCGCCCTGGAAACCTTCCAAGGTGCAAATCCATGGTCTCACGAGACTAACGGATGCCTATGTATGAACTATAATGGCACCAGCAAGAAGAAGGCATGAGCTGGGTGCTGGGATGGTATGGGGCAAGAGCTGACAGGCAATAGATGAGGAGGGGTGATAGGGAGATAGAGCAGGGAAGAGTGGAAATTACAACAGAAACTGAAGCTGGAGGCAGATGATGGAATCTGATAATTGAAGCATGCTGAGTACCAGATTCAGGTTAATTTTTCAGATGTACATGGAAACATACAGTGAAAAGCATAGTTTGCATTAACAACGAACACAACCTAAGGATATGCTGGGGACAGCCAGTAAGTGTCACCACACGTTACAGTGCCCACATAGTATACTCACAACATAGCATGGAGCTTTTCCAGCATTAGTAGCAAATGAGCTGAACTGCAGATATCGTTAAGATATTAGCTAGCATGCAAGAGGAAAGAGAGATTTTCACTTCATTATTTTGGCTATTATAGAATATGCAATAGAAGGCTAAATCTCATCATCTTCAATTCATGCATGAGAGAAGAGACAATTTTGACTGGACTTGAACATTGCTGTTTTGAACATCATCCCAAGCAATTACCTGCAATTACTTCCTTTGAAATGCAATACATAGTAAGTGCGGCAAATAGTTTGCACACCTCAGTTTACTGTAAACAACAGTAGGATGAGCACCTTGCAAACTTGCATTTGATGGTTTTGGTAAAGAAAGAAATTTTGCAAGAGTAGGGAGCTTCCTGTGCTTTGAATAGCTCTATTAGATATTTAAAACTTAACAAAACAGGCAAGAGGGACCTTTGTTGTAATCGCTCTGCCTGGAGGATGTAACTTTCAGCCCTATTTCAATTCTACACGAGCTAGGAAATATCCCAGCAACCCCTGCATTACAGCAGCTGGCTGATGGAAATTCACAAATCACAGCCAAAAATATGAGGCATGGAATAAAAATTCACTCTCATGTAATTTATGTGGAGTGAACGAAATAAAATAAACACAAATTCAATTTATTTTTCAGACACATGCGCAGATCACGTTGCTTCACATTACGGAAAAGCATGACGGTCTGTTTTCTAGGAATTCAACCCCTTTGTGATGAAAGGGTGTTTGCATTCAAGTCCTAGGGTTGGAACAAAGATGAAACTGTTTGTTGGTTGAACTTAGCAAGCAGTCACCTTCTAATTGGTATTTCAGCACCAACTGTACTTGATACTGACCATCCCGGTACACATTGTTCCATCAAAAATTAGTATAGTCAACACAAGTTGAGAATCCAAGCACCAAGGAGATGGGAAGCTATCATGGGAAGCTATCTTAGCTTAGTTGTTAAAATGGATGCATATAAGGTTATCTCCTTGCTGGGGCATGAAAATAGGGAGAGAGAAGGGAAATAATTAAAAATGACTGAGTAGATGCCAGGGAAGGTCACACGTACCCTGGGAGCAATGCAATGAATGCAGCAATTCAGTAAAGAATTCACTATCAGGTACTGACATGTATCTGAAATATCACCTTCATTATACCTGTCCAAGAAGGTGTGCCATTTAAATTGGTCTCCTCTAATGATACAAAACCCAGCTGAGAAATATCACAGTTTGGTTTACAACACTACCCTGGTCATATAAAGCTGAGTGCACAATTGGTCAATTCAATTGACTCTCTCTGTGCTGGACAGTACAAAGTTCAAAGTAAATTTAATAGTAAAGTATATATATTCACAATATACAACCCTGAGATTCATTTTCATGTGGGCATACTCAATAAATACATAATAGAATAATAATCATAATAGAACCAATGAAAGACTGCATCATTTTGGGCATTCAACCAGTGTGCTAAAGACAACAAATTACAAATACAAAAGGAAAAAAAGAAATAATAATAACAATAATAATAATAATAATAAATGAATAAGCAATAAATATTGAGAACATGAGATGACTAGTTCATAAGTTGCGGGAGCAGTTCAGTGACGGGGCAAGTGAAGTTGAGTGAAATTATCCCCTTTGGTTTAAGAGCCTGATGATTGAAGAGCAATAACTGTTCTTGAATCTGGTGGTGTGAGTCCTGAGGCTCCTGTACCTTCTTCCTGATGGCAGCAGTGAGAAGAGAGCATGACCTGGATGGTGAGAATCTCTGATGATGCATGCTGCTTTCCTGTGACAACACTTTGCGTAGATGTCATCAGCAGTGGCGAGGGCATTACCTGTGTTGGACTGGGCTGTATCCATTACTTTTTGTAGGATTTTTCTATTCAAGGGCTTTGGTGTTTTCATACTTGACTGTGATGCAACCAGTCAATATACTCTCCACTACATACCTATCAAAGTTTGTCAAAATTTTGGCTGTCATGCTGAATCTTTGTGAACAGCTAAGGAAGTAGAGGCACTTACTTCTAAATTGCATTCTTCTAAATTGCACTTATACGTTGCGGCCAGGACAGGGTCTCTGAAATGATAACACTGAGGAATTTAAAGTTTCTGACCTTCTCCATCTCTGATCCTCTTGATGAAGTCTGGCTGATGGACTTCTGGTTTCCTCCTGAAGTCAATAATCAGCTCCCTCTTCTTGCTGACATTGAGTAACAGGTTGTCGTTATGGCAGCACCCAGCCAGATTTTCAATCTCCCTCTTATATGCTGCTTCGTGACAACCCTTGATTCAGCCTAAGGGAGTGTTGTTGCCAGTGAACTTGAATATGCCAATGGAGCTGTGCTTGGTCATAAGTGTAAAGTGAGCAGAGCAGGGGCTACGCACACAGCCTTGTGGTGCACCTATGCTGATGGAGATTGAGGAAGAGTTGCTGTTGCCAATCCGAACTAAATGGAGTCTGCAAGTGAGGAAGTCAAGGATCCAATTGCACAAGTAAGTAATCATGCTAAGGAATTGAAGTTTATTGATTAGTTTTGAGAAGATGATGGCATTGAATGCTGAGCAGTAGTCAATAAAGTGCATCCTGATGTATGCATCTTTGATGTCCAGGTCTTCCAGAGTTGAGTGAAGAGCCTATAAGATGGCATCTGCTGTGGACCTGTTACTCTGTTAGGCAAATTAGAGTGGATCTAAGGCACTTCTTAGGCAGGAGTTAATATGTTTTATCACTCATCTCACAAAGTACTTCATCACTATAGGATGTAGATGTCGCTGCATGATAGTCTTTGAGGCAGACTACCACATTCTTCTTGGGCACTCAAAGAAGTGAAGTTTGCTGGAAGCAGGTGAGTACCTCACACTGCTGAAACAAGAGGTTAAAGATCTCAATGAACTCTCCAGTCAGTTGATGAGCTCAGGTCTTTTGGCCACATACCCTGTCTGTGCAGGATGCTTCTTGTGGGTTCACTCTCTTGAAAGCTGCTCACATTTCAGCCTCGGATACTGAGATCACAGGATCATTGGGGCTGTGGGCATTTGTGATGGTTCCTCCATGTTCTGACAGGAAAAGTGAGCATAACTGAGTTCATCTGGAAGTGAAGCCCTGTTGTTATCTACGTCACTTGATTTTACTTTGTAAAATATGATAGCATTCAAGTCCTTCCATAACTGTCGAGCATCCTTCATTGGTTGAAGCTTAGTCTGGAAATACCACTTCACCCATGAGATGGCTAAACAGCGATTGTACCTCTTGTAACTTCCTTGGACACTAGACATAAATGTCTTAGATCTGGCACTCAGCAGAATGCCGACCTCATGGTTCATCTAGGGCTTCTCATTGGGCAAGACTCTAAATGATTTTGAGGGGACACACTCATCTACAACTGTTTTAATAATGTCCTCTGAATTACTGGATGGTGTGAGGAAGTATTTTTCCTCGCAAAGGATATTATAAATCTTGAATGCTCCCTCTCATGTTAGAATTCACAGGTCATGCTGGGAGGTGGTAGTGCTCTCACAGGTTAGCAGTCACAGGTCATGCTGTTAGGAGGTTGGCACAAAGCTGGAGGTGTTGATAGTTCTGGGATGAGGGTCGGGTTGACAATTGGATGTATGGGGCACGGAATTAATTTTGGTCAGACTAATGGATGGATATGAGGTTCGTGCCAGGAAGTAGTTCTGAGTTTGGATATCATGGTCTTGCTGAATGGCAGAAGGGCAGAAATGATCTGCTCCTGAAGAGAGTTTGTGATCACAGTTGGTTAGGGGGATTCAGGTTGAATTGTGAAAACACCAGGGAACCCTCTGCAGTGGGACTATTCTGAATATGGGACTCCATGGTCTCAATCATACAGTCCCTCTTGAATTACTAGAATTACAGGAGACTGCCGATGTTGGAATCTGGTGCAGCAAGTAAACTGCTGGAGGAACTCATCAAGTCAGGCCGTCGTGGACATGATAATAAACTCAACTTTGGCTTTTGACTTTGAATGGACAGTTGCCATTTCAGGTCAAGATCCATTCCCGGTCTGACATCTCGGTCCGTGGCCTTCTCTTGTGCCACGATAAGGCCACCTTCAGGGTGGAGGAACAACATCTTATATTCCGTCTGGATAGCCTCCAACCTGATGGCATGAATATCGATTTCTCCTTCTAAAAAAAAACTCCCCTCTTCTTCTATTCCCCACTCTGGCTTCTTACCTTTTCTCACCTGCCTATCTCCTCCCACTGGCCCCCCCTTCCCTTTCTCCGATCTTGCATTCTCCTTGCTGATCAAATTCCTTCATCTCTAGCCCTTTATCTTTCCCACCCAACCAGCTTCACCTATCACCTTCTAGCTGTCCTCCTTCCCTCCCCACACATTTTTATTCTGGCATCTTCCCCTTTCCTTTTAAGTCATGAACCATTGACTGCTTCTTCATCTCCATGGATGCTGCCTGACCTGCTGAGTTCCTCCAACATTTTTTGTGCATTGCAATCCATGGATGCTTCCTGACCATTTCAGTTCCTCCAGCAGTTTGTTCCTTTTCTCACTTGGTTCTACATGAACGGCTCATGCAATGGACGGGGCTGCTGAGCAGCTGAATTTCCGAGAAGTGTTGAGCAAGACACATGGTTGTGTCACTGATCCCTTTGTTCTTGCGCAGACACTCTGTGTATTATCAAGATACAAACTTCATAAACTGCACAATAAATGCTATTGATTTTTCTATGCGTGATGCATATAAATGTTGCACAACATGATTGGATTTTTAGGTTAGGATTTCTATATGTACTCTGACTGTTCTCATGAGATTGATGGTAAGTTAGTTCCTCCATGGGCGAGAAAGGCCAGGGTCTTGGTCACTCAATTTGTGATTAAATGTTACCTCGTTGCCAAAGCTTTGAACATTGTCTCATATTTCTCAGGAGGCTGCAATATTTAATCGGCTACTTCTAACCTGCTTCCTATAAGGATTGGTGAGGCTTAAAACTTTTCTCTTTGCATGCAATATTTAAGTGTGCCACTGGAGGTTTCCACAAACAGGTTAAAGTTTCTCCAGAATCGCATTTTCTTTGTCTGCTTATAATGTGTACTTAAACATCAGCAGCCAAGGTAAAGCTGTTGATTTGAGCAGATTTGATTGACCTTGCCCTAGTATTCATCCCTCATGGACTTGCGCACTTGACAGCAACTGTTCACCTCTCATTGACTGGCACACTCAGCACACTTGGATGCTATTGGGAGAGCTGCTGCATTACACCAGGGGAGAGCCAGGATCCATCTTTGGGTCCTGTCTGTGTGGAGTCTGCATTATATTCTTGTGACCATGTGGGTTTCCTGTGTGTGCTCCCACATCCATTGATCGTCTGGATAGTCAGAGGCTTTTTCCCAGGGATGAAATGGCTAACACGAGAGGGCACAGTTTTAAGGTGCTTGGAAATAGGTTCAGTGGGGATGACAGGGGTAAGATTTTAATGCAGAGAGTGGTGAGTGCATGGAATGGGCTGCCAGCAATGGTGGTGGAGGCGGATACAATAGGGTCTTTTAAGAGACTCCTGGATAGGTATACAGAGCTTAGAAAAATAGAGGGCTACGGGTAACCCTAGGTAATTTCTAAAGTAAGTACATGTTCGGCACAGCATTGTGGGCTGAAGGGCCTGTATTGTCCTGTACGTTTTCTATGTTTCTAAAGAAATGTGAGTTGATGGTTTAGTTGGCCACAGTAAGTTGCCCTTAGTGTGTAGGTGAGTGAAAGAACCGAGGAAGCTGATGAAAATGTGGGCAATTAATGTAGGATTCATGCAGGTGCATGGCTGATGGTCAGTGTAGACTTGATGGGCAAGGGGCCTGTTTCTGCACTGAACCACTTCAAGTCTATCCAGTTGCTACTATAGCTGTTCTTTCTGCCTCAAATGGTGATAGTCAGTTTATCACATTACTTCACAGACATTCTCCAGGTCTTGGTTGAAGGTAAGACTGCAATTAATCCTAAATCTAAGAGAATGTAGACAATTAATATGAGCGATACTTCTGTCACAGGCAGGAAGTTGAGCTTGACACTGCTTGGATGGAAAGTCAAGCAATCAGTCATTGTTAGGTTAGGGTTAAACCCCCAGAACTCCAAGTATTCCAACTTGATCCTGAATCCCACATTGAACGACATTTCCATTTTGCTGAAAGAATTGCTCATAGCAAATGTTTAGCTGGTGCTTTGTACACTGTCAGCTAATTATAGATTACCAGAAGCAATGGTTGTCTGGGAACCTACATGGAAACCTCCCTATTAAGTGATGGCTTCAATTGCGTTTGAGGCAATCCACTCTCACATACTAATGCTTCCGCACTGGAAGTCAGAGGTCAATCATTGACTTTCTGTCACAGCAGTAATTAAGGAAAAAAGCTACAGTCAAACTAATTGGCTGTTAGGCACATCAGTTTAGAATTTGGTTTAATTAATCAGTATAAATAATATATTAAAGTGGGATTTTTGTGCCATGAAGTTGAGACATTAGATAATTTTGATTACAACTTTTTAATTAAGAGGGGCAGACAGTACTCCAGACTCTGATACAGATGGCAGTGCTACTGACATGAACAGAGAACATAACTTGATATGTTTCAGTTCTCGACCTTTGTACTGGGGCTGCCTTTAGGTGCACTGGTAAAATTCACAATCTTGTTCATTCAGTTTCAGACCAAACAGTGGTTTCTGCACTCTATGGGAAGAAAGCCAAGTTTAAGTGATGGGCGTGCCTATCAAAGCCTCATTCATAGGGGAAAGCAGCCTGATAAGTCAATACTGTCCTAGACTACTGTAAACTTCTCTGTCTGAGGTATTGGATTACTGTGGTTTCCATAGCACCAACGTTGAGTAGTTATTTCTATAACTTGAAACCCACTATTAGCCTGCAGAGAGGAGCTTCTGCAGCTTCTGAGTATGAACACCTCTTTTCCATTTTAGGAATGTGTTAAGTAATCCCTTTTGTTCTCGCTGTGTGTGAGGAAAGTTTAGAGGAAGGTTAAAAGGAACATGAGGAGTGGAGACTCGGAACAAGAGGAGTGCAGGAACAGAAGCACAGCCCGTAACTGGAGGGTGGGAAGTGAAGCCCCATTGAATTTAATATAAACAAAGAAGCAAGGAATTATAGAAAGTTTCTTCAATGTGTTGGCAAAACAATGAGTAATCTAATATTCATACCATTAAGAGTATTTCCATAGCCTCTTATGACATACAAAGGTGCAAAGGACTTAGGCACATATTGTATATACAGCTAAGACTTTTGCAATACTTTTGGATAGTATTGTATTTGTCAATGTGCCGTGGAGAGAGACTTTGCAAATCTGGTGGGAGCAAAGGATGTTGGGAATGGTAAGGGTGAAGTGCGACAAGAGGGTTGGGGGACAGGTGGCAGAGAAGGAGTGCCGGGGTGGGGGAAGGTGGCATGGGTACAGGCACACCCATCCCTGAGACACCAGGCAAGATCATTTGATTCCAAACAATTGGCTTATTGATCATAACAGAATGTCTCTGGTGCTTCCTACTCCCTCCCCTTCCCTTTTTCCAACCATGATTCCCCTGTCCCTAACCCCTTCCCACTCTCAGTCCACAAGAGAGACCTGGATCAGTCAGGTTTATCGCTCACATATGTTAGGAATTTTTTTAAGATAGTAGTATAGTGCAATACATAAAATTACTACAGCACTGTGCAAAAGTCTCAAGTACCCTAGCTATATATATTTATATATATATGTGCCTAAGACTTTTGCACAGTACTGTAGAAGTTCCAGCTGCATTGGCATATTAGCTTGAATAATTTGCAACAATTATGTCCATCCCTTTGAATGTAAATATTTCTAATGTTGACATTGTTTAAAGAATATTCAACATTTTTTCAAACTGAAGTGGCTAACTTCATGTTTCTGTGTTGTATACCTATTAAGACAGGTACCCATCCGCACCAGCTTCCAAGGCTTAGATGCTCTAACTCCCCGGAGTATGGATAGCTGGCATGGTCCCTTTAAAGAATCAGAACAGTCCTGCTAATTGGCAATCATGCTTTGGGTACTAAGGATTGAGCATTTAAGGAGCACCTGATGTGAGGGTCAGTGCTCAAGTGTAAGCCTACTTGTGATTTTGTCTACTGTTTGTTTTGTGCTCAGATTCTCGATCCAGTTTGATACAATGCCTGGATCCTTGCTTCTGATACTTCACCATTTGGGTCCAAACCATCCTCGTCAATGACTCTTGTCACAGTACGATTGAGCCAACATGGACCCACTGGGGTATCATGGCCTTTCGACAGATGTGACCAGCCACAGCCAGAAAATTTCAAGACAGAGCCTGGAGATTCACGACCTCTAAGTCACCATGTCCCAACTACTGCAGGAGGGCAGCCAAAGTAGATCGGGTTGAGGCTGTCAGTCGCTCTGTGGAGCCAGTCCATTTTCCGACCTCAGGGAGATTTGATGGTGACCTGGGTTCATGCTGCAGCTTCCTTCTCCAATGCTCATTAGAGTTTGAACTCCAGCCTCCTAGTTCCCTTTGGAGCATGAGAAGGGGGCTTTCATTATCTCTCTTCTGACTGGAAGAGCCCTGTCCTGGGCCACCGTGCATTGGGAACGCAGGTCAGAGATTTGCTTGGACTTGGAGGAATTCATGGAGGAAGGTGGTCCATCACTCCTTTGGTGCCAGCCAAGCCTCACACCGCCTGATGAAAATTCGACAGGGTGGAAGGTCGGCGGCTGACTATGCAATTGAATTTTGGTCCTTGGCCCAAGAGAGTGGCTGGAATGGGGAGACCTTGAACACGATGTAATGCCATGGACTCCGAAATGAACTGAAGGTTGCCTTTGCCTTGGGAGAACCAGCCGAGCACTTGACCAATCCATTTGTCTCGAAAATCGTCTGGCAGAGTGTAAGTGGGACGACATCAATAGAAGGAAGAGGGCTAGTCCGAGCCCTATTGTACTTTCATCCTCCGATCTCGGACCATGACTGGCCTGCTTCCTGCTGAGCCCATGCAAATTGACCACTTAACAATTCTGGCAATGAAAGGATCCCGTGTCGTAGTCAAGGTTGCTGCCATTACTGCAGGGAAACAGGTCACCTGTGGACCGAATGTTGGAAGAACTGTTCCAACCGTCTGGTGTCAGGGGGGCGGTGACAGTAGCAGCCACCACCCTCAACCTCACAGATTTTGGTGTCATGCTGAGGGCAGAGATCTCTTGGGGTATGAACTGACGAGAGATGCATGCTCTTCTAGACTCTGGAGCAGTGGGAAATCTCCTGGACTCGGAGACTGCCCGTCGGCTCAACATACCTCTGCAGGTGTTGAGTCAGCCCATGACGGCAACTGTCTTGGATGGCTGTCTGCTTGGTTCCGGGCAGATCCGGCAGCAGATATTGGTCTTGCGGATGAGAAGAGGACAATAGTTTCCATATCATTGGATCTCCTCACATACCCATGATTTTCAGACACCCTTTGGGTGTCCCCTTCCATAAAATGGAAGGAAGGCAAGATCATTGTATGGTCCAGTCACTGCAAGAAGGTATGTTTTTGGCTTGATGCTTCGACCCTCTAGACTCTCCCAAGAGCAGCACCAGCGAGGAGGCAGACCTGCTCAGGGTGACCTGAAGCCTTCAGGAAACCCAATCCTACCTTCAAGGGAAGACAAACCGGCTCCAGCCAATAGGCCCCATGTGAGTTCTGACTCAGTTCAGTCAGGGGTGCGCTGGAACTAGATCTCTAGTTCAGGAGCAAACCATGGAGGTGTCCAAGATGTATGGAACTCTAGCTGCTAAGCCAGAGGGCTCCAGTTGCCAGGTCCTGTCTAAGGGGAAGGCTCCAGAACGGAGACTCTTTGGGCCTAGTCCCAGGAGCACAAGGGCCATTTGTTGCACCTCGCTGCTGATGTCTGAGGAGAGGATTTGGACAGTGATTTGGCTTCTTTGTTCACTAAAGAGACTCTTCTGAACCTGTCAGGGAGAGTCTAGGTTCTGCCAAAGCACCCTTGCTACCGACGCTCAGAAGCCATCCGTGGAAGAAGGTTCGGGGGTACCCAAGACGCAGGCAGTCGGAGATTGGCCATCACCATCCAGCTTGAAGCAGGTCCAATGATTCCTGGGATTTGTCAACTTTTATTGAAAGTTTATCAGAAACTTCAGCTCAGTGGCAGCTCTGCTGATGGCACGAACCAAGAGACCCATGGACTCTTTTGATTGGACTACCAAGGCAGAGGCTGCTTTCACAGAGCTCAAGCAGGGTTCGTGATGGCTCCCATTTCTGGTTGCACTTAACCTGGACCCTCCTTATATTGTGGAAGTGGATGCCTTGGTTGTTGGAGTGGGTACAATGTTGTACCCTCCCATCCTGCGCACGGACTGTTTGATCTGCTTCTGTCTGGTAGGCGCTTCAGATCCCTCCAGACTAAGACTAATAGGCACTGGAGAAGTTTTTTCCCTACTGCGGTCACTTTGCTGAACAGTTAACTGCCGGTTAACTGTCGGCTAATTATTACTTGGATTGCACTACCTGTATGTATAATCTATATTCTCATTTATATTTATCATTATTATTGTTATGAGCAGAGAGACAACATCTGCCGGAAGTAAATTCCTTGTATGTGCATAGGTACTTGGCGATTAAAGTCTGATTCTGATTCTGATTCTGATTCTGATTCTCAATGGACACCTTCAGACAATAAACTGAACACGTTTGCATTCTTCTCCAGGGGTTATACCTGGCAGAGGTGAGTTATGACATTGGGAATAGAGAGCTGCTTGCGGTCAAGTTTGCTCTGCAGGAATGGCGTACTGGATCGAGAGGGCCAAGACACCTTTTATCGTATGGATATACCACAAGAACTTGACTTGTATTCAGGAGGCCAGGTGGTCTCTTTTCTTTAACCGTTTTAATTTCATCTTCACCTGTTGACCGGGATCTAAGAACCTGAAGCCAGATGCCTTGTCCTGTCAGTTCGATGAATGAGAAAATCAGCCAACCACCATTTTGCCCCAAGCCAAAGTGATAGTGTCAATTTGTTGGGGGATTGACACTCTTGTTTGTATGGCCCAGATGCATGGGAAGATCCCTCAGAATGGCCCTTCATTCCTAGTCCCATCTGGTCTCAGGTTTTTAAATGGGGACATGCAAGAACATTGACATCTCAGCCAGAGATTGCCAGGAGCCTCGAGTTCATTAAGAGAAGATATTGGTGGCCTGGAATGATGAGTGAGGTCTGTCAATATGTGCTGGCATCCAGAACAAGAAGCCCTGTAACCAACCTCAAGGGCTCCTTCACCCCCTGCCTGTTCCAGAAAGACCACGGGCTCACATCTCCATGGAATTTGTCAAGGGTCTTCCCCTTTCCAAGAGGAAGACCGTTATCATGGTAATTGTAGATCATTTAATGAAGGCCTGCAACGTCATCACCTTGGTCATTTGTGGCAGAGATGGCCGAGATTGTTCTGCAGCATGTCTTCGGGATCCATGGTTTACCGGTGGACATTGTGTTGCATCACCGTCTGCAATTCACATCAGGTTTCTGGAGGGTATTTTGCAAACTGATTGGGGCAACAGTGGGTCTTTCCTCTGGGTTTCACCCACAGTCTAAAGGCCAGACTGAGAAGGTGAACCAAGATATGGAATGTACCCTAAGATGCCTGGCCTCTGAAAGATCAAACCAGTTTAGTGACTATTTGATGTGGGCAGAGGTCACCCAGAGTACTTTAAGGCATTTAGCGCATGAGATGTCTTCTTTTGAATGCCAATTTGGGTATTCTCTGCCACTCTTCCCTGAGCAAGAGGTAGAGGTTGGGGTTCCTGTGGCTGAAGATCTCATCCAATGCTGTAAGGAAAGATGAACTAGGGCAAGGGAGATGTTGTTAGCCTTTACTTCAGCCTTATGGGTAGAAGCTAACTGCAAGAGAGGACCGGGACCAGTTTTGCAGCTTGGGAAACAGGTCTGACTGTCAACTCAGGATTTGTCTCTGAGTGGAGTCCAGGAAACTGGGTCCCCAGTTCATTTGACCCTTTGGATTCTCTGGAAAGTAAACCTGGTGGCCTACACCTTGCAGTTCCCCAAGACCCTCAAGTTCAATCCCACTTTCCACGTTTTCAACTTAAAGCCTGAGAACACCAACCTGTTAGCCCCACCAACACCCAGGTTTGTTGATGAGGGAACAGGTTTTCACTGTGAGAAGAATTTTGGACTCACCTACTGTTCTAGGTGTTTGGCAATATCTTGTGGACTGGGAAGGATTCAGACTGGTGATGTGCCTGAAAGTCATCTGGGATCCGGCTCTCATCCATGACTACAATCATTGTCTCTCCGAGCAGCCAGGGTCGTCAAGAGTCAGCCATGGGAGAGGGGGTCCTGTTATAACATGCACCCATCCGCACCAGCTTCTGAGATTTAGATGCTCTAACACCCCGGAGTATGGATAGCTGCTGTGCCACCTTTAAAGATTCAGCATAGCGCCACTAATTGGCAGTCATGTTTTGGGTGTCAAGGAGTGAACACTTAAGGAGCATCTGAATTGAGGTTTGGTGTTCAATCATAAGTCTTTCCAGTGATTTTTGTCCAATGTTTGTGTTGTGCTCAGTTCTTATCCAGTTTGATATCATGTCCTGACCCTTGCTTCGAATATTCCAGCATTTGGGTCCAAACATCCTTGTCAAGGACTCTCATCACAACACCCCCGCCTATCTGCTCACTTAGCTGGTCCACATCCCTCCATCGCCTTTCGTATTCCCACCATTTTGTGTCATCAGCAAACTTTGGAAAGTTACTCTTCATCCACATATTGATTGTGAATTGTTGGGGCCCAGGAAATGACCGTTATGATATCTCTGCAGTCAAGCCTACCAACCTGAGAAGGATCCACAGTTCCTGCGCTTTAGAAAATAAATTTTTTCTACCTGTTAATCAACTGTTAGTCTGTGCTGGGGAAGGATGCAAGAAGGGGAACTGGAAACACTAGAAAATAAACTGTGTCCTGCAGTGGACAGGACCTATCTCTTCTAAATTAAAGGGCCATAATTATACAATTGAGACTCATCAAAGTGAGGAGAAAAGACAATGAGGAGCAGAGAAGTTGCAGAGGCATGTAAAAATCACAGAGTTGTAATAATGGGGATGTCAAATATCCAAATGTAGACTGGAACAGCAATAACAAATAATAATAAAAAGTGAGTGGAGGTTTTTCACAATGTTCTGGAGCTTTTTGGTGGTCTTTGTTTCCTTGAAGGGTGTTTCTATGCTCAACAACTCTTTGAATATTGCCTGAATGAATGGAACTTGAGCAGCTTTCAGTAAGCTTGCCATCATTCGGGATAAAGTAGTTCAATTAACTGGCGTCTCATCCATCACCCTAATCATTCATTCCCTCCCCCAATATTTACTTGGGTGCAGTAGGTGGCATCTACAAAATACTCTGCAGCTAATAGTCCTGGCTACCCCAAAACCCCGAATTACACTCCAGGCTCATGTCATGAACTACTGAGGGCATTAGGTACATGGCAACACCAGCACCTACAAATTGTTCTCCAAATCATATACTATCTCTAGAGAGTCACAGAATCACTGAGTTATAAGACCTTAAGACATAGGAACAGAATTAGGCCATTCATACCATTGAGTCTGCTCTGCCATTGTATCATGGCTGATTTATTCCTTCTCAATCCCATTTTCCTGCCATCTCCCCATAACCTTTGACATCCTTATTAATCAAGAACATATCAACCTCTGCTTTAAATGTACGCATGATTTGTCCTCAACATCCATCTGTGACAATTAATTCCACAGATTCACCACCCTGTGGCTAAAGAAATTCCTCCTCATCTCTAAGCTAAGCGGACATTTTTCTATTCTGAAGTTGTGCCCTCTGGTCCTAGACTCCTCCACTATAGGAAACATCCTCTTCATGTCCACTCTATCTAGGCCTTTCAATATTTGATAGGTTTCAATGAGATCCCTCCCCCATTGTTCTAAACTCCAGCAATTACAGGCCCAGAGCCACCAGATGCTCCTCATATGATAATCCTTTCATTCCCGGGATCATTCTCGTGAACCACCTCTGGACAGTTTCCAATGCCAACAAATCCTTTCTTAGATAAGGGGCCCTAGATGGCTCATTATATTCCAAATGTAGTCTGACAAATGCCTTTTAAAGCCTCACCATGGACACAGACTTATTGGCCCTATCTGTCCATGCTAGCCCATTGGAAAATATCTTGCCATTCTTTTATCATTGCTGGGTGTAAATCCTGGGAATAACATCACCACTGGGCTACACTCACAGAGTGAGCTCTCCACTGCTTTATCAGTGGCAGTTTAGGGATGTGCTGGCTATCAAGTGCCCAGGTACCAAGAAATGAATAAAAGAAAATTAAAATCTCAGCAGGGAAACCATAAAACTTACATACTGTGAATAAAATGAGAGTTAAAACTTAAGAAAATGTTTCCATAATGATGACCATAAAACTACCCACCAGTTCACTATTGTCCTTCAGGGAAGAAAATCTAGGTTCTTATTACTCCAGATAAACC
Organism: Hemitrygon akajei; assembly: GCF_048418815.1. Lineage (NCBI taxonomy): Eukaryota > Metazoa > Chordata > Chondrichthyes > Myliobatiformes > Dasyatidae > Hemitrygon > Hemitrygon akajei. The sequence goes on from NC_133137.1 coordinate 58,819,509, forward strand.
AACAGAGTTGACTCTCAAATTTAACTAAGTACTCAGTTTAAGGACCAGTAAGGATTTGCAAAAAGTGCAGGAGATCCAAAATCTTGATAAAAGGAATACATTAAAATAAAAAAATACACATGAGCTATTTGACCTTACAATGTAGTTGCCTTGGAAACCTGAGCCAGTCAGAGGGGTGTTGGAATGGTGATGAAGATAAATCTTTAACCTCTCCGTTATGAAGTGAAAGTTGAGGCTCTTGAGAAGAGCCATTAGTCTCCAACTAAGCATCAGAGCAAATGTGGCAGGTGAAATGAAATTAGGCCTGCATCAAGCATCATTTATTTTTTTAATGGTATGAGGATTAAAAATGTGTTAATCTAGCTAAAGGAACTCTTCTCTTCAGTCATGTATGCACTGCAAAACAAACTAATGCCTTGGTTTACAAACTGTTCCTTCCCTGCGCCATTTAGTTTCCTGTGCTAACCTTGTAAAAATGTTTGCAATGCTCACATACATCACTACAAACCCAGAAACAAGAAATTAATTCAATATCAAATTTCAGTGCAAAAGCATCCAGCGTGCGCTTTGAATGACTATTTGAAATCTATAGGTTAGTTACACATGAAAGCAAATCTTTTACATTCAAAGGCAATGATTTTCAAATTGCACTTTCCAAATATTGGAAAGGTCATTACATGGACCTGAACAAATTTATTGCTGTGCTTAATTCTCTACAATATAGAAATGAATTAAATCCTCAGTTTAACAGACCTGATTAAATAGTTGTTCCACTGCAAAAAGAAGCACCACTGCAGAAAAGCTTTAAATACCCAGTTTCTACTGTCGAGCTTTGTAAAATCCAATGGAATGAACTAACCAATTTGGAAAACTCTGGTGTATTTTAATTGGGAATTGTTGGAAATGTTAAGCAAGAAGTAATTGCAATGCTGATTTATAATAGAAGAAAGAACATTTAACCTTAACAACAGGTAAGGTACCGAAGGATTGGAGGATAGCTAATGTTGTTCAACTGTTTATATAGGCTCCAAAAATAAACCAGGGAATTATAGTTTGGTGATCCTGACATCAGTCATGAGAAAGTTATTGGAAGGCATTCTAAGGGACTGGATACATGTGTATTTGGAGAGACAGTGAGTGTTTAGGGATAATCAGCATGGTTTTGTGCGTGGTAGGTTATGTCTAGCCAATCTCATACAGTTTTTTAGGAAGTTCTCTGGAAAGTTGATGAAGGCAAGGCAGTGGTTGTTGCTACATGGACTTTAGCAAGACATTTGACAAGGTCCCACATGGAATATTTGTCAAGAAGGTTCAGTTGCTTGGCATTTAAGGTGAGGAAATGAATAGGATTAGACATTGGCTTTGTGGGAGAGGCCAGAGAATGATAGAACATGGTTGCCTCTCAGATTGGAGGCCCGTGACTAGTGGAATGCGGCAGGAATTGTTTCTGCGTCCACTACTGTTAATCATCTATATCAATGATCTGGATGATAATGTGCTTAATGAGATCAGCAAATATGCGGATGGCACCAAGATTGGGAGTGTAGCAGACAGCAAATAAGTCTATCAGAACTCGAAGTGGGATCGGAACGAATGTGAGATGATGCACTTCGGTAGGTCCAGCCAGGGTAGGTCATACACAGTGAACGGTAGGGCACAGAGGAATGCCATAGAACAAAGGGATCTGGGAATACCGATCCATAATTCATTGAAAGTGGCCACAGGGGTAGATAGGTTGTAAAGGAAGTATTGAGTACAGGAGTTGGGATCTTTAGTTGAAGTTAGGTATGTGCAAAAGAGCTTTGACCAACGGCCAATCCAGACATCAAAAGCTTGAGAGGAAGGGCCTTCAATCAGGTTCACTGCCCAAGTACAAAAGGCTGCAGTGGCTCGTTAAGGTGAAAAAGTCTTTTGCCAGCGACCAATTGGCATTTGTTATTGATTAGCAAGAGCAAATTAAAGGATGTTAGAGGCAAGAGCAGCAGCCATCTAAGTAGACAGTCAGAGTGGTGATCTTGAGGTTTTAGTTCTTCGAGGCTTCAGCAAAGAGAGGGTCCAATCAGAGAAAGCCAAGGAAAGAAGAGCTAAAGGTCATTTTCCCCTTCCCTTCTTTATATCTGCTCAGCTAGGATAGTAGAGATGCCAGGCAGGACAGTTGAATGCTCCTCTTGTTGGATGTGGGAAGACAGGGAGACGTCCAGTGTCCCTGATGATCACAATTGCATGAAGTTCATCCAGCTGCAGCTTCTAACAGTGTTAAGGAGTTAGAGCTGGAACTGGACAAACTCTGGATCAGTCGGGACTCTGAAGGGATGGTGGATAGGCCATATCAAGAGATAGTTACACCCAAGGTGCAGGACACAGGAAACTGGGTGACAGTCAGGAAGGAGAAAGGGGTTAAGGAGCCAGAGCAGAGTATCCCTGTGGCCATTCCCTTCAACAACAGGTATATCACTATGGATACTGTTGAGAGGAGGAGGAGAGGAGGGGTAACCTAACAGGGTCAACGTAGTTGGGTCTTGTGGTGAACTACATATACCTGTCTGGACACGCCCCCCCCCCCCCCTGCTGACCACTGACCGTGGCTCCTCCCACAGACCCCGGTATAAAGGCGAATGAGGCCTGAGCCTTGCCCTCAGTCTCCAGGATGTAGTATGGTGGTCAACTACTGCTTGTTCTTTCTTCCAGTCAATAAAAGCTGATATTTCGCCTCACGTCTCAGAGAGTTATTGATGGTGCATCAGGTCTCTGGCACCAAAGGGGGAAGAAGAGGCATGCTGTGGTGATAGGGGATTTGTTAGGGGAATGGACAGGAGGTTCTGTGGGTGAGAACGAGATTCACCAGTGGTATGTTGCCTCCTGGGTACCAGGATATCTCAGATCATGTTCTTAGCATTCTTAAGTGTGAGGGTGAACAGCCATAAGTTCTGGTCCATGTAAGTACCAATGACATGGGTAGGATTGACAAGGAGTTCAGGGAGTTAGATGCAGTTAAAGGACAGAACCTTCAGGGTTATGATCTTAGAGTTGCTACCTGTGCCCCATGCTAGTGAGGCCAGAACTAGGAAGATTATACAGTTTAATATGTGGCTAAGGAGTTGGTGTAGGAGGGAGGGCATAAGATTTTTGGATCATTGACTCTCTTCCAGAGAAGGTGGGACCTATACAAAAGGGTGGCTTGCACCTGAACTGGAGGGGAACCAATATTCTATTGGGAAGGTTTGTTAATGCTGCAGGTGGGTTTCAAACTGCAGCTATGTGAAGTTACCATAACTAGATAGAAGGATCTTGGGAAACTGAAAAGTCTGAAGGTAGATAAGTCACCTGGACCAGATGATGTACACTCCAGGGTTCTGAAAGAGGTGGCTGAAGACATTATGGAGGCATTAGTAATGATCTTTGAAGAATTACTGAATTCTGGAATGGCCCCAGAAGACTGGAGAATTGCAAATGTCACTCTGCTCTTCAAAAAGGGATGGAGGCAGAGGAAAAGAAATTATAGGCCAGTTAGCCTGACCTCAGTTGTTGGGAAGATGTTGGAGTGAATTGTTAAGGATGAGGTGTCAGGGTTTTTGGAGACACATGGTAAAATAGGCCATAGTCAACATGGTTTCCTCAAGGGAAAGTCTAGCCTGACAGATCTGTTGGAATTTTTTGAAGAAATAACAAGCAGGATAGACAAAGAAGAATTAGTTGATGTGGTGTATTTGGATTTTCAGAAGGCCTTTGACATAGTGCCACACATGAGACTGCTTAACAAGTTATGAGCCCAGGCTATGCCAGGAAATGTTCTAGCTTGGTAAAGCAGTGGCTGATTGGCAGGAGGTGAAAAGTGGAAATAAAGGGAGCCTTTTCTGGTTGGCTCCAGTGACTAGTGATGTTCCACTGGCGTCTGTGTTGGGATCGTTTTTTTTAAAGCTATATGTCAATGATTTGGATGATGGAATTGATGGCTTTTTTGCAAAGTTTGCTGACAATATGAAAATAAGTGGAGGGGCAGGTTGTTTTGAGAAAGTAGAGTGGCTAAAGAAGGATTTGACAGATTAGGAGAAAGGGCAAATAAATGGCAGAAGGAGTACAGTGTCAGGATCATGCATAATGGTAGAAGAAATGAAAGGGTTGACTATTCTCCAAATCAAGAGAAAATACAAAAAACTGAGGGGCAAAGTGACTTGGGAGTCCTTGTGCAGGATTCCCTAAAGGTTAATTTGCAGATTGAATCTGTGGTGTGGAAGGCAAAATGTGATGTTAGCATTCATTTCAAGAGGACTAGAATATAAAAGCAAGGATGTAATGTTGAGACTTTATAAGGCACTGGTGAGGCCTCACTTGGAAATTGTGAGCCGTTTTGGGCCCCTTATCTTAGAAAGGATGTGCTGAAACTGGAAAGGGTTCAAAGGAGGCTGATGAAAATGATTCCAAGATTGAATGGTTTGTCATATGAAAAGTGTTTGATGGCTCTGGGACTGTATTCACTAGATTTCTGAAGAATAAAGGGCACCTCATTGAAATCTATCGAATGGTGTAATTGATTTACTTGTTTATTTATTATTATTATTATTTATTTTCTCTTCTCTGCTAGATTATGTATTGCATTGAAGTGCTGCTGCTAAGTTCACAAATATCACGTCACATGCTGCTAATAGTAAACCTGATTCTGATTCTGATGCTGAAGGTTGAATAGGTTTGGAGTTTATTCCTTAGAATGTAGAAGATTGTTGGGGAGGGAGATTTGATAGAAGTATAGAAGATTATAAGGGGTATAGATAGATAGGGTAAAAGCAACCACTGAGGTTGGGTGGGACTACAACTAGTGGTCATGGGTTAAGGGTGAAAGGTGAAAAGTTTAAGGGATACATGAGGAGAAACTTCTTCACTCAGAAGGTTGTGAGAGTGTGGGACAATCTGACAGCACAAGTGGTGCGTGTGAGCTCCATTTCGACGTTTAACAGGAGTTTGGATAGATACCTTGATAGTAAAAGGATGGCTGGCTATGGTCCGGGTGCAGGTCAATAGGAAGAGGCAGTTTAAATGGTTTAGTATTGACTAGATAGGCTGAAGGGCCTGTTGTTGAGCTGTACTTTTGTATGACTGGGACTCTAACCTGCACCAGATAAGAAACATGGGACAGTGGGATGGGGAAGAATTAGGGTATTCTACAATAATGTGTATATTATTTACACACACACACACACACACACACACACACACACACACACACACACACACACACACACACACACACACACACACACACACACACACACACACACACATCTATAAATACATTGAAGCAAAAATTGTGAGGTATGTGTACATGGGTTAATTGTCCATTTTGAAATCTGATGATGGATGGGGGGGAAGAAACTGTTCCTAAAATGCTTCAGGCTCCTGTACCTCCTCCCTGTTGGTAGAAATGAGAAGAGGGCATTTCCTGGGCAATGAGGATACTTAATGATGGATGATGGCTTTTTGAGGCATCACCTTTTGCAGATAACCTTGATGCTGGGGAGGCTAGTACTCATGGTGGAGTTGGCTGAGTTTACAACACTCTGCAACTTTTTTCTGATCCTGTGCAGTGGCAGACTGTAGTTGGAATACTGTGTACACCTTTGGAATCCTTACCTCAATAAGGTGATCTACTTGTATGAAGATTGATAACTGGGATGGCCGGTTTGTTGTGGGAAGGAAGAACGAGTAGTCTGGAATTTTAAAGAATGAGATAATTTCAGTGAAACTTAAAATTCTTGCAAGGCTCAAAAGGCTGGATGAAGGGATAAAGGGAGGTTTCTGTGCCAGAGGAGAGTTAAGGTATAGGCCAGTGGTCCCCAACCACCGGGCCAGGCCCGATACTGGTCAACGGCCCAGTGGTTGGGGACCACTGCTATAGGCTATTTAGGACTAAGATGAGAAACTTCTTTATTCGTTGAATCTTTGAGATTCTCCACCCTGGTGGTCTGTGAAAGATGCCATTGAATGCATTCAAAACAGGGATTGATAAGTTTCTGAATATTATGGATATCAAGGGATTTGGGGATACTGCAGGAAAATTTTGCTGGAAAATCCTACAAAAAATAATGGAAACAGCCTAGTCCACCAGAGAGAAAGCCCTCACTACCACTGTGCACATCTACATGGAGCATTGTTGAAGGAAAGCAGCATCCATCATCAGAGACCCCCACCACCCAGGTCATGCTCTCTTCTTGCTGCTGCCATTAGGAAGAAGGTACAGAAGGACCAGGACTCACACCACCAGGTTCAGGAACAGTTATTTCACCTCCAGCATTGGTTCTTGAACCAAAGGTGGTAACTTTACTCAACCTCACATGCCCCATCAATGAAATGTTTCCACAACCTATGGACTCACTTTCAAGGACTCTTCAATTCATGCTCTCAATATTTTTTGCTTATTTATATATTATCATCATTATTTTCTTTTTGTATTTGCACACTGGTTGTCTGCCTGGTTGGCTGAGGTCTTTCATTGATTCTGTTATGGTTATTGGATTTACTGAGTATGCCTGCAAGAAAGTTAATCTTAGGGTTGTATGTGGTGACATACAGTATATGTTTGTGGATGATATATTTACTTTGAACATTTGAACTTCTGAACTTGTCTGGTCAGAACTGAAGAAACTACCTGCAAGTTTGGGCACCATGTTTTTGGTTTTACGATATGATCACCTTTAACCATGGCAGCTGACGTCTACCACTAAAAATAATAGCAAGTGAGCACCCACCAGAAACGTCCATGTAAATATTCAGCTTGAGAAGGAGTTGCTGGCCTATAGCACTTACAGGAAATCAGGATCAAAAGTCAAAATTCAACTTTATTTATCACGTGTACTTCGAAACATACAGTGAAAAGCGTTATTTGCATTAACAACCAACACACCCAAGGGTGCGCTGGGGGCACCCAACAAGTGTCACCACACATTCTGGTGCCATCTAAATGTAGGCCCCTCTACGTCACTCTTAATTTACTGATAAGTCTCCATTGGCTTTCTGTGTTCATTGCTCAAATCTAACTCAGATCTGAGAAATCAACATGTTCCTTTGTTTTGCCAAATGCTAATCTCTTATTTTAACTCATGTCCGGGACACAAGCAAGAACACTTCCAGTACTGAGGTTTGCTGGACACTGCCAGGATCCTGACTCCCAATGGATCCTACCAAACTCCTGCAGGTCCTCCAAAAGCCTCAACTCCTTTGGATTTGTTGATTGCCATTTCATTACAACAGAATTATTTTCTTTGAAAGATGTACCATAGAGTGAAGAAGTAACATTTTCAAATGGAAACCACCTGGTAGATGGGATGAGGGGAAGAAAGATACACTCTCACTGTTAGATTGTTGGGGAAGGAATGTAATAGCACTGTCAGGATCCAGAGAAGGTTTTCCATGTTGTTGTTATAGTCGTACGGCATAGAAGATTTATATTTAAACTTATTTATCACATTACAGCAGGAACACACAGTGAAATGTGTCATTTGCACTAACAAGCAATATATCCAAGGATGTGCTAGGAGCAGCCCACAGGTGTCACCACACATTCCAAAGCCAATCACACTTTTTGGTGCCAAACAGAAACAGGCCCTTTGGACATGCAGGTCCACACACAATACACTCAACCCATTCTATTCTTCCTGCTTCACCCCCCCCCCCCCCAGATTGTCCCAATTAACCCACCAAACTGCATGTCTTTTGAAATGTGGGATGAAACCAAGCAGCCAAGGGAAACCCACAAGATCACCAATGGCAATGTGAGAGCAGGATTAAAGCTGAATTTATGAACTAATGAGTCAGAAGCTACTGTGCTGTTTTCATGGCTAGAGAATTAGAGTAATAAGGAGAGAACTTTAAGGCACTTAAGGCACTTCCGACACTTCACCTGTGAGTCAGCTGGTGTGGTATACTGCGTCTGGTGCTCCCGGTGTGGCCTTTTATATATTGGTGAGACCCGATGCAGACTGGGAAACTGTTTCGCTGAACAACTACGCTCGGTCCGCCAGAGAAAGCAGGATCTCCCCGTGGCAACACATTTTAATTCCACGTCCCATTCCCATTCTGATATGTCTATCCATGGCCTCCTCTACTGTCAAGATGAATCCACACTCAGGTTGGAGGAACAACACCTTATATACTGGCTGGGTAGCCTCCAACCTGATGGCATGAACATTGACTTCTCTAACTTCGGTTAATGCCCCTCCTCCCCTTCTTACGCCATCCCTGATATATTTAGTTGTTTGTTTTTTTTCTCTGTGGTGAACTACATATACCTGTCTGGACTGCTCCTGTGGCTCCTCCCACAGACCCCTGCTGACTGCTTCTGTGGCTCCTCCCACAGACCCCTGTATAAAGGCGATTGAGGCCTGATGCCCGGCCTCATTCTCCAGGATGTAGTGTTGTTCATTCTTCCAGTCAATAAAAGCCGATATCTCGCTTCTTACGTCTCAGAGTGAGTTATTGATGGTGCATCATTCTCTCTCTCTGCCCATCACCCTGCCTGTTCTCCATCTCCCTCTGGTGCTCCCCCCCCCTGCCCCTTTCTTTCTCCCGAGGCCTCCCATCCCATGATCCTTTCCCTTCTCCAGCTCTGTATCACTTTCGCCAATCACCTTTCCAGCTCTTAGCTTCATCCCACCCCCTCCGGTCTTCTCCTATCATTTCGCATTTCCCCCTCCCCCCACTACTTTCAAATCTCTTAGTATTTCTCCTTTCAGTTAGTCCTGATGAAGGGTCTCGGCCCGAAACGTCAACAGTGCTTCTTCCTATAGATGCTGCCTGGCCTGCTGTGTTCCACCAGCATTTTGTGTGTGTTGTTTGAATTTCCAGCATCTGCAGATTTCCTCCTGTTTGTGTGAGAACTTTAAGGGTTGCTTACTTTGAAATGTAGGACTCTGAGAGGAGATTTAATTGAAGTGTATAAACTATTAGAAGTCTAGAAAAGAGAAATGGAAAGGACTTATTTTCCTTTGTATAGGGGTTAGTAACCAGGGGTTGGCCAATAAAGTTAGATAGATTGTGGAAGAATTAGAAGGGAGCTGAGTAAAAATATTTCACTCAATATGTACTGAGGGTCTGGAACTCACTGCCTGAAAGGATGGTGGGGGCAAAGCAATTGCTGCATTTAAAAAGTGACCCAAAGAGCTGCCAAAGAGTCACAATTTGCAGGATCCAAATCTGGGAAGGGGCATTAACACAAAATCTGTGTTTGGTCAGATTGGCTATAATGGGCCAAATGTTCTCTTTCTTTGTGATAAATGTCCCTGATTCTATGATGTGAATTTGAGCAGAGCTCACTGTTAGGACAGAGATGGGTATGAGGGCTTTGTTAGTATTAGGATGGGCATAATGTAGGGATATTCACTGTTGGGCCAAGGAGAAAGGTCTGACTGAGGGGCAGTTCTATGTTGATGGGGAGGAAAATGGGCTATTCCCTTTAAGGAAAGGCTGAAATGCTGAACACCAACAAAGCAACAGTTAAGGAGATGCCTGATTATCAAATGCAACACACACAAAATGCTGGAGGAACTCAGCAGGTCAGGCAGCATCTATGAAAATGAATAAGCATTTGATATTTCGGGCTGAGACACTTCTTTGGGACTGAGAAGGAAGGGAAAAGATACCAGAGTATAAAGGTGGGGGGAGGAGAAGGAGGTGATGCACCATCAATAACTCTCGGAGACTGGAAGTGAACGATAGGCTTTTATTAACAGCTAAAGGGAGCACGGCATCTTGAAGACTGAGGGAGGAGCAGTGCCCCAATCGCCTTTATACAGGGGTCTGTGGGAGGAGCCACAGGAGCAGTCAGCAGAGGGGCATGTCCAGACAGGTATACATAGTTTACCACAGGAGGCTAGCTGGAAGGTGATAGGTGAAGCCAGGTAGGTGGGAAGGGTCTAGGGCTGGAGAAGCAGGAATCTGATAGGAGTCCTTCTCAGTCCTGCAGAAGAGTCCTGGCCTGAAATGTCGGTTGTTTATTCATTTCCATAGGTGTTGCCTGACTTGCTAAATTCCTTCAGCATTTTGTATGTGTTGCTTTAAGCTTCCAGCATCTGCAGACTTTCTCATGTTTATGTCTGATTATCATTCCTTCCATACCTTGGTAACTCTGATGCAGGAAAGCAGCAGTGAAGCTGATGGTTGAGCTCAACAAACTGATTGTAACTTCTTTCAATGAAGGTTGCCTCACACTCTTCCTCTCGTTCCACTTGAATCTTGTAAAACTGAAATGAGATCAGATGCATAAATCACTGGGCATGCAGGAAAATCAAATAGATTATTCCTGGAAAATTTCTGGCTGAATAATTGTGTGGCAGGAACCTGGCACTACAGTTTCCAAGATCTCAACACAGATTCTCATTACTGAGCATATAGCATTTGACAAGCAGCACTCTTGAGCTATTTAAAGGTTGATAAAATGCATCTTTCCAGGCCTCCGCATCTAACGCACAGTTATCAGCTGTTCCCAGCTTGCTCTTTGCAAAATAACTGCATTTCCAGAACTTCCAGATAAAACGAAAGGAAACCAAATTTTTGAGAAGGCTGCAATGGAGCATACAGCTTCTCATCTGCAGCTCAGTCACTTACAGCATCAAATGGACAGCTAAGTCAGAAAGCTCTCAGACCTACCTGCAAGGAAAATAGGTCCTCTTATGTATCAGAGTGGTTCAATTAGAATACGCAAATATATGAGTGGAATTAATGTCTATTTCCTCCAGATGTGTTGGGTTATAATATTGACATTCTAATCAGCATTAGGTTTATCTCTATAGATATTGAAAAGAATATGGAACAAATGCAAAGAGAGCAAATATGTGATAACCATTGGACTGATCTTAACTGTTGGCAAGCCAGTCTATTCCTCTTGTATTTTTGTAACTAATAAATTTAATTGTTTGAGAAAAATGTAGAAAGCATCTACTGAAAGCATCATTTCTTCTAAGTTGCTCGCAGCCGTCTTTTGGGAATCAGTCTTCACTTCTGCGGGAGTTTAAGGATAATCTCTGAAGATTTGCAACCCCGCCTGTGGCAGCTCAAGTCTACAACTTAGTAATGAATCAGTGAGTTATGCAGATAAAAGAGCTTCCATTTTGATCAGGTGCCTAGTTCATTTCACTTTGTGAAATGACAGCTAAGGTACACTTCACTTCAGTGCTCTTGCTCAAATTCTAAACTAACAATAAACTTCCCATAAGACATAGGAACAGAATAAGGCCATTTAGTTCATTGAGCCTGATTCACCATTCAGCCATGGCTGATTTTCCTTTCAACCCCATTCTCTTGCCTTCTCTCTGTAACCTTGTAGACCCTAAATAATTAAGAACCTATCAGCCCCCACTTTAAATAAACTCATTGACGTGACGTCCACAGCCATCTGTGGCATTGATTGCAGAGATTCACCAACCTCTGGCTAAAGAAATTCCTCCTCATCTCTTTTATAAAGGAATTCCCTTCTAATGTAAGGCTACTCCCTCTGGTCCTAGACCCTCCCACTGATGGAAACATCTTTTCCACATACACACTTTTTAGGCTTTCGATATTTTTCACGAAAGATGTTTGGTTTAGCTGTAATTATATGTATGGATGAATGATAATTAAACTTGAACTTCAACTTATTTCAATGAGAACCCTCCTCCACCCCCTCCCAGCATTCTTCTAAATTCCAGCAAGTACAGGCCCGGAGCTATCAACCTGTATGCATGTTGTGTTACACTGTGAGGCAAAGAACAGAATCTTGAAACTGTGTCCCTGCACATCCAATGGCAAAAACATGCAGTTGTTAGAAAATTGATGTAAAAGCAAAAAGTGCTGGAAGTTCTCAAGTGCAGCAGCATCGACAGCGGTGATATCTTGGTTGGATGGTCTGGTGAAACTCAGTTCTTTTCTTCTTCAATGCTCTTCAGAGTATTTCCAACATTTTCCTTATTTTATCTCCACAAACCCATTTTATTTTCTAAAAGATAAACAAGCTGGAGAGAGGCTGTTCATTGTTTTTAGGCTTGATGGGCCAAATGGCCTAATTCTGCTCCTATATCTTATGGTCTTATAGATTGTGGCTGAGGGGGAAATGGATCATCCATGATGAAATGGCAGAGTAGAAGATGAGCTAAATGGCCTAATTCTACTCCTACATCTTATGGTCTCATTAAAACTCAAATTGCAAAATGTTCTTGAGGAATCTTATTAAAAAATTCTAGTTTTATTCAGTTATTGATTTACAACAGTACTCACATACTCCTTATGAGGTGCTATTTTCTTCTCAAAGCCACACACTAATGCAGTCCTTATGAGACCATCTGTCTGTAATGTGTATGTTTCTGGTGCAAAGGATAGAACTGGCTGGACATTTGCACCTGCAAATTTCTTCTGTGCCATGATGTGGGCGAAAAAATTAATTTTCACTGGTATACTTTTCAGACTTTCTTTAATGAGGCTGTAGGTGAAAAAAAAATACCATATTACTAGTCAATGTCAAAGAAAATTAAACCTGATAATGACCTGTAAATGCTACAGGAAAACCACTGCCCTCAACACAGGCTTGGAATTTACTTCCAGTCATAATGTGCTTTTTCTTTAGCTGAATTTTATATATCCTGTTTAGTGGTGTCAATGACAAATAAATATTATCCAGACAGATTGATTCCCGGACTACAAAGCGAAGTTAAGTTATTCATGGCCTTGCACGGCCATTATAAATCCTGTAAATGCTGTAGTTAAACTTGGAATCTCAATTCTCAGTCACAAGTTATTAGAAGGCTCGGACAGCCTAATTTATTGAATAATCACTACAACATTTTATTGTTTTGTTTAGAGACATGGCAGGGTAACGGGCCCTTCTGGACCAACAAGCCGAACCCGCCCAGTTACACCTATGTGACCAATTAACCCGTCCATCTTTGGAATGTGGGAGGAAACCGGAGCACCCGGAGGAAACCCACGTGGTCACAGGGAGAACGTACAAACTCCTTACAGGCAGCGGCGGGAAATCGACCCAGGTCACTGCCACTGCAATAGCATCACGCTAACCTGCCACCCTAAATGATTCATACGGTGCTTTCAGTTCAAAGTATATTTTGAACAGGAAGGAAGATGTCTGTTTTATTGGAAATGATTGGGTCCTTTATTAATAACAGCAGGACTGAGTGTGTGGGAAGGGCATTTCAGCTTCAGAAGAGTTACAAATACTTCATCACCCCTGGCTACAAATAGCAGGTTGCTCCTGAACTATAAAGCACATTGAAATGTATTGATCAGCATTTATGCAGTGATGGCAATGTAACATTTAGCCTTGAGCTGTCAGTTCATTTTCACTGTTTATTCTCAAGCAGAGGGCTCTACTAATTTCCATATTGCTGCACGTTCACTTATTGCACTTGAATCCCAATGAACCCACTTTGCTAAATCTGTCCTCTTTACACAAAATGAAGAGGGATATTGCAAAGAATGTGACCATTTGGCCCATTGTATTTCCACATCCCAATTTATACAATATCTATTACATATTCATACATATTCGTACCTAATATTACATGCATATTTCATAAATGTTATATTTAATATTAAATACTTTGACATATTTCCCTCCAAACCCTATTAAATTTTCTGAGAATTGTTGGAAAAGTCTTATTCCTTGGCCTTATTATTTTGATCAATTTATCTTCATTAAAGTCACCACAGAACTCTATTGTAATTAATTCTGCAAGTGGAAAATTATTCTTTTGAATTCATCAGAGTTGAATTTAGACACAGAGTAAGCTGGGGATAATAAAGCAGTAAATGGGACAAGAAGTTCCGGCTTCAACCTTGTGAAGTACGAGGTGGCTTGTGCATCAGAATCCATCGGCCGCAAATTATTGTAAACATACTTCAGGTCCTGGACCTCAGAGAGCTCAGGAAGTCCAGCTGACAGCATCTAAAGCAGACAAGAATGGAAGATCCATGATTACTAAATTATAGTCACCTTCATAAACACTAATTACAGACTGTGGCACTCATGTCCTCACAGCAGCTTGTGAGATGCTGGAGGTTTGACACAGTCTTCTGTTACTGGGCCTCTTTTTGTTTGGCCAGCAATCCATTATCCTTCTCATACCTTATGCTAGTCAGGGTGTGAAATCACTGGAGCGGGACATCTTGTGGCATCTACCATTACTTATAACTTTTCCTGCAGTTCGGAAGTCCAGTACTGCTTACTAATCAGCTGCTATTGCAAAGTGATAATGGTGAATCAGTCAAAGACAAAGTTAAATTAAGTTTATTATCGAAGTATGTATATGTCACCAAATTCTACCTTGAGATTCATTTCTTTCAGGCATTGACAAGAAAATAAAGAAATTCTATAGTTGTACATGCACGCTTTGTAAATAAAATTAACCTTCGAATTTTTGAAAAACCCATACATAAAAGACTAATAAACAAGTGGTGTGCAAAAGAAGACAAATGGTGCAAATAAAACAAAAATAAATTATACTGAAACATGAATTGTAGAGTCCGTGAAGGTGAATCTACAAAATGGAAAGCGATTAGGCATTTGGAGATATCCAAGCTGCAGTTTCTCACCAATGTGATGTAAAAGTGACAAAAAAAAGAGGAACAGAGGTAATAGTGTTCATGGGTGTCAAATAATGAACAGAAAGGGAAATAAAGAGAGGGGAAAAGCAGATCAGTAGACGAGAGTGACAGGAAGACAAGGAAAAATTCTTCAATGACATTTCACTAGACTGAGGTTTGTGAATCCACTGTTTAAATTATTTACATTCTGCAGTGGGTTGGATGGATGCTCTATGTGCCACGGGTGGCCCGATTTCCTTTTAATTCATTACTTAAAGAGCAAGGAATTCTCTGCCACAGGAAACAGTTGAGGCCGGTTCATTGGTTATATTTAAGAGGAAGTTAGATATGGCCCTTGTGGCTAAAGGGATCAGGTGGTATGGAGAGAAAGCAGGTACAGGGTTCTGAGTTGGATGATCAGCCATGATCATACTGAATGGCGGTGCAGGCTCGAAGGGCCGAATGGCCTACTCCTGCACCTATTTTCCATGTTTCTAACTTCTTACCAAAGGATCAGGTAAGATGTCCTTCATTTTAACAGACTCTCAGCAGCCTGGATATTTCACTATGGTAACAAGCTCAATGGAGTTGACTGGACATTCTACTTGTGACTATAGAGTGATCTTCAGTCTGTGAGTACTGGAGAGAGAGAGCAGCTTCCATCACATCCACTGAACACATATCCTGACTGGTGGCATCATGATCTGGTACGTAATTCAAATGCACAGGAATGTACGAATCTGCAGAGAGTAGATGTTGGGTAGTATCTATATGCCCCAAAAAGACCAAGTTGAGTTTATTGTTATATGCATAAGTACGTGTCTGCTCTGGGGTAATAGCAGTCCTACCTGCAGCAGCATCACAGGCACATAGTATCATATAAGCAGCAGTCACGAGTGAAGTGTAAATCAAATGCGATTTTTACAAGAAAAAACACAATTGGAACAAATAAGTCAATTTTAGTGCTTAGTGATTTCAATCATAGTGTTTCTAAACTCTTCAGATTAGGGTTGTATCGGTTGCTTCAAGGACTGAATAATTTAAGGGAAATATTTATTCTTGAACCTAATGGTGTTGGAATTCAGCCTTTGTACTTCCAGCCCAGTGGCTGCTTTGGGAAAGTGACATGGCCTGGATGATGGCAACATCTGTCATCAAAATAACCTCCTCCCTTCAGCCATTCAACCTGCACAACCCCAATCGCTACCTTTGTATGTCACACGATGAACGCGTCGCACTGCAATGGATTTTATTTGTTCTAATTGTGCTCTTTCTTATATAATTTTTAAATGAATTTTTGCTTTTCTTGTTAATGTCATGTCTCTAATTTTATGCCTGTGATGCTACTGCAAGGAAGTTTTTCACTGCATCAATGCATACAAGTACTTATGCACATAACAAGAACTCAACTTTGACTTTGACTTTGAGGTGATGAGAGAAGCCATGGGATGCTGGTGATCTGTCCACACATTCCCCAGCAATGGGCTGCAATGATCGTGTCAACTGGAATGTAGCCCTGAACGGCACGTCTCTGCAGCTCTCACCCCAGACTGTCCAAAACCAGGTCCTCAGAGGAAGTCTTTCCAATCCAAGCCATGGGATCATTCATTGCTGGCTCACAACACAGCTGTGTAATAAGTAATGCATCTCTACAACATGTACAATCTAATGGCCCTTTTTACTGCTCTTGTTCTTGGGAGCACATCCTGATCGATAATTGCAGTACCAGAGACCAGTGAAATCATTAACGACGCTGCACTTTGTTCACACAATTACTATGTTCAGCAAGTTACAAATAAATGGCTCTTCCCCACTTAGTCGGTGAAGATATTCCCCACCCTGGGGGAGGGGAAAGATGTCAGCATTCATGCTGTTGAACTCTTGAACTAAAGGGGATAATCTCACGAAACTTCATTTGCCCTGCCATTGAAATATTTCCACAACCAATGGACACACTTCCAAGGACTCTTCATCACATGTTCTCAATATTTATTTTGCTTATTTAGTTATGATTATTATTTCTTCTTTTTGTATTTTTATTGTCTTTACACTTGTATTAAACACCCCATTTGGGCAGTCTTTCATTGATTCTGGGATTATGGTTATTATTGTATAGATTTATTTATTGATAGACAGTGTGGAATAGTCTCTTCAGGACATGCAATCTCCTGATTTACTCCTAATCTGATCACGGGACAATTAACAATGACCAATTAGCCTACTGGTCAGTACGTCTTTAAACTATGGAAGGAAACTAGAGCACCCGGAGGAAATCCACATGGTCACGGGGAGAATGTATAGACTACCTAAAGGCAGTGGGGGGAATTCAACCTGGGTCACCTACACTATAAAACATTGTGCTAACCGCTACTGGTTATTTCTTCAGCGGTTTGAACGGGGCACGACTGCGCAAGTGCGTGGAGGTTGGCCAGTGAGAACAGCAGGAAGAGTTTAAATGCAAAGAAGCCTCCTGGATGGCCACATCTGCACCAGGTACGTTGAGCTGCAGTCCCTTAGGGATTGGGTTAGGGAACTGGAGATGCAGCTCAATGACCCTCATCTGGTCAGGGAGAGTGAGGAGGTGATAGAGAGGAGCTATAGGCAGATAGTCACACCGGGGCCTGGGGAGACAGACAAGTGGGTAACAGTCAGGAGAGGGAAGGACAAGAAACAGATGCTAGAGAGTACCCCAGTGGCTGTCCCCTTTAACAATAAGTACTCCTGTCTGAGTACTATTGGAGGGGACAGTCTACTTGGGGAAAGCAACAGTGGTCGCACCTCTGGCACAGAGTCTGGCCCTGTGACTCAGAAGGGTAGGGAAAGGAAGAGGATGGAAGTGGTGATAGGGGACTCTATAAGTTAAGGGGTCAGACAGGCGATTCTGTGGATGTAGGAAAGAAACGCGGATGGTAGTTCGCCTCCCAGGTGCCGGGGTCCAGGATGTTTCCTATCGCTTGAATGATATATTGAAGTGGGAAGGAGAACAGCCAGAGGTCGTGGTACATATTGGTAACAATGACATAGGTAGGAAAAGGGCGGAGGTCCTGAAAACTGATTACAGGGAGTTAGGAAGGAAGTTGAGAAGCTGGACCTCAAAGGTAGTAATCTCAGGATAATGTGTGGCTAAGGGTTTGGAGCAGTGGGCAGGGACTCAGATTTCTAGATCTTTGGGACCTCTTCTGGGGCAGGTATGACCTATACAAAAAGGACGGGTTGCACTTGAATCTGAGGGGGCCAATATGCTGGCAGGGAGGTTTGCAAAGGTTATTGGGGAAAGTTTAAACTAAAATTGCTGGGGGGTGGGAACGAACTGAAGTGACGAAGGAAAGGCAGGTTTGCTCACAAATAGAGAAAGCTTGCAGACAGTGCGAAAGGGAGGATAGGCAGGTGATAAAGAAGGGATGCACTCAGACGATGGTTTGAGATGTGCCTATTTTAATGCGAGGAGTATTATGAATAAAGTGGATGACCTTAGAGCGTGGATCAGCACTTGGAGTTATGATGTTGTGGCCTTTACAGAGACTTGAATGGTGCATGGCCAGGCTATAGGTGTTTCAGAAAGGACAGGGAGGGAGTCAAAAGAGGTGGGGGCATGGCACTGTTGATTAGAGATAATCTCACTGCTGCTGAATAGGGCAAAGTCATGGAAGGGTTGTCTATAGAGTCTCTGTAGGTGGAAGTTACGAATAGGAAGGGGTCAATAATTCTACTGGGTGTTTTTTATAGGCCGCCCAATAGTAACAGGGATATTGAGGAGCAGATAGGGAGACAGATTTTGGAAAGGAATAATAATAACAGGGTTGTCGTGCTGGGACATTTTAATTTCCCAAATATTGATTGGCGTCTCCCTATAGTGAGGGGTTTAGATGGGGTGGAGTTTGTTAGGTGTGTTCAGGAAGGTTTCCTGACACAATATGTAGATAAGCCTACAAGAGGAAAGGCTGTACTTGATCTGGTATAGGGAAATGAAACTGGTCAGATGTCAGGTCTCTCAGTGGGACAGCATTTTGTAGATAGTGATCACAATTCTATCTCCTTTACCATAGCATTGGAGAGGGATAGGAATAGACAAGTTAGAAAAGCGTTTAATTGGAGTAAGGGGAAATATGAGGCTATCAGGCAGGAACTTGGAAGCATAAATTGGGAACAGATGTTCTCAGGGAAATGTACGGCAGAAATGTGGCAAATGTTCAGGGGATATTTGTGTGACATTCTGCATAGGTATGTTCCATTGAGACAGGGGAAGGATGGTAAGATACATGAACCAAGGTGTTCAAAGGCTTTTGAAAATCTAGTCAAGAAGAAAAGAAAAGCTTATGAAAGATTCAAAATCTAGCTGATGATAGAGATCTAGAAGATTATAAGGCTAGCAGGATCCTTAAGAATGAAATTAGGAGAGCCAGAAGGGGCCATGAGAAGGCCTTGGCGGACAGGATTTTGGAAAACCCCAAGGCATTCTACAAGTATGTGAAGAGCAAGAGGATAAGATGTGAGAGAGTAGGACCTATCAAATGTGACAGTGGGAAAGTGTGTATGGAACCAAAGGAGATGACAGAGGTACTTAATGAATACTTTGCTTCAGTATTCACTATGGAAAAGGATCTTGGCAATTGTAGGGATGACTTGCAGCGGACTGAAAAGCTTGAGCAAGTAGATATTAAGGAAGAGGATGTGCAGGAGCTTTTGGAAATCATCAAGTTGGATAAGTCACTGGGACCGGATGGGATGTACCCCAGTCTACTGTGGCAAGTGAGGGAGGAGATTGCTGAGCCTCTGGCGATGATCTTTGTATCATCAATGAGGACAGGAGAGATTCTGGACGATTGGAGGGTTGCGGTTGTTGTTCCCTTATTCAAGAAAAGGAGTAGGGATAGTCCAGGAAATTATAGACCAGTGAGTCTTACTTCAGTGTTTCGTAAGCTGATGGAGTAGATCCTGAGAGGCAGGATTTATGAACATTTGGAGAGGCATACTGTAATATGATTAGGAATAGACAGCATGGCTTTGTCAAAGGCAGGTCGTGCCTTATGAGCCTGATTGAATTTTTTGAGGATGTGACTAAACACATTAATAAAGGTAGCGCTGTAGATGTACTGTTTATGGATTTGCACAAGCCCAGTCTCATCTAGAGGACCAGGAATCATTCCTTGCAGCAACTGTTCAGCAGTTCATTGCAGACAATCGGACTCGGGTGTCTGCGATTTCCGCTGTCATGGCCGCTGTCCATGAACTCACTGCAGACAGCCAACACAACTCAGCAGCCTATGGCCACCTCAGCATCTCGCAGGCCCTCTGTTAAACCTGCCTTCAGACCCCCACAGACTCCCATGTCTAGACAATAACCAAGTATTCCACCAGCGAGCAGAGACTCCGGTGATCCTGATGGCTACAGGAATTTTATTACCCAATGCAAGCTGAAATTACAAGCCTAGCCTGGTCAGTTTGGTGATGATGTGTGAACACCGGTGAACATGGTCAATCACCCAGATGGTCCTCCACTCAGCCGGTTCAACGCCTTACGGGAGCAAAGATACTCTGCAGCCCAGTTGTTCAGGCATTTTGTTGCAGAGTTAAGGAGGGTTTTTACCTTCTGGTACGGGGTCAGGAGGCTGCCCACTGACTCCTGGATTTGGGCCAAGGCCAAGGGACGGTGACGGCCTGTGCAATCAAATTCCACCCACTTGCAGTAGAAATGGAATGGAATGAGAGATCGCTCATCACTGCCTTTCAGTGTGGACTGAACAACAGAAGATCACTGTCCATGATGAGCAGGATAGTCTGGATGATCTGATTAATCTGGCTATTTGAGTTGATGTCCGGGTAACAGAGTGGCGCAGGGAAAGAGTAACTCAATCTTCCTACCTGCCTTCTAATCACCGTCTTTCCTTGCCCTTGCCTTCTCACTCATCACCCAGCACCAGTCCACCGAGGAGCCTATGCAAGTGAGGTGTATGAGCCTGTCTCAGGAGAAATGACAGCGGCACAGGAGAACAGGTTCCTGCCTCTTTTGTGGTGATCCAGGATATTTCTGGGCACCATGTGTCAAAGAGGATACCCATCAGCAGGAAGGGGAATCCTGGCAGGTCAGTTCTTTCTTCAGTAATGCTCGCAGCTTCCTTGTCGTGGTGGGGGTCTCAAACCCATGAACCTAAAGCATTTATCAACTCTAGTGCAGCCGGCAATTTCATGGACATCTCTCTAGCTCAAAGATGGGGAGTTCCGACTGGGGAATTGAATGAAAAGATCAATGTCAAGGCCCTGGACAGCTGACCTCTGGGCAGGCGCCAGATTCACCTTTCCAGCGAACCCCTCACACTTGGGCTCAAAAGCAACTGTAGTGAAGAACTCTCCTTCTATCTGATTGATTCGCCTGAACTGCCACCGGTGCTTGGTCTCCCCTGGTTATCCCGACATAACCCACAGATCGATTGGTCTCTGAAGGTACTCCAAGAGTGGGGACCGGCATGTCTGTCTACCTGTCTGGGTCCAGCTCAAGCTCCGTTCAATGAACCCCCTCCTTTGTCAGCTAAGACTCAGGACCTGTCTGGAATTCTGGCTGAATATGCTGATCTCCCTGAGGTCTTCAGTAAAATGATGGCCACCTCCTTGCCCCCACATCGGCCACCATACAATTGTGCCATAGACCTCCTACCTGGCACTTTTCCTCCCTGGGGCCGGCTCTTTTCCCTCTCTCGTCCTGAAATGGTGGCCATGGAGGAATACATCAAAGAGGCATTGGTCATGGAGTTTATCCGTCCGTCAACCTCGCCGGACCAGGCTTCATTTTTGTGAGCAAGTAAGATGGCAAGTTCTGTCCCTGAATTGATTATCGGCCCCTGAACAACATCACTGTGAAGAACCACGATTCTCCTCTCTATCTGGCGTCTGCATTCAAACATTTCCAGAAAGCAACCATATTTTCCAAAATTGCTCAGTGCAATGCTTACAGTCTGGTTTGTATGAGAGAAGGGGATGTGGAAGACAGCTTTCAACACCTCTTATGGCTACTTTACCTTGTGATGCCCTTTGGCCTCGCCCATGCCCCCCCCCCCCCCCGCCGCTGTTTTCCAGGCTTAGTTAACGATATACTCAGGGACCTGTTAAACCAGTTTCTTTTTGTGTATTTAGTTGTGTATCTATTCCCACTCTCATCAGCAGTACGTCCAGCACGTCCGCAGAATTATCAAACGACTCCTCGAAAATAACCTGCACGCCAAGCCTGAGAAATGTGAGTTCCATAAAGAGCAGGTGTCATTTTTGGGCTATATACTTACCCCATCCAGTGTTCAAATAGACCCTAGTAAAGTTCAGAAGACAAATAGATAATAGCGCAATAAACTTTTCACAGAATTTACTTCGAGGCTTAAGAAAATCTGCCCAACAGAGCTCAATAGTAAAAATATAACAAAGGCAATAAACACTTTCGTTACCCATATTAAAGTTTTCTTTTAGCATAATCTCTTGATCTGAAACCGATATGGAAAATATACAAAAAAAAGAGCTGAAATTACATATTTTAGAAAACACTGTGTACACTCGAACACACTTAGACTAACACTAACTAGGACAGAAGGAGGAAGAGGGATAACATAAATGTAAAAATTTACACAACAGCCAGATAAAACTTCTAAGGATAGAGTCTCATCAATGAAAACAGGATTCAGCAATCCACATGAGCATATGCAATTCTGATAAATACACACCACTAAACTTAAATGAAAGCACACCCCAGAAAAAGATAGGAATTATCACTATAGGGGAAAAAGTTAACCAGGTGAAGAGCATGATCCCCCATGGAAGACATCCCTATGATCTGAGCTGACTACATGTCAACAAGGAATCGTTGAACACCTGGCGAGGAGTTGGAGGCCTCTTCCCAGATGTGGAAGGGTTCCTTGTGGCAAAACAGGACCAGGTGATTAACACAAAAAATTACCAAGAATATCTAAAAAAGACCAACAAATTCAAGAAGATAAATGCAGAAAATGCAAAGAGAAACTGGAAACAGTCCAACACATTACAGGATCCGGCAGCAGTTTAACTCAGTCTGATTACTTACACAGGCACAATCAAGTGGCAAACATCATTCACCAAAGTGTAGCTTTAAAATGCAAACTCATAAAAGAAACCATACCTTACTGTTAATACAAGCCTTATCCAGTTTTAGAGAAGAGTGCTACAAATTATATTATGACTGATCAATTATTACAGATAGGACACTCCATAATATCTGCCCAGATATAATAAACAAGCAAGAACAACTTACTTGATAGATATAGCCATTCCAAACACACTTAACCTACAAAAATCAATATGTGAAAATCACCAGAAATATGCTGAATGAAAAGAGAAAATTGAAAGACTATGGAACATGAACAGGCTATACATTGTCCCAATAATAATATCTGCAACTGGTATCATCCCAAAGGCACTACACAACAGCATTAAATAATTAGGGCCACACAGCAATATTGATGTAAATCTTCAGGAAGCCACAATACTAAACACCACTAGAATAATGTGAAAACTAACAATTGACAAATGGGTGTGCTTGGCTTTGCTCGTACCTCAGGTTTTGAGCTGAGAAAGAATTGGGACCAGTGAAAAGTGCATTGCAGTTATCTAGTCTATTTAATATAAAGGTGTGAATTAGTTTTTCAGAATCATAGTCACAAAAAAGGACATACTTTTGCAATATATCTTAAGTGTAGAAATGCTGCCAAGGTCACTTTCTTTATGTGGGATTTAAAACCTTATCCCTATGGTCACTCTGTCTTTATGCCATCAGTCATTGTCCTTCCCCACTTTCCTTGCATATTGACAAGCTGAATTTGGCTCCTTTTCAGTTCTGGTGAAGGCATTTCTGACCCAAAACATTCATATTGTTTCTCTTCCCACACGTGTTGTCTGACCTGCTGAGGGTTTCCAGCATTTTGTGTTTTTGAGTTGAAGGGGGAAAGCTGCCTTTAACAGTCAGAGAAACATTGAAAACGTACAGCACAATACAGGTCCTTCGGTCCACAATGCTGTGCTGAACATGTCCCTACCTTAGAACTACCTAGGATTACCGATAGCCCTCTATTTTTAAGCTCCATGTACCTGTCTAGGAGTCTCTTAAAAGACCCTATCGTATCCGCCTCCACCACAGTCGCCAGCAGCCCATTCCACACACTCACCACTCTCTGCATAAAAAACTTACCCCAATATCTCCTCTGTACCTACTTCCACACACCTTAAAACTGTGACCTCTTTGTTAGCCATTTCAACCCTGGGAATAAGCCTCTGACTATCCACACGATCATTGCCTTTCATCATCTTATATACCTCTATCAGGTCATCTCTCATCCTTCGCCACTCTAAGGAGAAAAGGCCAAGTTCACTCAACCTATTCTTGTAAGGCATGCTCCCTGATCCAGGCAACATCCTTGTAAATCTCCTTTTCTATAGTTTCCACATCCTTCCTGTAGTGAGGCAACCAGAACTGAGCACAGTACTCCAAGTGGGGTCTGACCAGGGTTCTTCCTCATTACAGGCAGAATGTGGAAACTATAGAAAGGGTGTAGAGGAGAAAGTCAGAACTTAAAAGAGCTTTTAAGAGTCTTGAAATTTTACCTCAAATTCCTATTCCCTCCACAATCTGATTTTCCACACCAGGCGATTTGAGGACTTCAACAAATTCAGTGTCTTACCAGCTCGAGCAGGTTCATCAGGAGCTGAGTATGATGACGGATGATGTTATAAGCCTGACAGCTCAAGTCCACAAACCTCTGGAACTGAGCCCCATTTTTTCCACCTTCTGTGATGAAGTGCTCCATTTCAGCAGTGAATATAAAGGGAACGCGATCCCTAGCCAAAAACGTGGACAAAATATGATTAATGGAATGTGAAAATCAAAACCTGCAGAATTCTGAAATATAGAAGTGAAAATGCTGGAAATATTTCCACGGCAGCATCTGTGGAAAGTGGAACAGTTAACATTTCATATTGAATACACTTGGCAGAGCTGAGAAAGTGAGGGCAAAAAAATTAGTTCTAAGAGATGGAAGGGATGATTTGAACAAGTGGAATATCTCCGACTGAGTGGGACAAGGATTGGCTTAGTGATAAGCTACTGAGGAAGCCATTTGTCTGATAGATTTATGGATTAATGAGAGAGTTGGAAGAAAAAGAGAGATAGAGGAAGAGAATTGGAGGGAGACAGGGAGAGAGAGAGCGAGACAGACAGACAGAGAAAGAGAGAAAGAAAACAGAGAGGGAGAAAACCAAAGGATATATGATTGCAGTAAATTTGAGTAGGTTTGTAGAAAATACCCAGTCCAACAGGAAGTGTGGAAAGTGAAAAGCTGAATTAATATTAATAAGATTCAGTACACTGTTTTAAGAATAGAAAGTAAGTATTACCCATTTACACTTAATGAAAGAGCTAATGTCTTTCATAGCATGTCAAAGTAGAGGTTTCAATGTGTGGTCACTATAGGAAACACAGAATCCAATCTGATTGCTCCCTGGTCTCTCTAAATGCAAAGTGTTAAGTGGCTTGATAATCTGTTTTGTGCTGAGGGTCAAGGGTTACCGGGAGACTTCTTCTGCACTGAATTCAATATTAACAACCTCATTGAAGCCTTACTTTATTATTTTGCTTGAGAGAGAGTTGTATTGTCAGTACAGTGCTGGCCCATCATAGAAAACATATTACTCAAGTCCCTCGGATGGTGTTTACAATCAGATTTGTCTTACTCAGGGTCTACGCTTATATCCACTGGGGAGATGAATTCATTGAAACATAAAAGATCCGGAGGGATCTTCACAGAGTGTTTCCCATTTTTGGAGATCTACAACTTGGAGTCAACGTTTAAAATAAAGGCTCATTCACTTAAGACTGAAATTTCGAAGGTCACGAGTCTCTGGAATTTTCTCCCTCAAAGGGTGGTTGAAGAAGAGTCACTGAACAGTTTTAAGACAGATTGACAGGTTTTTATTAAGCAGTTTCTGGAAATGTGACTGGGGTTAGGGCAGGCGCTTGGAGCTGAGTTTACAATTGCATAAAATAATGAATGGAATAAAAAAATATAAAAATTAAGTAACGCAAATGTTGACACTTGCAGCCTGCCCCCAGCACATCCTTGGCTGTGTTGGTTGTTGAAGAAAACAACACATTTCATTAACATGAGAAAATCTACAGATGCTCGAAGTCCAAAGCAACACACATAAAATGTAGGAGGAACTCAGCAGGTCAGGCAGTATCTATGGAAAAGTCCTGCTGAAGGGTCTTGGCCTGAAATGTTGACTGTTTATTCTTTTCCATAGATACTGTCTGGCCTGCTGAGTTCCTCCAGTGTTTTGTGTGCATGACACACTTCATTCCATGCTTCGATATGCATGTGATAATAAATCTGTATCTAAATCTGAATGGAGGAACAATCTTAAGGGGCAGAAGCAGCCCACTCCATTCCTGATTTGCAGCTTCAGGTTGTGGAAGTTGTAAATGCAGATCAGACCATCTGGGGACTTTCAAGTGCATCACCCCAGCGTTAAGCAAGGCCTATCTGTCTCACTGCCACTTGAAATCCATGACCCATCCATTATACTAACCTCTTCATGTTTAAAATCATCTGAGCATGCCCCAAAAACTTCCCAAAGTCTATGTGGAACAGGTGGCCTGAGGTTTTCAGCATGATGTTATCATTATGACGATCACAGATACCCAGCACGAAAGTAGCCACACACCAGCCGGCACAGGAGCTGACGAAGTTTTCCATAGCCTAGTTAACAAAATATAAACAACAGTGATATAAAAAATGAAGCCAAGGAAATATAGCCAAATAACTCCCTGGTTAAAATCTCTTTCAATGCATAGAAATCTCTGATGCAAGGTTCATGGTTAACAATGTTTCGATCTGATGCAGACAGCTCCAACCAGGACATCAATTCCCTTCACTGCTCAACATGTTAAAAATAGCAAGAGTGGATATCTGAGCAGCATGAGAAATATTAGCCATCCAAGAGAAGTGTCATTAACTTTCATATCACTTGTAGTAATATGGGAAGGAACTTTGCAGAAGGGCAAAGAGGTGAGTTGCTCCTCTCAAGAGAGAATGTTTGAGTTAAAACTCACTTTCTTGTGTAGATCCTCAGTAGGGTTGTTTGCCTGGAACCATTTTGAAAGTGTGTCTTCCTTGAATGGCCCGGTAATGCCGTGTTGCATGTGGATCTTGGCGAGGGTTGTAGCACCAGGTATCATCTCCACCATCCCTGCAAGAAGTCACAAATCGTAAGTGAATTAACACCAAGATATTTTTCTAACTTTAATGTCCTCTAGGATACTATCACAAAATTCCCACTGCTGTCTAGAAGGAGTTTGTACGTTCTCCCCGTGACCACGTGGATTTCCTCCAGGTGCTCCGGTTCCCTTTCACAGTCCAAAGACATACCAGTTGGATAGATAGATGCTTCATTGATCCCAAAGGAAATTACAGTGTTACAGTAGCATTACAAGTGCACAGATATGCAAATATACAAATACAGGAAGTAAGAAAGAATAAAAAATAAGTTATCTTAAACAGTCTAACAGGACAGGGTCATCACTTCCCCATCTATAGGTTGACTCATTATAGACTTCATATAGCACTCTTTGGAGCAGCGCAGTTGTCCTAGTCTATTTCTAAAAGTGCTCCTCAGTTCAGCCAAGGTGGCATGCAGAGGGTGAGAAACATTGTCCATAATCGCTAGGATTTTTCATTAGATCCTTTGTCCTATCATAGCCTCTTGTGTGTCCAGTTTGACTCCTATAACAGTTTTTCTAATCAGTTGAATGAGCCTGTTGGCATCACCCGTGTTTATGCCATTGCCCCAGCACACCACTGCATAGAAGATTGTACAGGTGACAACAGCCTAGTAGAACATGTGTAGGAGAGGCCTACATACTCCAAAGTAACTCAGCCTCCTCAGGAAGTAAAGGCGACTCTGGCCCTTATTGTACACAGCCTCTGTGTTGGTGCTCCACTCAAGTCTGTCATCCAGGTGCATCCCCAGGTACTTGTAGGTCCTCACCACATCATGCCCTCATCATCAATAGTAACAGGGAGCAGTGCAGGCTTAGTCTTCCTAAAGTCCGTCACCATCTCCTTTGTCTTACTGATGTTGAGCTAGAGATGATTCACCTTGCACCATTTGACAAAGTCCTCCACCAGGGCCCTGTATTTATCCACCCATCCTCCACTTATACACTGATCTATTGCTGAGTCATCAGAGAATTTCTGCAGATGACATGCCTTGGTGTTGTATCTGAAGTCTGATTGCTCATTGTAAATTGTTCTAC